>NC_138889.1:102078444-102438419 GCF_965194825.1 Balaenoptera physalus | reverse complement strand
TATAGAGAGGCAAGCATGAGTCCTAAGCTCAGCCAATAACAAGATCTCATTTCCCCCAATTTAAATCTGAAGCAAGCGATGCAAGGGCAGCATGTAGGCTTGGAGGCATTTGCCCCATTAGTGGGATTCTCATTGGGCCATTCTAGCCAGGACATGGTTTCTTGGCTGCTGACTTCTGTTCCTTAGCCTCTGAAATGCCCTCGGTTCCTACCTTTGGTCCAGTTTCCCTTTGATTCTGTGAATGTCTTGATATTCTTTCAGTCACCCCCATTTTTTCCTTTATATTAGCCTGAGTTGGTCTCTGTAAAAAAACATAACTGATATATCTAGCATGTGAAAGACACTCCTCCAGGGACTGTACAGTGAAAAAGAGACAAAATCCCAGCCTCAAGAAATTGAAAAATAGAGTAGAAATGTAAAATGTTAAAAGAATAGGGAAAAAAACCCTCAATAATATGAATCCATAAATACTTCAACTGGCGTTTCAGTAGGAAAATGAATAATGCAGAGAAAGCATTGCCACAAAATTTAACTTACTTCAGAAAGCTAAATAATTACCAAATCATCCGTTTTTTAACCAATTTTTCATGCTGACAATGTTGATTAAGATCTGGAGTTTTCGGTACATAGGAATAAAAGAGACCACCGTTGCATGTTTAAGACAAGGAAGTTGAGGCCCAGGCAGGGGAAGTGGTCTCACGTCCAGAAAGTGGCAGAGCCAGATCTTGTGACATATTCCATCACTGCAGACGCCACGCACACCACAGTGCTCCTGGCTGCTGGCCGCAACCCACTCTATGCTTGAGAACACCCGCTTTTGCTTCTCCTGGGATGTTTCTGGTAGAATCACCCTTTGTCCTTATAAACATGTTGCTGCTTCCCTCCTTAGATAATGTCACTTTATACGTGCATGACACGTGGGCCTGGCTAGAGCTGGACAGAAAGTCATATCCAAGAGCCAACCTGTGCCTTTCAAGTTAATTGTAGCATCTTCTCTTTGGGTCCCTAGTTGGCTACTCTTCACATTTCCTCTCTTCAATTCCAAGCACCCCTTATGTCAATAATAGTATATATATATATATTTATACATATATACATTCTTTTTTAAAATTTTTTTCCATTTTTTTTTTATCCCAGGAGACTGGATATAGTTCCCTGTGCTATACAGTAAGACCTTGTTGTTTATCCATTCTAAATGCAATAGTTTGTGTCTACCAACCCCAAACTCCCAGTCCTCCCCCTCCCCCCTCCCCCTTGGCAACAGGTCTGTTTTCTGTGTCTGTGAGTCTGTTTCTGTTTTGTAGATAGGTTCATTTGTGCCATATTTTAGTGATATCATATGGTACTTGTCTTTCTGTTTCTCACCTATTTTACTTAGTATGATAAACTCTAGTTACAACCATGTTGCCGCAGATGGCGTTATTTCGTTCATTTTCATGGCTGAGTGGTATTCCATTGTATATACATACCACATCTTCTTTATCCATTCCTCTGTCAATGGGCACTTAGGTTGTTTCCATGTCTTGGCTATTGTAAACAGTGCTGCTATGAACATAGCGGTGCATGTATCTTTTTTTTTTTTTTTTGCTTTATTTATTCTCTCTCATCTCATATACATTTATGTATTTATGTATTTATTTATTTATTTATTTATTTTAACATCTTTATTGGAGTATAATTGTTTTACAGTGGTGTGTTAGTTTCTGCTCTACAACAAAGCGAATCAGCTATACATATACATACGTTCCCATATCTCTTCCCTCCCTCCCACCCTCCCTATCCCACCCCTCTAGGTGGTCACAAACCACCGAGCTGATCTCCCTGTGCTATGTGGCTGCTTCCCACTAGCTATCTATTTTACATTTGGTAGTGTATATATGTCCATGCCACTCTCTCACTTCATCCCAGCTTACCCTTCCCCCTCCCCGTGTCCTCAAGTCCATTCTCTAGTAGGTCTGTGTCTTTATTCCCGTCTTACCCTTAGGTTCTTCATGACCTTTTTTTTTTTATCTTAGATTCCATATATATGTGTTAGCATACGGTATTTGTTTTTCTCTCTCTGACTTACTTCACTCTGTATGACAGACTCTAGGTCTATCCACCTCACTACAAATACCTCAATTTCGTTTCTTTTTATGGCTGAGTAATATTCCATTGTATGTTTGTGCCACATCTTTATCCATTCATCCGATGATGGACACTTAGGTTGCTTCCATGTCCTGGCTATTGTAAATAGTGCTGCTATGAACATAGGGGTGCATGCATCTTTTTGAATTAGAGTTTTGTCCGGATATAAGCCCAGGAGTAGGATTGCTGGATCATATGGTAATTCTATTTTTAGTTTTCTGAGGAACCTCCATGCTGTTTTCCATCGTGGCTGCACCAGCTTACATTCCCACCAACAGCGTAGGAGGGTTCCCTTTTCTCCACACCCTCTCGAGCATTTGTTATTTGTAGAGTTTTAGTGATGGCCATTCTGACTGGTGTGAGGGGGTACCTCACTGTAGTTTTGATTTGCATTTCTCTAATTGGACCTCATATTTGAACTCCCTCCAGGAATTGCCTTCGGCTGAAGGGAGCCACCTCACTCAAGGTAACCCACATCCGAGACTGGTCAGTGAGGGATACAAAGGCCTGGCCCCTTATCTGCTTGAGACAGTTCCTGAGGGCCATCCCAGCCCCAGAGATCCCCAAGAGATTCGCTGAGGCCTTTGTTGCAACTGCATCACGGTCCAACTTTTCGCGCTGGTCCCGCTGCCATCTCTCCCTCACAGGTGCTGTTCCGAAGAGCATTCCCCAGGGAGCCACCTGCATGCAAACCTCAGTCTCAGAGCCCATTTCCCAGCAAATATGATCTAAGAAGTCTCCTCACACACTCTAAATTCTATGATAGTTTCTGAGGGTCGAATAATATTGTTTTACATTCCTCAGGATCGTGATTTCTGTTGCCAACAATTGCAGAGATAGAATCCTAAATCTCCAGACTTGTTTTCTGAAGAAAGCAGAAAATAGTAGCCCTGAGCCCTACTATATAGTGCACACAATATTCATACACCCTACAGATGTAAACAGGCTTAGAGACCACCCCCGCCTTCCTTAAATATTTTCTGAGGGTTTTCTGTGTGCTAAAAGCTCTGCTGAACACTTTTATTTCTCACAATTACTCTATTAGCGTTTACTTTATTATCCTAGTTTTATTTTTTATTTATTTTATTTATTTTTATTTATTTTTTAATTGAAGTATAGTTGATTTACACTGTTACGATGTTAATTTCTGCTATACAGCAAAATGATTCAGTTATGCATATATATACTCTTTTTCATATTCTTTTCCATTATGGTTTATCATAGGATATTGAATATAGTTCTCTGGGCTGTACGGCAGGACGTTGTTGTTTACTCATTCTACATATGATAGTTTCCATGTGCTGACTCCAAACTCCCACTCCATCCCTAGTTTTATAATTGATAAAACCAAGGCTTAGAGCTGTGGAGTAACTTCCCGAAGGACGAAAAGCTGGAGAAGTGTCACCATATTCTACTAAATGGTAAGTGGTTTGAGGACAGGCACTGTGTCATCTTTACTTTTGAATCCCTAGCACCTAACTTAGTACCTGGCACATAGCAGGTGTTCAATGCATCTTCCTTTATTTTTATTTTTTTAATTTTTAATTTTATATTGGAGTATAACTGATTAACAATGTTGTATTAGTTTCAGGTGTACAGCAAAGTGATTCAGTTATACATATACATGCATCTATTCTTTTTCAAATTCTTTTCCCAATTAGGTTGTTACAGAATATTGAGCAGAGTTCCCTGTGCTATACAGTAGGTCCTTATTAGTTATCTATTTTAAATACAGCAGTGTGTACATGTCCATCCCAAACTCCCTAACTATCCCTCCCCCACACCCTTCCCCACAGTAACCATAAGTTCTTTCTCTAAGTCCATGAGTCTGTTTCTGTTTTGTATGTAAGTTCATGTGTATCATCATTTAAAAATAATTTTTTTAGAGAAATATCGTATGATATCGCTTCTATGCGGAATCTAAATCAATGCATCTTCCTGAAAGGATTAATGATTAAACCTTCAAGGAAAGGGAATTATAATTTTATTGATCACTTTTATTATGCCAGATATGTTTTCTATATTTTAATGTACAGTACCTCTTTAAAATTCACAGTACATCTGTGAGAGGTGAATTAATTTTTTCCATTTCCCAGATGGTGAAACTGAGGTTCAGATACACAGGTGCTCAGGGGTAGAACCAGGATTCTAATGCACTCTGTTTGTTGGCTCTCCAGGCCTTCTACTCTATCTTGACCTTCCCACCATCTCCTGTTTCTCAGATGAGGAAGCTGAGGTACAAACCCTGTAAGTGGCTCTACCCCAGTCATATTGCTAGAGAGTGGTCCCAGATTTTCTGTCTCCCACTCCTCAACATCAATAGGTCTCCCGCTCGGCACACTCAGAATCCGTAGGACTCCAGCTGCCTTTTCCAAATGGGGTCGGCAAAATGTCATTCTCACTTAGATGGCAAAACTCCTCACCAAATATAAAACTGAAAATGTAGGCCACTTGCCCATGTGATTGTATTTCATGACTCAGAGCTAATAATAGCTCTCAGCTTGCCTGGCCTGTTTATAACATATTAAAACCTCATATTCAAATTCACTCGCCTCTTGGATTAATGTCAAGATGATGAATTTCCAGGTTTCTTTCTCTTCCCGTCTCTAGCTCACCCAGCAGGGACTGGATTATCCTTTTCCGCGTTATTTTCCACATGAATTACTGAGTGCTTATTTTCAAAGAGGAATTTTGTGACCTTATTGTCTTTGCTGTACCTGCAGAATCCATTTTGGAAGGCAGGAGGGAGGTGGTTAAGGGCACAGGCTCCAGGGCTGGAGGGGGGTCAAGGCTGTGTATTCTTTTTACTTTTTAATTTACTTTTTATTTTATATTGGAGTATGGTTGATTTACAATGTTGTGTTTCAGGTGTACAGCCCAGTAATTCAGTCATATATATATATATATATATATATATATATATATGTATATATACCCATTATTTTTCAGATTCTCTTCCCATATAGGTTATTACAGAATATTGAGTAGAGTTCCCTGTGCTATACAGTAGGTCCTTGTTGATTATCTATTTTATATATAGTAGTGTGTATATGTTAATCCCAAAACTTTAATTTATCTCTCTCTCCCACATTTCCCCTTTGGGAACCATAAGTGTGTTTTTGAAGTTTGTGAGTCTGTTTCTGTTTTATAAATAAGTTCATTTGTATCATTTTTTTTTTTTTAGATTCCACATATAAGTGATATCATATGATATTTGTCTTTCTCAGTATCATGTGATATTTGACTTCACTTAGTATGGTAATCTCTAGGTCTATCCATGCTGCTGTAAATGGCGTTATTTCATTCTTTTTTATGGCTGAGTAATATTCCAGTGTATATATGTACCGCATCTTCTTTATCCATTCCTCTGTCATTGGACATTTAGGTTGCTTCCATGTCTTGGCTATTCTAAACAGTGCTGCAATGAACATTGTGGTGCATGTATCCTTTCAAATTATGGTTTTCTTCAGAGAAAGTCTATGTATTCTTGAGCCAGGCATGAAACCTTTGTCTTAGTTTCCTTGTCATTGAAATGGAGACAAAATAATACCTCCTATTTCCTGGGACTGTTGTGAGGATTAAACAACAACAAAAAATTCATGGTCAATGTTTAGCTCAATTCCCAACACATACCACACACACACACACACGCACACACACAGAATGCACAAATAGAGCTACTGAAAACAAAAATCAACAAAACAAAAAATCACCACCACTTAGCATGACCAACTTGTTCCAGTTTGCCTGGGACTTTCCAGCTTTAGTACTGAAACACTCCAGTCTTGGGAAACCTCTCAGTCCTGGGAAAATTGGAACAGTTGGTTACTCAATTCCCCATCAATGAAACAAACAAAATGTTCTGAGTTATTCATTTATTCATGAAGCGTTTATTGATAACTAAAACATTTCAGACATTTGGATGGTATTTGAAAGGTAAGCATGACCAAAAAATGAGTCCTTACAAAATGCTCAGCATAATGAGAGAGAATCATGAATTATACATGGCAAATTACATACAGTCCTTCTGAAAGTTGACATGAAATGTTCAAAGAGTATAACTCTGAAATGCGTTGCTCCTGGGGTACACTTTGTATGAATTTCATGGATTGCACACTTCTGTCTAATAGGGAATTTTTTTTCTCCAGATACTAATGCTGTCGGGGAGTTAATAGGTTTACACAGGAAAAAGCATTTCCACGAGGAGGTAATTTAAACAGCTTTCTTTACTGCAGTACTTCTCAGCATTTTTAACAGGCTAGTGAGCATTTGAATCTCTAGGATGGGGGTGTTTTAAGCATTGTTTCCAAACTTTAAGAATTTTGACAACACAGAATTATTTTTAGGGTTTATGGAATGATACCAGCGTTCCACGGGGCTTTGACAAAAAGAAAATCTAGGTGTTATCTGACATTGGACATACAAAACTAGGACTAGGGAGAAAAGCACCAAACCCCAGCTCCTCATAAATAGAGCAGCTGTGCTTCAGTCATAATAGTTTGAGCTGTGGTTCTTAGCCTTTTGTTGGTTCATGAACCTCCTTTCAGAATTTGATGAATGCATATGCACAGAGGAAAAAGGCCCCAAACTAGAGGCTTGAACTTTGCAGAGCATACTGGAGAAATGCTATATCTCCTGCGGAATTGAAAAATCTTGTTCCCTAAGAGAATTTTGGGCCTTTATAACAGCAGAGATGGAAAAAAAAAAAAACCCTGCAAGGACTGAAATAAATTCTGACACAAGATAGAAACACTCAAGTGTAGTCAAGCATGAAGAATAGAGTGGCATGCCCCAAAGTAGTACTTAGACAAATAATAGTAATTATTTTTATATATTGAATGCTTGCTGTGACATGCATTACCTTATTTAATCAGAAGGTAGTTTATCATGGTAGTTTAAGCTGTGGCTTCTAAAATTTAAAAATATATATGTATTCCTCATTCTTTATATCCGCACTCTCTCCTCCAACCCACAGAAACCTTTGGAGTTACTTGGGCTAATGTCAGTATTACAAATGCAAGAAGCCTAGGTCTCTACCACTTAGAAATAAATCACTTCCAAAACCATACAACCCATATCTAATTGTAAGAAAGCCAAGAAATAAAAATTTCATCTCAAGATTCATAAAATGAAACAAAGATTAGTGTTGGAAGAGAATAAAGTCGGAGTACCAGCCATTTGCTGGATTTTAGTCCCATTCAGGCTATGGCTTCAGAAGTCAAGGGGCACAATAGACACAGGAGGCTATTTACTTCCAAAGGGAAAAAAAGAAAAACATCCCACATGACTTATGGAAGTAATGTTGTCTGAGGCCTTTGTGACTGTTTGGATACCCCAGCCTGTGTTTCATTTCCTGCTTTGACGTCCATATCAGCTGCTTCTAAGAATGTTAATAGCCTCTTTTTCTGTATTTTTGAGAACAGATGGGTATACTGGAGAAGAAATAACAACTCATACACCCATGACTGCTTAGCAAGTTCCCTAAGTACTTGGTCCCTACAGGCAAGATTTTAATTAAAATATTCAGTACCTGAGGCATGGAGCTGTGGATGGATCACAGGAGAACAAGTTCCCTGAGAGCTTCATGTCAGAATAATCCCCTTCAGGACATCAGTCACTGGACCCTTAAATCCCAATCTGGCTTTATTCAGACTCACTATAGTGAGAACAACCTGTGCCAAGCGCAACCTTGTTCACTTGATTTTATTTTATTACAAGGGAGTCCTCAGGGTCTAACTGCTGGAGGCCGTTTCCTTCACAGTGACATTGCTGTGATACATTAGTCAGAATGACCTTGGATAGCCCTCTGATAACGAGAGGAATCTTTTATCTAGACTGAGTGATTTACTAAGGATTTCACACCCTTTGTCTTATTTCATCCTCAAAGCACTCTGTAAAACATCAAGGGTGGTTATTAGTAATTCCACTAAAAAGTTGTAGAAAGTGAGACTAAGCGAAGTGAAGGAATTCATTTTGTTCCCCTCTGAAACGAGAAATCTAGTATTTAGGACTTTTGAGGTTTGACATGTAGTGCCAAGGAATCCGCTCATGGTCAAAAAGCTGTATTCAAACGGATGAGATAAGGTAATTCAGAAGGTACAAACTTACAGTTATACAATGAATATCATGGGGGTGTAATGTACAGCTGGTGACTACAGTTAATAATCCTGTATTGCATATTTGAAAGTTGCTAAGAGAGTAGATCTTAAAAGTCCTCATCACAAGAAAAAACTTTGTAACTATGTATGGGAATGGATGTTAACTAGATTTATCGTGGTGATCATTTTGTAATATATACAAATATCAAGTCATTGTGTTGTACACCTGAAACTAACATATTGTTATCTGCCAATTATACCGCAAAAACAGAGATAATTTAGATCTCAGTGCCAAGGGGAAGCCCTAACCTGCTTCTTCTATTAAGTTATCATCGGACTTCATCTTGTAAGGATGTTGGTGGTTATGGTGATGTAACCAGAAGAGGGAAAATTAGTAGAAAAGGAATTGGGATTACATCTTTGGGCAGCTTTAGGAAATGTTGATGTTAGCGTAACTTAAAGGGTAGCAGAAGCCATCTAGTCTTTTTTTTTTTAATAATTAGAAAACAAGTGTTTTATATTGTCACATTTTTGATACCCAAATACATATATTCAGTTCAATATATTTCAGTTCAAAAAGCTTTTATCTTTCTGAGAATTTTGGGCCTTGAAATTTGGGCATGAAATTGTTGAACTTTAACACTCAAAGTAAAAACTGATACAGTTGGGTTTCAATCTGCCTCTTGTTTTCTATTCAGCCCACCTGTTCTTTGTTTCATTTTTTTCCTTCCTTTTGGAATAAGGTTATCTCAGATTCAGTAATTAACTACTTTTGCTTTTTTTGTCCCCTATTATTGCAACTTTCATCCTTCACTTATTAAGTTGTACCTTAATATTTTAATTTTTCCCTCGCTAGGAAGGAACAGTATAACATTTTGATTCTGATTGCCTCTCACCCCTTTTTGCTTTTATTGTCATTTTTTTTTAAATTTTTTAATTTATTTATGGCTGTGTTGGGTCTTCGTTTCTGTGCGAGGGCTTTCTCTAGTTGCGGCAAGTGGGGGCCACTCTTCATCGCGGTGCGCAGGCCCCTCATTATCGTGGCCTCTCTTGTTGCGGAGCACAGGCTCCAGGCGCACAGGCTCAGCAATTGTGGCTCACAGGCCCAGTTGCTCCGCGGCATGTGGGATCCTCCCAGACCAGGGCTCGAACCCGTGTCCCCTGCACCGGCAGGCGGATTCTCAACCACTGCGCCACCAGGGAAGCCCTATTGTCATTTATTTTAACTTTAAATTTAATTAAAACTTTAGAAGATTTTTTTAACATTATTTTTTAAAGTTAGTAAATTTATTTGTATTACTCACATATTAGTGTTTCCAGAGCTTATTCTAATTTCCTGTATTTTCATTTTGGATCTTTTTGTTGTTGTTGTTCAAAGAACCTCCTTTAGTAGTTCTTTCAGTACAGGTTTGTGGGCAACTGGATCCCTTAATCTGTTGTCTGAAAAGATTATCATTTTGTTTCATTTTTGAAAAATAGGATATCTGATTATAAAATTCTAGATTGTGAGTTACTTATCCTTAGTACTTTTAAAGACATCACTCCACTCCATTCTGAATTTATTATTTATTTTGAGAAATTTGCTGTCAGTCTCACTTTTGCACGTTTGAAAATAATGTTTCTTTTTTTCCTCTGGCTGCTTTTAAGATTTGCTTTTTGACTTCCATTAAATTAAGATATGATTCCAGATGTGAGGAACAAGCCAGTTGTTTGAATGACTTTACTACTTTTTTTTCTCACACTCCTTTTTGTAAAAAGTTAGTAGGGGTTCCTTAAAAAAGTAGGTCCAGGATTAAATATAGTTGAGGAAACACTGGATTTGTCAAATATGAATTTAACTTTGAAATCACATATAAGTAAATCTCCATGAAAGGGTTGTGCAACGTATCACAAATATTTGAATAAATATTACCATCTTGAGGAAGTAGAATTCTGTGGAGCACTTTTTGAGACAGGCAGCCTTATTGTGATCTACTTTCCACCATAAACCAGGTCTTCTGTACTGTGTATGTAACACCCTTCTTAGCACCGTAGCATAGAACTTAAATGTAATGCTTAGGATTTCTGTAGCCTGAATTCTCACACATACCTGCTGTGTGTCCTTTGCAGTTCCTTATTTTCTCCAAGTATGTTTTTTTTACATTTTTAAAAGAGAATAGTAATAACGTCTACACAGGGTTTTTTATGAGTACTATATTAGATAGTGCCTGGCATATAACATGTTTAGCAGCCGTATGTTATACTACATATGTTATATGTGTAACATATAAATCTATATATTATACTATATATATACAGTATACTATTAGTGAAATTAACATCAGAGTCATTGTAAATGCTAATAGTAACTGACCTGTACTTCATTGACCATAATCATCATTTATTATTTGTAGCATAATAATTTGTGTGCATGTTTTGTATTCCAATTTAAGTTAAGCGTCTGTATTTCTTGGGTAAAAAGGGTTTAATACACGTGTTCTCAAGGAATGTTTGTGAGCTAATAAAAGAATAACAACAATCATAATAAAATTTTTGAGTGATTATCACTTTAGGCATAGTGGCTACATCATATATATATGATATATCTATCTATCTATCTATCATATATATATATATATATATATATATAATATATATATATACATATAATCTCCTTCCAACTATATTATGATGTGATGATGTCTACAGTACCATCATGCCAATCTTACTTCAAGTGCTTGCTAAAGGTTTCATAAGTACAAAATGGAGAGTCTGGTATTTAAATCTCGATGTGTCTGTCTGCATATCTCTCATGCTAAATAGATACTGGTAAAAGCATGAGCTTAGAGGAAAGAAAGATTCTCATGCATTTCCAGTAATAAGAGCAGCAGCTGTTTCTACCAGGACAGGCAAAAAAAAAAAAAAAAACCTCAAAACATTAATAGTATAAGATGGTGATTGATGATATATGCAGAGTCTGAATACCTTGGTGTGAGAATTCCATTCAGTCATGCCTCGATATAGTAGACATTAATTACTCAAAAATCACAAAGTAAATCCTAGGAATTACTGCACTGGGGCTTTTAAAACTCATAGGCTGTAAGGAATACTTTTTAGGTATGATGGATTCGCCTTGAGAAATAGGTTATCGCTCGGCTTACAATAATGCAGGTTCCCAGATCAGTTGGAATGAAATGTACTCCAGTCTGACGCTAAACGCCAATCCCAATGGTTTTTGCTTTAGGCAGGACGAGATTTGCGTTATTCTTACCAGTTGTCCATGCTGGTCCTATGAACCATACCAGTCATTCCTCCTGATAATTTCAGTGTTTGGGGTGAGCATTTTTGTTTGTTTACAGATTTTGTTCTGGAAAGGACACTGAAAACAAAGTTCCAAGGAACAGGTCTTGCTAACTCTGCTGCAGTCCCTCTGGCTTCTTTAGATTCTACAAACTTCTTTGACCACTTGAGGCCTTACCATAACTCTTCATGTCGTTTGGGACAATTTTTCCTATGCTACCTCTATTCATCCTTTATGTATCGGCTGAGGTGTTAATTCTCCTGAGAAAAGCATTCTGACCAATCAATTCAAAGTAGATTTTGACTGTTCACTCTCATATGGGCAGCTTGTTCTATTTTTAATTTTATATCCTTATTTGTGAGTTTGTTTCATTTTTGTCTTCTCCAGTATAAACTTAAGCACATGAGACTAAGAACCATGTTTGTTTTGCATGGATATATACACCCAGGGCCAGGACTATGGCTAAACTCATTTGGGATCAATAAGTAGTGGAATGAATGAATAATTCTTATCAATGATACAAATATTTCAAATGAATTAAGGGATGCAATAATTTCTATAATCCATTTGACTTAAAGACAACCCTCTGTCCCTATCCCCCCGTGTTTATGTCAATATGGGGCCCTAGAGGTAATGATATAACTTGATTTTAACATTATCAAAGAGAATAAATACAAGTTATGTTAATACACTCATGGTCTCCCTCAACAAGCAGAGCTGGATTCCTATAGACACATTCATCGCTTGTTCTCCAGTAGTGTGAGATAAGGACCTGTTTTTCCTCTCATGGGGGCTTTGTTCCCTGGGAGTTCCATGGGTGTGTAACTCTTTCACTCTTCAAGTTCCCATATGACTCCATTGGGCCTTATATTACAGGTAACAGACCAAATACCAGAGCCCCTTGACCATTCATTCATTCAACTGATTGGCAATGGTGTCTGTTATCTACGATGGCCTTCTCCCAATTTACTGAGAGATTTACTGAGAGCCTGCACTAATGACCATGGCAAATACTTGCAAATAATCATGACTTTGATTGTGATTATGATTATGGCCCTTTTTCAGGACATTGCAGGGATTCTCTTACTTTCTCATGACAGCAGTAGTCTTTTAGGGAGGATGTTGTTTGGGGCTACCTTTCTAATACTTCCATTTTATAGATGAAGATACAGTGACTTAAAGCAATTTAGTGACTTATCTGAGAAGGGAGATCAGCAGCTCTTACCATGCAATTCATGTTAGCTACTTCCCTGGCATTAAGTATTTTTTTTCTCAATCTCTCCTTGCCTTGGAGAACTTTTCCCTTTGATCAAACACTAAGAACATCTCAGTAGAATGTTTCTTATCTTTTACGGACTGAATTTCTGTTTTGAGACTCATGTGAAAGCGCTGAATTTGCCTGTTTATTGTTCAGGGAGCCAGGTAAGCCTCTGATCAAATCTACAATCTGTATAAATTTTCAGGGACAGAGGTAACCAGGAAAATACATCAAGGCACCCATTTCCCCCTTGATTTATTCATAACTGAATACTGAACATCTTGAATGTTACTATGTGTCTGTGGTTTTTAACAAGAGACTGTATCACAAACACCATGGAAATTCTTAAGGAGAATATGTATTTATCTTATAAAAAAATAAAAGGAACAAGAGGGTCTTGAGTCCCTGCTTTGACATGCATGAACTTGTAGAACTTGGACAAATTGTTAAACCTTTCTCACTTTTAGTTTCCTCTTTTGGAGTATGGTAACATTAGCTACATCGGCTAATCCCAAGGTCTTTGAGAGTATCAAATTGGATCTCAATTTGAAATTTTCTTATAATCTGGAGAGCACATAACAACATTATTGAAAAAGAGTAGGAATAGAGAGAGATAAATGAGGGGGACCCAGGCTAATGGACCAATTATAAAAATGCACTGAAAGAAGAGGTGTAAAAATCACACCAGAAGGAACAATTTATGGGAATGAGGGGACCTGGACTCCAGTTATTATTCTGAAGCTTTGCTGGCATTAGGCACCCAGAATGATTAACTGTTAGATGTACTGACTGGTGAACTATAGTGTAAATGAGACCATTCTACCATCACACTGGCTTGAGGGACAAAAATACTGCTCTCTGCTTGGGAGTAAAGAATAAGAATATCCTACAACAATGATCATTTTATATATCTCCCTTGATCTTCTACACTTCCTGAACAGGGATTATGTTTTTTATATTATTGTAGACCTTAGAAAAGCACACAACCCGATATACTGTGAGCACTTACTTAGTACTTGGAGAGAGAATGAATGTCGGATGAATTACTGCACAAATTCCAGCACTTTATGTGGTTTATTAATTGGTGTTACTCAAAACTTATGTAACTGTAGAAGTATTTTTTCTTCTTCTTTTGGAGAGAGGGGAGAGGAATTTGATTGTAAACATGTGTGGATACAGTTCTTGTCACTCAGCTTGGATTCAGAGAGATAGTGTATTAGCCAAATTCCCACTAGCTAATCCTATGTTTGATTCCAAAGATCAAACTTATTTCCCCATATTGCTTCTGAATGATGGACTCAATAAAATAGTCATTCATGAAGAGGCCAATATAATGAGTAACTTTTTTTGCCCAGAGCTGTGGTAGAGAGTTTAGATTATATATAAAATATTAAGGGAATGTTGCTTAGTGTTCAAGAACTCAGGCTTTGATTCAAAATGGCATGGCTTCAAATACCAGCTCTGTTACTTGCTAGTTTTATGGACTTCAGGGTGTAACTCCTTGTCAGTAAGCTTCAGTTTCTTTATATGTGAAATGAGGATAATATGTCACATGGTTGGGTGATAAATCAATGGAGGTATAGTATGCATGGTGTAACATAGTGCCCTGAAAATAGAAAGTGCTCAGTAGTTTCTAGCTATCGTAGTTTAATTCATTATTTATGTTTTTTGTCTATTTATACAGTATTGAAGCTCTATATGGGGGATGAAGCTTAAACTAAGATAAAACAAATTATTATGAGTAACAAAGTGATCAATGGTGCTCTATAGGTTATAATGGAAAAGCAGTGTCTAAAGAGGAAGAATTTTTGAAGACTTCATGAAAGCTTTGAAACTCATGTTATTCTCTGAAGAATAAATTTGAATTGTACTGAGGGCACAGAATGTCTTGTGCACTTTTTTAAAAAGATTTTTATTGGAGTTTATTTGCTTTACAATGTTGTGTTAGTTTCTACTTTGCAGCAAAGTGAATCAGTTATATGTATACATATATCCACCATTTTTTTTTTTTTTTTTTTTTTAGATTTTCTTCCCATTAGGTCACCACAGAGCTTGTGCGCTTTTTAATTTTGTCCTGAACACCCAATATGTGGTGGTCTAATCCATAAAAATCTTTTCAAAAAGTTTGCTAAAAGGCCACTACATGATTCAAAGACCTTTTATAATTCTCATTTTTATCAGTAGGTTAATTTTATCACAAGAATGTTCCTGAAACTAGTTTTTTCTCCCCCGTAGGAAAATGCTGGATTAAGACTCACTCCTTCACTTTGTTGAGAAGATGGTAAAAAATAAAATGAAATGCTTTCAGTACATTTCCCCCCCAGATTTAGGGACATCTAAGATGTGTATTGATTAAGGTAAGTAGGAACCAAGAGGGTGTCTTCTCTGGATAATAATGCCTCCCTACCCCCCAACAGCAGGAGTAAAGAGGGAGTGGGAAACTGCAGGCTTCTGTCAACACCTTCACCCTCCTTTCCACCCCACAACCTCATAGGCTGGTTGTCACCCTCTACCTTGAGACCTGAGGACTAATCCCATGATTCTCTTTATCACTGTGTCACTTACCATGAAGCTGAGGAACCTCAGGTCAGCCCTCAACCCCTGTTAAATCATGTCCACATCCCTTTATATCCCCTTTTCTAAGCCCAGCAGCCACTCCTGCCCAACTCGTGATCATTCCACCGTGCCCTCTGGAATTACAGTCAGTTGTCAACATAACCCAATATACACTTAACCTCTCCTCTGAAAGGTCCCTTTACCTACTTGGTCCAGCTGAAATCTGTGTCCTGGGACAGTGCTTCCCTTGCAGCCATCTCAGTGGTGGCAGTTTTCTCTTCCACTTTCCTCTTAATGCTGTATTGTTCCATGTTCTTGAGTTTGTAACATTATCATACTCTGATTTTTTTTTCTCCAAACTTTCTCCTTTATTGGTCTTATTTAGTTTTGTGTATTTAATATGATATGTGAATGTTAAACCATTAGAAAATTGCCAATACAGTTTGAATTAATAAAATCTGATGCAACCGGTCCAATTGTTTATGCAACCCTTCTAAATTAGATGGCTAAAAGGAATCTAAAACTCAGCATGACTAATCTGAAATCGTCTTTCTTGTTCCTTCTCAAACATCTGCTTCTTCTAAACCATTTCATTTGTTACTGTACAAAAAATGGAGTCATCATTGTTCCCTCTTTCTCTAATGCCCTACATTCAATATAGCAGGAAATCCAGCCAGCCCTACTTTTGAATTGGGTAATCTCTCCAGAACTGGGTAATTTCTAATTACCTCTCTCATGTCCACCTTGGTTCAAGCCATCATTATCTGTTGATAGATTAATAAGATTAATGCAAAGGCAAATGAAATCAGTGAAATCATAACATCCCAGATTTCATTCTGACATGGAAGCTTTCCTTAACCTCACCTACATTTTGGATCCCTAGATAGAGCCTGCACAATCTCTAACTATTAGAATATCTATATTTTTGAATTCTTGTTTAGTGCCAGGCTATATTGTTATATCTATTTTACATATGGGGAAACTGAGGCTCAGACGTCTTAGTTAACATGCAAGATGACTCAGAAAGTAAATGGATTCTTACTTGGTATAGCTGGACTGGCCACTGTCTGAGTAGAAGAGGAATATTGTACGAAAAATTGGAGGAAGGCATAGATGGAATATGAGGGTGGAAGAAATTTGGGGCAGAAGCAAAGGGAATGAGTGAAGATATTGGATGTTTGATTTCAGAGTTTTCTGGAATTCTTCTATTACAACATCCACTCCTCTAATCAATACATGGAACAATAACTGTCCTAGTCATAATGTGTAAAAGCCTACGATGCCAGTTTGCTTTATCACTCCAGTTTGATAATGAGTTCAAGGGAAAACTGATGGCCAAGTGATACTGAGCAATACCCAAAGTCGGTCATCTAGTACGTGGTGGAGCTAGAATTTACATCCAGATGTCCTTAGTCTGGATGCACACTTTTTTTTTTTTAAAGATTGATTGATTGATTGATTGATTGATTGATTGCTATGTTGGGTCTTCGTTTCTGTGCGAGGGCTTTCTCTAGTTGCGGCAAGCGGGGGCCACTCTTCATCGCGGTGCGCGGGCCTCTCACTATCGTGGCTTCTCTTGTTGCGGAGCACAGGCTCCAGACGCGCAGGTTCAGTAGTTGTGGCTCACGGGCCTAGTTGCTCCACGGCATGTGGGATCTTCCCAGACCAGGGCTCGAACCCATGTGCCCTGCATTAGCAGGCAGATTCTCAAACACTGCGCCACCAGGGAAGCCCTGGATGCACACTTTTAACTTTATTGTCTGGATGTCTTTACTCCTTGTACAGGAGTTTCTACAGTATCCCACTCTGTGGGAATTACACATTCTCTGTGTCCTATTATCCTATGAGACTACTGAAGGCTAGAACATGATGTATTAAACTATGTTTTAGTAGAATATAATGCTGCTCTTGAGACAATAGTGGTAACTGAAATGAAATGAATTCAATTACAGTAACCTATTTTGTTGCACGCATATTCTGTGTCAGTGTTTGAAAATCTGAATTGGGAGGCCAACATATATCATTTAGTAACAAATCCTGTGATTTTATGCATAAGTCACTTTCCGTCTCTGAACTTTAATTTGGTCATTTATTAGGGTAGAAGATTGCATTATATTATCTTTAAAATCCTTTAAGCGAGGACATTCTACATTTCTCCCAATATTTAAAAATTACCTTTTGTTGTTGTGCTCATCTTAAATTCAGAGAATTCTGACAGAAGGCATACCTTGGGGCTGATAGTTCTAAACCCAGTTACTACCCGGATCCTCTGTTCTCATTGCTACAGGTCATTCACATACTGCACAAATGACCCCCATGGAGAACAGTACAAAGGTGACTGAATTCATTTTTGTTGGGATAACTGATGCCCCAGAACTACAGATGCCCCTCTTTCTAGTGTTCACTCTCATCTACCTCATCACTCTGGTTGGGAACTTGGGGGTGATCACATTGACCCAGCTGGACCCTCGTCTCCACACTCCCATGTTCTTCTTCCTCAGTCACCTCTCTCTGGTAGACTTTGGTTACTCCACAGCTGTCACTCCCAAAGTGATGGCCGGATTCCTCATAGGAGACAAGGTCATTTCCTACAATGCATATGCTGCTCAGTTTTTCTTTTTTACAGTCTTTCTCATTGTGGAAACATTTCTCTTGGCCTCAGTGGCCTATGACCGTCATGCAGCAGTATGTAAACCACTACATTACACCAACATCATGACAACAAGGGTGTGTGCATGGATGGTCATTTGTTCCTATGTCCTTGGATTTCTGGAGGCCTCTATGCACACTTGGAACATATTCAGTCTCTCTTTCTGCAGATCCAATGTGATTGATCACTTTTCTGTGATGGTACTCCTGTCCTGGCTCTCTCATGCTCAGACAACAACAGAAATGAGATGGTGTTTTTTGCTTTGGTGGGCTTCAATATCATCTTTTCTGTCCTGGTCATGTTGATCCCTTACGTGTTTATGTTTGTCCCCATTCTGAGGATGCACTCATCTGAAGGACATCAGAAGGCCTTTTCTGCCTGTGCTTCTCACCTCACTGCCGTGTCCATCTTCTATGGGACAGGTGCCTTCATGTACTTACAGCTCAGCTCCCGCCATTCCACGGACACAGACAAAATGGCGACTGTGTTCTACGCTATAATCGTTCCTATGCTGAATCCACCTGAGGAACACAGAGGTAAAGATTGCCTTTAAAAAGGCTAGAGGGAAGGCAAAGTCTTCTATAAGATTCATATTTTAATTATATAGAAAGAACTATGTACCAAACAGGTCAGATCAAGCTAGGGAAAATATTGACTTGCTAGGCCAACAATTTTGTAAATTTTTAATGTACTTTCTCAAGTTATTTATTAAGTCTATGACAGAAGTGGCTTACAAATACGATATATCAGGAATAGTAGCTTAAGAAGTGTCAAACTTGAGCATAGAAGTCTTATTATAAAATTTCTTCTTAATTACATTTCATTATTTCACATGATCATCCCCACTCTCATTTCACTCAAAGTATATTTAAGTACATGCCCGAAGAAACATCATTTATGCAAACCACATGTAATTCACACATCCATGAGTGGACAGAAAAATGAGTCCAAACATAAGTGGGATTAGTCTACTTTTATTAGTATAATTTAAAACAATGATTTTGGTGTCTGATAATACATTCATTTTGGGTTTTTTTTTTAACATCTTTATTGGAGTATAATTGCTTTCCATTGTTGTGTTAGTTTCCACTATATAACAAAGTGAATAAGCTATATGTATACATATATCCCCATATCCCCTCCATCTTGCATCTCCCTCCCACCATCCCTATTCCACCCCTCTAGGTGGTCACAAAGCACCGAGCTGATCTCCCTGTGCTATGCAGCTGATTCCATCTATTTTACATTTGGTAGTGTATATATGTCCATGCCACTCTCTCACTTCATCCCAGCTTACCCTACCCCCTCCCTGTGTCCTCAAGTCCATTCTCTATGTCTGCATCTTTATTCCTGTCCTGCCCCTAGGTTCTTCAGAACCTTTTTTTTTTTAGATTCCATATATATGTGTTAGCATATGGTATTTGTTTTTCTGTTTCTGACTTACTTCACTCTGGGCAGAAATGTACAGAGTCTAGGTCCATCCACCTCACTAGAAATAACTCAGTTTAGTTTCCTTTTATGGCTGAGTAATATTCCATTATATATATGTGCCACATCTTCTTTATCCACTCCTCTGTCGATGGACACTTAGGTTGCTTCCATGTCCTGGCTATTGTAAAGAGTACTGCAATGAATATTGTGGTATGTGTCTCTTTTTTTTTTTTTCTTTTTGAATTATGGTTTTCTCAGGGTATATGCCCAGTAGTGGGATTGCTGGATCATATGGTAATTCTATTTTTAGTTTATTAAGGAACCTCCATACTGTTCTCCATAGTGGCTGTATCAATTTACATTCCCACCAACAGTGCCAGAGGATTACCTTTTCTCCACACCCTATCTAGCATTTATTGTTTGTAGATTTTTTGATGGTGGCCATTCTGACCGGTGTGAGATAATACCTCATTGTAGTTTTGATTTTCATTTCTCTAATGATTAGTGATGCTGAACATCCTTTTATGTGTTTGTTGGCAATCTGTACATCTTCATTGGAGAAATGTCTATTTCGGTCTTCTGCCCATTTTTGGATTGGGTTTTTTGTTTTTTTGATATTGAGCTGCATGAGCTGCTTGTATATTGTGGAGATTAATCCTTTGTCAGTTGCTTCATTTGCAAATATTTTCTTCCAGTCTGAAGGTTGTTTTTTCGTCTTGTTTATGGTTTCCTTTGTTGTGCAAAAGCTTTTAAGTTTCATTAGGTCCCATTTGTTTATTTTTGTTTTTATTTTCATTTCTCTAGGAGGTGGGTCAAAAAGGATCTTGCTGTGATTTATGTCATAGAGTGTTATGCCTATGTTTTACTCTAAGAGTTTGATGGTGTCTGGCCTTACATTTAGGTCTTTAATCCATTTTGAGTTTATTTTTGTGTATGGTGTTAGGGAGTGTTCTAATTTCATCCTTTTATATGTAGCTGTCCAGTTTTCCCAGCACCACTTATTGAAGAGGCTGTCTTTTCTCCACTGTATATTCTTGCCTCCTTTATCAAAGATAAGGTGACCATATGTGCGTGGGTTTATCTCTGGTCTTTCTATACTGTTCAACTGATCTATATTTCTGTTTCTGTGCCAGTACCATACTGTCTTCATTACTGTAGCTTTGTAGTATAGTCTGAAGTCAGGGAGCCTGATTGCTCCAGCTCCATTTTTCTTTCTCAAGATTGCTTTGGCTATTCAGGGTCTTTTGTGTTTCCATACAAATTGTGAAATTTTTTGTTCTAGTTCTGTGAAAAATGCCAGTGGTAGTTTGATAGGGATTGCACTGAATCTGTAGATTGCTTTGGGTAGTAGAGTCATTTTTACAATGTTGATTCTTCCAATCCAAGAACATGCTATATCTCTCCATCTATTTGTATCATCTTTAATTTCTTTCATCAGTGTCTTATAATTTTCTGCATACAGGTCTTTTGTCTCCTTAGGTAGGTTTATTACTAGATATTTTATTCTTTTTATTGCAATGGTAAATGGGAGTGTTTTATAATTTCACTTTCAGATTTTTCATCATTAGTGTATAGGAATGCAAGAGATTTCTGTGCATTAATTTTGTATCCTGCTACTTTACCAAATTCATTGATTAGCGCTAGCAGTTTTCTGATAGCATCTTTCTCTATGTATATAGTACCATGTCATCTGCAAACAGTGACAGCTTTACTTCTTCTTTTCCAATTTGGATTCCCTTTATTTCTTTTTCTTCTCTGATTGCTGTGGCTAAAACTTCCAAAACTATGTTGTATAATAGTGGTGAGAGTGGGCAACCTTGTCTTGTTTCTGATCTTAGTGGAAATGGTTTCAGTTTTTCACCATTGAGGACGATGTTGGCTGTGGGTTTGTCGTATATGGCCTTTATTATGTTCAGGTAAGTTCCCTCTATACCTACTTTCTGGAGGGTTTTTATCATAAATAGGTGTTGAATTTTGTCAAAAGCTTTCTCCGCATCTATTGAGAAGATCATATGGTTTTTCTCCTTCAATTTGTTAATATGGTGCATCACGTTGATTGTTTTGTGTATATTGAAGAATCCTTGCATTTCTGGGATAAACCCCACTTGATCATACTGTATGATCCTTTTAATGTGCTGTTGGATTCTGTTTGCTAGTATTTTGTTGAGGATTTTTGCATCTATGTTCATCAGTGATATTGGCCTGTGGTTTTCTTTCTTTGGGACATCTTTGTCTGGTTTTGGTATCAGAGTGATGGTGGCCTCATAGAATGAGTTTGGGAGTGTTCCTCCCTCTGCTATATTTTGGAAGAGTTTGAGAAGGATAGGTGTTAGCTCTTCTCTAAATGTTTGATAGAATTCACCTGTGAAGCCATGTGGTCCTGGGCTTTTGTTTGTTGGAAGATTTTTAATCACAGTTTCAATTTCAGTGCTTGTGATTGGTCTGTTCATATATTCTATTTCTTCCTGCTTCAGTCTCAGAATGTTGTGCATTTCTAAGAATTTGTCCATTTCTTCCAGGTTGTCCATTTTATTGGCATATAGTTGCTTGTAGTAATCCCTCATGATTCTTTGTATTTCTGCAGTGTCAGTTGTTACTTCTCCTTTTTCATTTCTAATTCTGTTGATTTGAGTTTTCTCCCTTTTTTCTTGATCAGTCTGGCTAGGGGTTTATCAATTTTGTTTATCTTCTCAAAGAACCAGCTTTTAGTTTTATTGATCTTTGCTATCATTTCCTTCATTTCTTTTTCATTTATTTCTTTTTTTTTTTTTTTAAATGTTAAGATTTTATTTACAAAGCTTCTTTGTTGTACAGAAAGTAAAAATGCTGTTACAATCTCAGTGTAACTGGCAGCCACGGACCGTTGACTCACCAATCACAGCTATCCACGCTACAGCAAGAGTCTTACACGAAAACCTAACAATGCTTACAGTTTTGTTGGGGTGAAGTCCCCAAGCTTGGTGGTGGATTTCCAAGAGGGACTAAATGGAGGAAGACGGAATGTCACAGGAACTATTCTTTGGCTCTTTGGGTGGGTGGGTGTCCTGGGGTTTGTATCACAGCTACTTTTTTTTTTTTTTTAAACAGCTACCAAATCCATGTGAGCAGTCCAACCAATACTGAACAGTTCTTTTTTTGCAGGTTATTTGGGGTCTTAATCATCTTCTCCTTCATCATCTGTTTCTCTCTTCCTCTTTTCACCTTTCCCGCTTTCTTCCTCTTCTTCATCCTCATCCTCATCTTCATCCTTATCGTCTTCATCTTCATCAACTTCTCCATCATGTCCAAATTCTTCCTCCCCACTGACTTCATCTTCATCCTCCTCCCCTTCTACATCTTCGTCTTCATCTTCATCCTCTTCATCATCAAACTCTTCTTCCTCACCATCCTCATCCTCCTCCTTGTCCTCATCTTCTCCTTCTTCATCGTCCTCTTCTTCATCCACACCATCCACCTCGGCATCTGAGTCAGGGGCTTCACGATCCTCTCGGTCATAGCCATCCAGGTAGGTCAGCTGGGGAAGGAGCTTGAAGACGCTCTCTCGGTAGTCATTCAGGTTAGTAACCTCACAGTTAAACAGATCCAGGCTTTTCAGACATTCCAACTTTTTCAAAGGTTCCAGGGTGCTGATATCTTTCAGTTTATTTCCACTTAAGTTTAGATGTGTAAGATTTGGAAGTTTTTCTGCTAACATATCCAGACCTCCAAAGATTCTATTGTCACTGAGCTCAAGCTTTTTCAATTTAGGTAGTTTGGGGAGATTTGAAACTGAAATCAAGCCTACATTTATTAAACTGAGGAACTCTAAGTTCACAGATTCAGCTGTTAGGCCCTCAATTTTCCCATCATTTGATTTGCAATTGTCCAGGACAAGTTCTCGAACAGCTGCCGGGGTCCGGTTCCTCAGCTCCAGGTGGATCCTCCTCTTCATGTCCATGTTTCTCTCTTCCCCCCTCTCCAAACTTAACTTTCCGCGGCGGGGGCGGAGGGGGGAGAGGCGTCCCAGCCTGCGCAGCGAGGGCCGTCAGAAGGGGTCTGCTAGCAGCAGAGGCCGGCGCGGTCCCAGGCGGTGGGCGGCGTGTGGGCAGGCGAGCGGAGCCCCCGGAGCCAAGTTACTCACGGGAGCGGAGAGAAACCATGGAGGGAAAAGGGGGATGGAGCGCAGTGCTTGTCTCACTACTGCCGCCCCCGGCCGCGGCCCCGCACTGCGCTTAAACCGGCGATGCGTCGCGGGTGGCTGCTCGGCTCGACTCGGCCCCGCGCGGCGCCGCTCGGCTCAGCGGCCGCCTTCATTTATTTCTGATCTGATCTTTATGATTTCTTTCCTTCTGCTAACTTTGGGGTTTTTTTGTTCTTCTTTCTCTAATTGCTTTAGGTGTAAGGTTAGGTTGTTTATTTGAGATGTTTCTTGTTTCTTAAGGTAGGCTTGTATAGCTATAAACATCCCTCTTAGAACTGCTTTTGCTGCATCCCATAGGTTTTGGGTCATCGTGTTTTCATTGTCATTTGTTTCTAGGTATTTTTTGATTTCCTCTTTGATTTCTTCAATGATCTCTTGGTTATTAAGTAGTGTGTTGTTTAGCCTCCATGTGTTTGTATTTCCTACAGATTTTTTCCTGTAATTGATATCTAGTCTCATAGCGTCGTGGTTGGAAAAGATACTTGATACGATTTCAATTTTCTTCAATTTACCAAGGCTTGATTTGTGACCCAAGATATGATCTATCCTGGAGAATGTTCCATGTGCACTTGAGAAGAATGTGTATTCTGTTGTTTTTGGATGGAATGTCCTATAAATATCAATTAAGTCCATCTTGTTTAATGTATCATTTAAAGCTTGTGTTTTCTTGTTTATTTTCATTTTGGATGATCTGTCCATTGGTGAAAGTGGGGTGTTAAAGTCCCCTACTATGATTGTGTTACTGTCGATTTCCCCTTTTATGGCTGTTAGTATTTTCCTTATGTATTGAGGTGCCCCTATGTTGGGTGCATAAATATTTACAATTGTTATATCTTCTTCTTGGATTGATCCCTTGATCATTATGTAGTGTCCTTCTTTGTCTCTTGTAATAGTCTTTGTTTTGCATAGAATATCTTTTTCCATCCCCTCACTTTCAGTCTGTATGTGTCCCTAGGTCTGAAATGGGTCTCTTGTAGACAGCATATATACAGGTCTTGTTTTTGTATCCATTCAGCCAGTCTTTGTCTTTTGGTTGGAGCATTTAATCCATGTACATTTAAGGTAATTATCAGTATGTATGTTCCTATTACCATTTTCTTAATTGTTTTGGGTTTCTTTTTGTAGGTCTTTTCCTTCTCTTGTGTTTCCTGCCTAGAGAAGTTCCTTTAGCATTTGTTGTAAAGGTGGTTTGGTGGTGCTGAATTCTCTTAGCTTTTGCTTGTCTGTAAAGGTTTTAATTTCTCCATCAAACCTGAATGAGATCCTTGCTGGGTAGTGTAATCTTGGTTGTAGGTTTTTCCCTTTCAACACTTTCAATATGTCCTGCCACTCCCTTCTGGCTTTCAGAATTTCTGCTGAAAAATCAGCTGTTAACCTTATGAGGATTCCCTTGTATGTTATTTGTTGCTTTTCCCTTGCTGCTTTTAATTTTTTTTCTTTGTATTTAATTTTTGATAGTTTGATTAATATGTGTCTTGGTATGTTTCTTCTTGGATTTATCCTGTATGAGACTCTCTGTGCTTCCTGGACTTGACTGACTATTTCCTTTCCCATATTAGGGAAGTTTTCAACTATAATCACTTCAAATATTTTCTCAGCCCCTTTCTTTTTCTTTTCTTCTTCTGGGACCCCTATAATTCGAATGTTGGTGTATTTAATATTGTCCCAGAGGTCTCTGAGACTGTCCTCAATTCTTTTCATTCTTTTTTCTTCATTCTGCTCTGCGGTAGTTATTTCCACTATTTTATCTTCCAGGTCACTCATCCATTCTTCTGCCTCAGTTATTCTGCTATTGATTCTTTCTAGAGAATTTTTAATTTCATTTATTGTGTTGTTCATCACTGTTTGTTTGCTCTTTAGTTCTTCTCGGTCCTTGTTAAATGTTTCTTGTATTTTCTGCATCCTATTTCCAAGATTTTGGATCTCGTTTACTATCATTACTCTGAATTCTTTTTCAGGTAGACTGCCTATTTCCTCTTCATTTGTTTGTTCTGGTGGTTTTTTACTTTGCTTCTTCATCTTCTATGTATTTCTCTGTCTCTCATTTTGCTTAACTTACTATGTTTGGGGTCTCCTTTTTGTGTGCTGCTGGTTCGTAATTCCTGTTGTTTTTGGTGTCTGCCCCCAGTGGGTAAGGTTGGTTCAGTGGGTTGTGTAGGCTTCCTGGTGGAGGGGACTCATGCCTGTGTTCTGGTGAATGAGGCTGGATCTTGTCTTTCTGGTGGGCAGGACTGCATCCGGTGGTGTGTTTTGGGGTGTCTGTGAACTTATTATGATTTTAGGTAGCCTCTCTGCTAATGGGTGGGGTTGTGTTCCTGTCTTGCTAGTTGTTTGGCATGGGCTGTCCAGCACTGGAGTTTGCTGGCTGTTGAGTGGTGCTGGGTCTTAGCACTGAGATGGAGATCTCTGGGAGAGCTCTCACTTATTGATATTACATGGGACCAGGAGGTCTCTGGTAGTCTAATATCCTGAACTCGGCTCTTCCACGTCCGAGCCTCAGGCCTGACACCCAGCCTGAACACCAAGACCCTGTCAGCCTCACGGCCAGGGATTTTCTTGCCTTTTGGGAAGTCTGAGGTCTTCTGCCAGCGTTTAGGAGGTGTTCTGTACGAGTTGGTCCACATGTTGATGTATTTTTGATGTATATGTAGGGAGAAAGGTGATCTCCACATCTTACTCCTCTTCCATCTTGAAGTTCCTCCCCTGGTAATACATTCTTAAATATAAACTTGGTGCCAAATATCCTGGTTATAGGTTTATTACTTAATGTGTTGTTTTTGTTCCATTTCAATGACAATAAACATCATTATATGGTCATCTTTAATTAGTTCAGTGTTCATCTTTATCAACTTATTATCCAGAAGTTACATCTTCACATGATAATTTTAATTAGAAAAAAACAGACCAGAGTACGACAAGAGAAATAATAATAAAGGCATATTTTAATTCACTGAAATAAAAATAACATTTAATTTTAAAGTATGGTTTGACTCTTTGTCTTCAGGTACTCAGCCAAGGACACGTTTTATGCTCCTTCCTTCATGTATGCAGTCAGGCCACCAATTTACAGATTGGCATTTAAGCTCAAATTAGAGGTTGACCTGATTGGTCCTTGCCAACCTCTAAGAATAACTTAGCCTAGTTTTAAATTTGGGGATGTTAGAACACTATGAATCATTCAGCGTTATGATAACAATTATAAAGATATCTTTTAGAGCAATCTAAAACTTAACACCATGATCAAGTTAGATTTATTCCATGGTCACATGGATAGTTCACCATACAGAAATCAATCAATGTGATACACCACATTAACAAAAGGAAAGATAAAAATCACATGATAATCTCAACAGATGCAAAAAAAGCATTTGACAAAACTGATTGTCCATTCATGATAAAAAAATCTCATCAAAGTGGGTAAAAAGGGAACATATCTAACATGATAAACCCACCTACTTATGTTCAATTAATTGATGACAAAGTAGGTAAGAATATACAATGGAGAAAGAACAGTATCTTCAGCAAGTGGTGCTGGAAAAGCTGGACAGCACATGTAAAACAATGAGATTAGAACACTCCCTCATACCATATACAAAAATAAACTCAAAATGAATTAAAAACCTAAATGTAAGACCTGAAACCATAAAATTTCTAGAAGAGAACATAGGTGGAACAGCCTTTAACATAAATTGTAGCAATATTTCCTTGAATCAGTCTCCTAAGGGAAAAGAAATAAAAACAAAAATAAAGAAATGGGACCTAATTAAATTTAAAACTTTTTACAATGAAAAGACAACCTACAGACCAGGAGAAAATTTTTGCAAATAATGCGACCAACAAGGGATTCCTCTCCAAAATATACAAACAGGTCATAAAACTCAATAAAAGAGAAAACCAAATAACTCAATCAAAAAGTGGGCAGAAGGGACTTCCCTGGTGGTCCAGTGGTAAAGAATCCGCCTTCCAGTGCAGGGGCAAGTAAGCCTGCATGCTACAACTACTGAGCTCATGCGTCTCAATGAGAGAGCCCAAGTGCCGCAAACTACAGAGCCCATGCATTCTGGAGCCCACGTGCCACAACTAGAGAGAAAACCCACACGCCACAACTAGAGAGAAGCCCATGCACCGCAATGAAGAACCTGTGCACCACAACTAAGACCCAAAGCAGCCAAAAAATTTTTTTTAAAAATGGGCAGAAAACCTAAATAGACTTTTGTCCAAAGAGGGCATACAGATGGCCAATAGGTACATGAAAAGATGCTCCACATCACTAATTATTAGAGAAATTCAAATCAAAACTACAAAGAGGTGTCACCTCACACCAGCCAAAATGGCCATCATAAAAAGTCCACAAAAAATGTTGGAGAGGATATGGAGAAAAGGGAATGCTTGTACACTGTTGGTGGGAATGTGAATTGGTGCAATCACTGTGGAAAACAGTATGGAGGATCCTTTAAAAACTAAAAATAGAACTACCATATGATCCAGAACGTCCACTTCTGGGTACATATCTGGAAAAAATTAAAACATAATTTGAAAAGATACATGCATAGCAGCACTATTTACAATAAGCAAGACATGGAAGCAACCCAAGTGCCCATCAAGAGATGAATGGATAAAGAAGAAGTAGTGGATTATATATATATACACACACATACATACATATTACTCATCCATAAAAAGTATGAAATTCTGCCATTTGCATCAACATGATGGACCTAGAGAATATTTAGCTTAGTGAAATAATACAGACAGAGAAAGACAAATACTGTATCATATTACATTTGGAATCTAAAAAATAATGCAAATGAATATATATGCAAAGCAGAAACAGACTCACACATACAGAAAACAAACTAGTGGTTACCAAAGGGAGAGGGAAGGGAAGAGGGGTAAATTAGGTATATGGGATTAAGAGATACAAACTACTATGTATAAAATAGATAAGCACCAAGGATATATTGTACAGCATAGGGGATTATAGCCATTAATCTATCTTCCAGATCACTTCTGTATTACCTAGTCTGCTGCTAATTTTTGCTAGTGTGTTTCTCAGTTCAGTTGTTGTATTTTTCTGTTCTGATTTTTTCTTTTTTATATTTTCTATTTCCTTGTTAAAATTCTCACTGTGCTCATCTATTCTTTAATTCAGTTAGTGTTCTTTTTACTAATGCTTTGAACACTTTACGTGGTAAATTATTTGTTTCATTGGTTGGTTTTTCTGCAGTTTTCTTATGTTCTTTCAATTGAAACCAATTCCTCTGCCTTCTCATTTTGCTTAACTTTCTCTGTCTCTATGAAATTAATTGAAAGTTACCTATTCCAGTCTTGAAGGGATGTCCTTGTGTGGGCGCGTCCCTATACAGCCTGCATATGCTCACTGGATTTGGTGGAAGAGCTGGGTCTGATGTGAGCTTGAGTCACGTCCTTCCCCAGTGTGTGCTGGCAGCTATCTCCTTGGTAGGAGGAGGGGCTGGAGATGGAGGGGCTAGAGCCAGAACGAGGTGTGAGCTGGAGCTTCTCCTCTGCTCAGGGGTTAACCTTGCCCTATTGGGAATGGGGTCAGGTCCCAAGTTGCTGGAGCAGAATCCCTGAGGGTCCAGCCTCCTCTGGCACTGTTCCCTCTATGTGGATGTTCTACCTCTGCCGGCACAGTCACCCTTGTTCCCAGAGGGGAGCAGTGCTGGAGCAAGTGAAGCAAATACAGGCACCCAGCATGGGTCTGGGCACAGGCTGTGGTGCGCCGGCCACCATCAGAGTCCTGGACTGCTTTCGATGTTCTGTCTCCATAAACCCCAGTTATGGCTGCCCCCACCCTGCTCAGCGGCTGTTCTGGTTCCAGGCTGGCACAGTCTCTCACAACTGAGCAGTGCCCTCACCCACAGTAGCCCCTGCATTAGTGTGGAGCTGTATTGTGAAGCAAGCGGGGTATGGTGGGTGCTTGGGTCAGGCGGAGGGCATGCACTGAAGTGGTCACGGGAAAACAGCCAGAATTCCAAGTTTTTTGCACCTTGTTTCAGGAGTGAGCAAGTGTGGGCACACTCTTCGCTAGCAGAGTCTAGGTGTCTTACAGGCCTCCTATTAGTCCACTGTTTTTCTAACCAGCTAAGGGGACTCATCTTCCTCGTGTAGAGCCCCCAGGCTGGCGTGCCTAATATGGGGCTCCAACCACTCACTCCCCAGGGAGGATCTTTGCCCTTGTAATCCCCCCTTCTATGTGCCTTCCCAGGGGCACAGGTCCCAACCTGATCATTTCTCTTCCCTTCCTGCCTGATTCCGTGTGGACCTTTCTTACAACCTTGGTTGTACAAAAAAGACTGTATATATGTATATGTAGAGTTGATTCACTTTGCTGTGCACCTGAAACTAACACAACATTGTAAATCAACTATACTCCAATAGAAATTTTAAAAAAGAATTGATATTTCTTCTCACTGGTACAAACATTTAAGGTGAATTAAATGAAGAACTAATTCCTGGGGTCCACTTATCTTGTTTAATGACAGAGTCCTTGTCTCTATCCCCCAATATTTATGTCAAATTGTAGCCCTGGAGGTCATGCTGTGGATGGATTTGTGCATCATCAAAGAGAATTACTGCAAATAGTGTAAATAAATACACCCATGGTCTCCCGCATCAAGCAGAGCTGGATCCCCACAGACACTTTAATCACCTGTTCCCTAGTTAGGTAAGATAACGAGTTTTGTAGCCCTCATAGGGTATTTGTTCCCTGAGAGTTCCATGACTACATAACTCCCTCCTGGTTCCCATGTTTTAATCTTTCTGGTCTCCACATGACTCCAGTTGGCCTCATAGTAGAGAGTGCAGCCCAAGATTCAGAGTTACTTTGGCCATTTATTTTTCTTTTGATTTGTTAATTGTTGTCTAGCAGCAACAATGACCTTCCCCCAAACTGTTGTTAAGAGCAGCAACAATGTCCAGGGGAAAAAAACCCCAAATAATAGTGATGATGGTTGTGATTATGATGATCATCCCTTACCAAGTATGCGGTATTTTAGGGTTTTCTTATTTTCTTATCATAGCAGCAGTCTTCAGGGAGGATGTTGTTGGGCCTGCCTTTCTCTTATTTCCATTTTACAGATGAAGATATCAAGGCTCAAAGAGGTTAAGAGATTTATCTAAGAAGAGTGAGCAGAAGATCCAGGAGTAGAATTTTAGTTGCAATTTCCAAGGCCAATAACATTTTTTTCCTTCAGTTTCTTCCTGTCTCTAGAGAACTTTAAGCACTTTGGCCACACTAAAGAACAACATCACAGCAGGGTGTTTACTTTTTTTCACAGACTGAATTTCTGATTTAAGATTCACTCACATATGAAGGTGCTGGACTTGCATGTTGAATTGTTCAGGGAATAAGGTAAACCTAGAAATCTACTAGATGAAATCTACTAGATGAAATCTACTGTCTGCATAAATTTTCATGGGTAGAGGTAATCAGAAAAATGCATCAAGGAATGGGTTTCTCCTTTTATTTATTCGGAGTTTGGGCTTGAATGTTTTGAAGATTTCTTCTGTCTGTTTCATGTAACTGGGAATTGTATGTCTAAACAATGTAGAGATCCTATTAGAACATGTATATTTATTATGCGACATAGAGGAAAAGCACAAAAAGATCTTGAGTGTCTGCTAAGTATAAACTAGTTCAACTTTGAACAAATTATTTAAACTATTTCAATCTGTTTTCTCTTTCAGGGAATGTGATAATATTAGTTATTTTGACTAATCCCAGAGTTGTTGAGAAGACTGAATTGAGTATCAATATAAAATCTGATTGTAATCTAGGAGCTAATAGAATATTTAAAAAGAGGCAGAGGAGGAATGGAAAATAATAATGTGGGAAAAATCAGGCTTAGAAATAAGTTATAAAATGCACTAAAAAGGAGATGTGTAAAATTACACGACATAATTATGTACACAAATAGAACTAATCTCAATGTCTAATCCTGCCACTAAAGACTTATCTGGTGTTGGACACCTAATTTATTAACTATTACATGGACTGATAGATAGACTAAAGTGTAAATAGAATCACTCCCATCACACAGTTCTGAGAAAATAATCCTCTCTCTTGGGAATAGAGAATAAGAATAGTACATAATATTCATCAGTTTATATATCTGTCCTAGTGCACTCAATATCCTGAGGTCAGGAAATGTGCCTTGTTCATCACTGTAGACCTGGAAACCAGCACACTGATTGGTGCACCACAAGGACTTAGTGCTTATAGAGAGAATGGAGAAATGGACAGTATTAAGCACTTTATGTGGCTTATTGGTTGGTGTTACTAAAGACTCATGACACTTTTTAGCTCTTTGAGGAGTTTTTGAGAGGTCGAGGTGGGTTGTAAACATTTGTGGTTCCAGTTGTTGGTATTAACTGAGATCCAGAAAGGTAAGTTATTTGCACTAAGCCACACAAACAGGTAAGTATATTTGATTCCCAAGTTTATTGTTTTTAATGATCCACATTGACTCCCAGTGACAGATTTAATCAGTCACTCAATCAATCAACCAATCAACTAAATGAGTTACTTTGTTGTGCCTAGCTTAGGTTAAATGTAAAAAGTTTAAAGGAGCATTTTTTTTCATGATAAAGAGGTAAGGCTTAGGTTCAAAATAATTTGGCTTTAAATCCCAGCTTTGCTACTTTCCTCAGACTTAAGCAAGTAACTAAATGTCAGTAATTTTTGTTTTCCATACCTGTGAATTGGGGATAATATCTCACTGGAGGTGTAAGGGTTAACTGAGGTAAAGTAGCACAGTTTCTAGCTTGGTGATGGGAGCATAGCAAATGCGCAATAAATCATATCTATTACAGCTTACATCATTATCAATCATGACTTCTACTATACAAAATAATAAATTATATAAAATTTAAAAAATGTTTTGAGTAACAAAGTGATAAATTTTACTCATCATAATGACATAATCATATCTGAAGAGTAAGAAGCTGGGGAAGACTTCAGAGAATCTTTGGAAGTTGTGTTATTTTATGAAGAATACATGAGAGGAGAGAGCATTTTGTCAAGACAACTGAATTTTTTAGTTTGTGCTGAGCACCAGCTCTATGGTAGGCCATTCTATAAGAAGTTTCCATCTATGGAGCAAAGAATGATAAGAGATCAATAAATGCCTCAAAGAACCATTGTAGGTTCTTAATTTCTTTTCAACTAAAACAAGTTTTAACTGTCTTTTCCTTCCAGGAAGGTGTTGAATTAAAACCTAAGATTTCAAGTGTGGAGAAGAAAGTTAGTAAAAAGTTTGAAATAATTCCAAGAACATTTTTTCCCCAGAATTTAAGAAAATTGGAATGGCCGTTATATACATAGAGAGAGAAATGTGTAAAAAACTGAAGGAAAGGATATGAAAGATAGGAGAGTAGGAGTTTGAGAGGAAAGCAAATGTCATGAGTGATATTATCAAACCTTTGATTTCATCCTTAATCTGGATGCTCCATCTTATATCATCCACCTCTCTAATATAAGGTAGGACAAGCTCTCTGTCCAAATCATAATATCAACCACTTACGTAGTTCCAGTTTGCATCATCAACCCAGTATGATGGGAAAAATGATGGCTGAGTAATGTTGCACTCTACCAATGTTCATTGATTCCATACACGGTAGAGGTGGGATTTGCATCTTTTGACATGGCTTTAACATAGCTCCAGATCAGGGACATCTGAATGCAAAAGTTAAAAACTGTATTAATGTAATAAAAGTCAAAAACTGTTATTTTATAGATGTTTTAGTCCTTGTACATTAATTTGTTTCCCATTTAATTGAAGTATAGTTGATTTACAATATTCTAATATTATATTAGTTTCAGGTGTGTACCATAGTGATTCAATATTTTTACAGATTATAGTCCATTAAAAGTTATTACAAGATAATGGCTATAATTCACTATGCTATAAATATGTCCTTATTGCTTATCTATTTTATACATAGTAGTTTATATCTCTTAATCCCATACCCCTAATTTTCCCCTCTCTCCTTTGCTCTCCCCTTTGGTAAACACTAGTTTGTTTTCTCTGTCTGTGAGTCTGTTTCTGTTTTGCTTTATACATTCATTTGTATTATTTTTTTAGAGTCCACATGTAAGTGATGTCATAAAGTGTTTGTCTTTCTCTGTATTATTTCACTAAGCATAATATTATTAAGGTCCATCTATGTTGCTCCAAATGGCAGAATTTCATTCTTCTTTATGGCTGAGTAATATTCCATTGTATATATGTACCATAACTTCTTTATCCATTCGTCTGTTGATGGGCAATTGGATTGCCTCCATGTCTTGGATATTGTAAATAGTGCTGCTGAACATTGGGGTGCATATATCTTTTCTAAGCAGTGTTTTTTTTTTTTTTCAGATATATGCCCAGGAGTGGGGTTGCTGGATCCTATGTTAACTCTATTTTTAGTTTTTTGAGGAACCTCCATACTGTCCTCCATAGTGGCTGCACCAACTTACATTCCCAGCAACAGTGTACAAGGGTTCCCTTTTACCCACATCCTCACCAACATTTGTTACTTGTAGACTTTTTGATGATAGCCATTTTGACAGGTGTGAGGTGATATCTCATTGTGGTTTTAGGACATGTTTTATTTAACTTTCTTTCACTACCATATACAACTGTTCTGACACAATGAAAAAGACAAAAAAATGTCAGTTGCAGTAAAATTAATTCAATTTCACATTAATTTTGTTAAGCTATTCTAGCTTAATACAAAGAATAATTTGTGACTATTTTGTAAACTTTGACTTGGCTGTCTGAGCTGCTCTGGTTAGCAACTAATCTGATGATATTGCTTAAATCCTTTCTTTTTATCTTAATTCAGTTTTCTATGAAGTTAGGAGATTGGATGCATTATCTCCATATCCTTTGGCCTGGATTATTCTCTGATTTATCAATAATTCAAAATTGCATTTTATTGTCATGGCCGTGCTTTAGACCTAAAAACTCCTGGAAACTGGTTATTGCAATACTGAAATAAGGCACAAACATGCTGATTGATTTTGGTGGAGTCTTCCTTTCATTTCGTATTCTGATTCTGCTTTTTTTTTTCTTTTTTTTAATTAATTAATTAATTTATTTTTATTTTTGACTGTGTTGGGTCTTCGTTTCTGTGCGAGGGCTTTCTCTAGTCGTGGCAAGCGGGGGCCACTCTTCATCGCAGTGCGCGGGCCTCTCACTATCGCAGCCTCTCTTGTTGCGGAGCACAGGCTCCAGACCCGCAGGCTCAGTAATTGTGGCTCACAGGCCCAGTTGCTCCGCGGCATGTGGGATCTTCCCGGACCAGGGCTTGAACCCGTGTCCCCTGCATTGGCAGGCAGACTCTCAACCACTGCGCCACCAGGGAAGCCCTCTTTTTTTTTTTTTTTTTTTTTTTTTTTAATTGCTATAGGGCAGCCACACAATTCCCAATTAATCTCCATGGAAAACACTACAGAGGTGACTGAGTTCATTCTTGTGGGGTTGGCTGATGACCCAGAAGTGCAGATTCCCACTCTTTATCATCTTCTCTCTCATCTACCTCAACACTGTAGTTGGGAACCTGGGGATGATTGAGTTGGTTCTGTTGGACTCTCTTCTCCACACTTCCATGTACTTTTTCCTCAGTCACCTCTCTCTGATGGACTTTGGTTACTCCTCAGCTGTCCCAAGGTGATAGCAGGATTCCTCACAGAAGACAAAATCATCTCCTACAATGCTTGTGTCACCCAGTTCTTCTTTGCAGTCTTTATCATTGCAGAAAGTTACCTCTTGGCCTCAGTGGCCTATGACGGCTATGCAGTAGTGTGCACACCCCTGCATTACACCACCACCATGACGACTAATGTGTGTGCACGTCTGGGCATAGGCTGCTACTTCTGTGGTTTCCTGAATGCCTCCATCCGCACTGGGAACATTGTCAGGCTCTCCTTCTGTAGGTCCAATGTGGTCGATCTCTTCTTTTGTGACGTTCCTCCTCTCCTGGCTCTCTCATGCTCAGACAACTACCTCAGTGAGATGGTTATTTTCTTTGTGGTGGGTTTCAATGCCCTCTTTTCTATCCTGGTAATCTTGATCTCCTACCTGTTTATATTTATCACCATTCTGAGGATGCGCTCATCTGAAGGATGCCAAAAGGCCTTTTCCACCTGTGCTTCCCACCTCACTGCTGTCTCCATCTTCTGTGGGACAGGCATCTTCATGTACTTACAGCCCAGCTCCAGCTATTCCATGGGCACAGACGAAATGGCCTCTGTGTTGTACACCATGGTCGTCCCCATGCTGAATCCATTGGTCTACAGCTTGAGGAACAAAGGGATCAAGAGTGTCTTTAAAAAGGCTGTGGGGAAGACAAAGTCTTCTAGAGAACTTGTATCTACAATAAGGCGGTTTTACCCACCTCAGATCTCTCTGGTGAAAATACTTAACCTGTCTAACCCACACATTTCTAAATTCTTATGGTAATTTCTCCAGCTATTGATTAAATCTACAAAGCAAAAGTCTCAAAAAATTTGATAACTAGGAATAATAGGTTAAGAAGAATCACCCATGAACATGGGATTTTTTTTTTTTTTGCTGGTCACTCACTATTATTTATTTACATCTGACGAACTATTTGTCTATGGAATTTCATAGTCAGGTCATATGCCTTTAAATAGACAGGCAAAACAGAGGAATAGAACATTCTGTTGACAGGTAAATGTGAATCAGTCCGGTTTCTTTCAAAGGAAAATAATCAAGCTCTTTTCAAATAATGTAAAATGCAAAATGATTGCCTGTTGGAGTGGGTGGAGAAGCCTATGAGCTTCTCTTCTCAGAGAAATGATTGCCATATTCTAGCTGGAGGAACATATGCTACAGCTTATCTTGTGATTTCTCGGCAGTCTCTGATATTTATTAACAGTTGATTTTCTGTCATTGCTCTTCTTCCTCCTCTTTCCTCCTACAGTGTAAATTAGTTTCCCCAAATGTACATCTCACCTTCATTTTTTTATCAGTCTTGCAAAAAGGGTGATTATTTCATTATTGGTTTTGAAGAGTCTTTCATATTAAGTGGTGCAGCTCTGGTTTCAGGCAGACATTTAACAGACTCTTATTTGTTTCATTCTTTGTCTCATCATCTTAATCAAAGCCCCCTGAGACCGAGTCTTTTCTAGTAACAAACAAGAATAAGAGGAAATTATAAATTGTTGCTTCCTTGGAAAATGCAGTATTCATCAGGAATGCCTGGTGGGATTGAAACAGGGTAGACTTCAAACATGTGAAAACAATTGTACTCACCTATGAAAAACCTTTTAATAGCTAGTATACCTGTCTTCCAAGTCTCTTGTTAGCTTAATACCTAAGCAGTGTCCCTCTGTGGGGCTCAAGCCTTATTATATTGTCCTAAGGTTGCTAGCAGAAAATTTTTCAGCATAAGAGTTTATTTTTTCATATGAGACCTGCTGTCTTGCTTTCTCCCACATACTTTTGAACATGGGATTTTGATTTTAAAAATTCTTCTTAGTAAGTATGTTCACCTACACTCCCATACACATGTACATTTACATGCATGTTTTAGCATATGCACACACATACATCATTCATGAGAAACTCATGAAACTCACACACCTACAGAAGGAGAAATTAATTAAAACATACGTGAGATAGGTCTATTATTACAGTAGAATTTAAAACAATTATTTTGGTGTCTGGGAACACATTCTTAATATAAATATTTGACTTCATGTAAATAAGATATATATGTTTGGTTTTTAAAAATTATTGTTCAATTGATCTTTTTACATATGAGAAAGCAATAAGTTTTGTATTTAAAAAATTAACTTTTATGAAAATACTTCCAAAGTTTTTTGAGTGTAGATTTATTATTGATTCTTTGTTCTTATTTATAATAAAAATGCATGCCTTTACACAGGCATTTATTTTCCTAGACAAATTTTCATATAAGTCATATCTAAAAATAATATGTTTATATATGTCATTTTAAATAGAGAAAATATACAGTAATATGGGAAAAAGAAAAGGATCATAAAGGCATGTCTTAATTCACTTAAATAGAAGTATAACATTTAATTTAAAAATTTTAAGTATCAAGAATTATAATAGTATTAATAACTTCTTTGCATATAAATGTTATGAATTTGTTAATGTCCGAATGCACTAAAATTTTGAGTCTCACAATGTTAAAAATTTTGAATCTATATATATGTCCATTCTTTTCTTCAGACTTGGGAAGTTTTTTGCAATTATTTCTGTAAATATTTTCTGTCCCTTTCTCTCTCTCCTTTTGGGAATCACATTATGCATATGTTGGTACTTTTGCAGTATCCCACTGTTCTCTGAGACCATTTATTTTTCTTTATTCTTTTTTATTTCTGTTCCTCAGGCTGTATATTCTCAACTGACCAATCTTTATGTTGACTGATCTTTTTCTTCTGCCAGCTTATATCTGCTACTGATACACTTTAGTGAATTTTATACTTTATTTATTTATGTCCTGGGATAAGACCACTAGAGGTCTACTATACCCAGAGTAAGTCAGGATCACTGAGAAGGGCCCCATCTCTGACACGAGGGACAAAGTTTCTGTGTAAGATGAAAGCTGTATCAGAAGAGTAGAGAAAGGACTCTGCTATTCACAACCATGCTAACAAACACTGAGTAATAAGTAAACACAGTCTACTGCTAGGAGAGGGCCAAGACACATGGAGAGCCTTTCTAAGGTTCAAATGTAAAGGAAATATTTAAAATTGCGAAGGTCAACATTCATTGCAGCTCTATTTACAATAGCCAGGGCATGGAAGCAACCTAAGTGTCCATTGACAGATGAACGGATAAAGAAGATGTGGCACATATATACGATGGAATATTACTCGGCCATAAAAAGAAATGAAATTGAGTTATTTGTAGTGAGGTGGATGGACCTAGAGTCTGTCATACAGAGTGAAGTAAGTCAGAGAGAGAAAAACAAATACCGTATGCTAACACATACATATGGAATCTAAAAAAAAAAAAAAAAGGGTTCTGAAGAACCTAGGGGCAGGACAGGAATAAAGACGCAGATGTAGAGAATGGACTTGAGGACATGGGGAGGGGGAAGGGTAAGCTGGGATGAAGTGAGAGAGTGGCATGGACTTATAAATACTACCAAATGCAAAATAGATAGCTAGTGGGAAGCAGCAGCACAGCACAGGGAGATCAGCTCATTGCTTTGTGACTACCTAGAGGGGTGGGATAGGGAGGGTGGGAGGGAGACTCAAGAGGGAGGAGATATGGAGATATATGTATATGTATAGCTGATTCACTTTGTTATAAAGCATAAACTAACACACCATTGTAAAGCAATTATACTCCAATAAAGATGTTAGAAAAAAATTAAAAAATAAAAAATAAAATAAAATTGAGAAGGTCACATATATTGAGAAATATCTTGTAAACCAGATCCTATCCTAAAACATGGTCATGCCATCTGAAGACTCTTCATATGTGGTTCACTGATGATAACTATAGAAACAAGATCCAAATCCAGTTTGACTTGTATGTAACTAGATTGACTCAGCTGTCCACACTAATGTTCTAGCCAAACAAAACAACAACAAAATGTAGGACTATCTTTGGGCATAAAATGTATTTACCACAAGATTTATTGCTTTATACACGATGTTTAGCTTTCAAAAAAATCACAAGGAATACAAAGAGGCAATACTTTGCTGAAAGACAAAGCAATCAGCAGAATCAGATGCTTATATGACAGAGATATTGAAACTATCAGAGAAGGAATACAAAATAAATATACGATTAATATGTTAAAGATTCTAGTGGAAAAGTTGGAAAACATAATAGTCAGACTGATGATTTTAACAAAGGAATGAAGACTTAAAAGAAACAACAAATGGAAATGCTAGAGTCCACAATATCCACAACTGTATGGTCCATGGAAAAAGTCTGGCTAGGACTTCTATTACTATACTGAGGTGGTTAGAGTGGGCACCCTTGTCTTGATCCTGATCTTAGAGAAAAAGCTTTCAATTTTTCACTGCTGAGTATGACATAGCTGTGGGTTTGTCATGTATAGTCTTTATTATGTTGAAGAACATTCCTTTCATACCTAATTTGTTGAGAGTTTTTATCATGAAAAGATTTTGAATTTTGTCAAATGCTTTTTCTACATCTATTGAGATGATCATATGATTTTTATCCTTCATTCTGTAATGTGATATATCACATTGATTTACTTGCATATGTAGAACTATTCTTTCATCATTGTGTATGATCAAATCCAACAATATGTAAAATTCTTAATAAGTCATGACCAAGTGGGATTGCAAATTAATTGCAAGTGGGATTTCAAAATAATATACTGTATTAAGATGATGTGGGGTTTTTTGTTTGTATGTTTTTGGTTTTTTTAAATTTATTTTTTATTGAGGTAACATTGGTTTATAACATTATGTAAGTTTCATGTATACTGCACGTATTTCTAATTCTGTATACACTACGGCAGCATCACCAACAAAAATTTAGTTTACATTCATTCACTATATTGATACCCTTTACCAGTTTTGCCCTCCTCACTGCCCCTTCTCCTCTGGTAACCACTACTCTGTTCTCTGTATCCATGTGTTTGTTTTTGTTTGGTTTGGTTTGTTCATTTATTTTGTTTGTCTGTATGTTTGTTTGTTTGTCTTTAAATTTTTATTGGAGTATAGTTGATTTACAATGTTGTGTTAGTTTCAGGTGTACGGCAAAGTGATTCAGTTATACATTTACATGTATCCACTCTTTTTTAGATTATTTTCCCATATAGGCAATTACAGAGTATTGAGTAGAGTTTTCTGTGCCATACAATAGGTTCTTATTAGTTATCTATTTTATATATAGTAGCGTGTATATGTCAATCCCAATCTTCCAATTTATCCCCCTCCCCGTTACCCCCAGTAACCATAAGTTTATTTTCTACATTTGTAACTCTATTTCCATTTTGTAGATAAGTTCATTTGTGCCCTTTTTTTTAGATTCCACGTATAAGCTATATCATATGATATTTGTCTTTCTCTGACTTACTTCACTTAGTATGACAGTCTCTAGGTCCATCCATGTTGCTTGCTTGTTTGTTTTATATTCCACATGAATGGAATCATTTGGTAGTACTACACTAAAACCATATAATCATCTCAATAGATGCAGAAAAAGACTCAGACAAAATTCATCATTTATTCACAATAAAAACTCTCAGCAAGGTATTAGTAGTGGGAAACTTCCTAAACATGATAAAAAACATCTATGAAACACTTATAGCTAGCTTCATACTTTCTTTATGATGAAAGACTGAATGTTTTTTCCAAAGATTAGAAATAGGCAAGGATGTCTCCTCTTATCACTTCTATCCATCATGATAGGCATCAATACAGTGAGGCAAGAAAAAGAAATGAAAACATATTGGTTGAAAATGAGCAGAAGACCTAAATAGACATTTCTCCAAAGAAGATATACAGATTGTCAACAAACACATGAAAGGATGCTCAACATCACTAATCATTAGAGAAATGCAAATAAAAACTACAATGACATATCACCTCACACCAGTCAGAATAGCCATCATCAAACATTTACAAACAATAAATACTGGAGAGGGTGTAGAGAAAAGGGAACCCTCTGGCACTGTTGGTGGGAATGTAAATTGATACAGCCACTATGGAGAACAGTATGGAAGTTCCTTAGAAAACTAAAAATAGATTTACCATATGATCCAGCAATCCCACTACTGGGCGTATACCCAGAGAAAACCATAATTCAAAAAGAGTCAGGTACCACAATGTTCATTGCAGCTCTATTTACAATAGCCAGGACACGGAAGCAACCTAAGTGTCCATCAACAGATGAATGGATAAAGAAGATGTGGCACATATATAAAATGGAATATTACTCAGTCACAGAAAGAAACAAAACTGAGTTATCTGTAGTGAGGTGGATGGACCTAGAGTCTTTCATACAGAGTGAAGTAAGTCAGAAAGAGAAATACAAATACCGTATGCTAACAAACACATATACATGGAATCTAAAAAAAAAAAAAAAAGTTCTGAAGAACCTAGGGGTAGGACAGGAATAAAGATGCAGACGTAGAGAATGAACTTGAGGACACAGGGAGGCGGAAGGGTAAGCTGGGACGAAGTGAGAGAGTGGCATGAGCTTATATACACTACCAAATGTAAAATAGATAGCTAGTGGGAAGCAGCCACATGGCACAGGGAGATCAGCTCAGTGCTTTGTGACCACCTAGAGGGATGGGATAGGGAAGATGGGAGGGAGGGAGACTCAAGAGAGAGGAGATACAGGCATATATGTGTATGTATAGCTGATTCACTTTGTTATAAAGCAGAAACTAACACACCATTGTAAAGCCATTATACTCCAATAAAGATGTTAAAAAAAATATTGGTTGGAAAGGAATAAATAAAATCCCCACAATTCAGAGAAGATATGAATTTCTACTTAGAAAATCCCAAAGAATATGACAAAAAGCTGTAGAACTAATGAGTTTAGCAAGTTCTTAAGAAACAAGGTCAATATTCAAAAATCCATCATAATTCTATATAATGTCAATAAACAATTAGAAATTGAAATTTAAAAGCAGTACCATTTGCAGTAGTACCAACACCATGAAGTACTTAGGTATAAATCTTGCAAGATATGTGCAAGATGTGCTGAAGACTATAAAACATTGACTAAATAAATCAAATATGACAAATGGAGCAATTTACTACATTCATGGATTAGAAGACTAAATAATTTTAAGATGTTTGTGTTCCCAAATCCCAGAGAGAATTTTTGTAAAAATGGGCAAGCACATTGTAATATTTATATGGAAAGTCAAATAAACTGGAATAACCAAACAATTTTGAAGAACAACAGCGTTGAAGCACTCACATCCCTCCTTTCCAGATTCACCATTAAGCTACAAGAGTCAAGTAGTGTGGTATCGGACAAAGGATAGCTGTATTAGATTAAACGTTACTGGAACCAGATAGAGATTCCAGAAATACAGCAATACTGATATCGTCATTTGATATTTGCCAATTCTGCAAAGGCAATTTTAAAGAGAAGTATAGTATTTTCAACTGATACAGTTCGAATACTTGTTAAAAACTCAAAAAGGCAAGTCACGAACTGGGAGAAAGTATTTGCAAATCGCATATCAGTCCTTATCAGTAAAGGGTTTGCATTTTGGAATACATAAAATATTCTCAAATTGGAATAATAATGAAACAAATACGGTAAAAATGGGCAAAAGGTTTTAACAGAGACTTTACAAAGGAAGATAATAGGGATGACAAATAAGCACATGAAAAGATGCTCAACGTCATTAGTCATTACAGAAATGCAAAACAAGGAGATACACTACAGACCCCTTAGAGTAACTAACTAATAAAAACAAACCTATAAATATCAAATACTGCCAAGGATGTGAAGCAATCAGAACTCTCATACATTGTTGGCAGGAATGCAAAATAGTATACCATTTTGGAAAACAGGTTGACTGTATCATACAACCCAGAATCTCACTCCTAAGAATGCACCCAAGTGAAATATATGCATATGTTCACGTAAAATTCTGTATGTGAATGTTTATAGACACTTTATTTGTGATAGGTAAAAACTGGAAACAGCCCAATTTTCTCTCAACTGTGGAATGGATAAACAATCTGTGCTGAATACACAGAATACCTCTCAGCAATAAACAGGAACCAATTACAGAACAACTACACAGCTCCATAAATTTCAAATTCATTACGCTAAGGGAAAGAAGCCAGACTCAAAAGACAACCTACAGTATGACTCGTTTTTTATGACATTCTTACAAAGCCCAAACTATAAGGGCTGAAAACAGATCAGTGTTTGCTAGCAGGTAGAAGGAGGGGTCAAGCATAAAGGGGTATAGGAAATTTGGGGGGTTGATAGAACCGTTCTACATCATGATGTGGTGGTGGCTTTACAGCCACATACATTTGTGCAAACTGTTAGAACTATACATTAAAAAGTGTGGCTGTAACTTTATATAAATTATACATTAATTAGAAAATGAAAAAAAAGTCAAGTAACACAAACTGCTCGGTGCACTTACTCAACAGGCACTTAAACTCCCCACAGACAGTTTAATTGCTGCTTCACTAAATAAGTGAGATGAAGAGCTGAGAACCCTATGTTCTCATAGGGGACCCCATTCCCCTGACAGCTCTGTGTCCCTATAACTTCCTCCTGGCTCCTATTCATTAGCCTTTGGAATCTCCAAATTACTCCAGTCTGTGTGCAGAATGCTTTTTTTCATTTGTTTATTCATCTGAATGGTAATAGATTCTAGTGTACATGTCAGTTTCCCTCCAAACAGGATTTGCTTAGAACCTGCAGCCAGAGCCAAGGAAAACACTCTAAGATAAGAATTACACTGATTCAGGTTAAAGTGATAACCCCTTTACCAAATTGTTTTGTAGATCATCTTTCATTTGCTATTCACAGACAGAATTCTGTGAGATGTGTGGGAGAGGTAATTTTATTATTTTTGTTTCATAAATAAGAAAACTAAGCTTGACAGAGGTAAATGACTCTTCCAAGGGATCATAAATAATACATGGGAGATGTAGGACTTGAACCCAGGTTTCCTAGCTCCATGTCAATGATTTTTCTTCCATTTATTCATGCTTCAGAGACATTAAAATCTTTTTTACCAGTACCTGAGAGACCTTCTCCAATAGGATTTATACATTCTACCCTGGTTGATTTTCTGATTTCAGACTCACAATTCATGGTTGCCTTTCCCTTTTTGTCAAGGAGGAAGGTAAGCTTCTATATTTCCTTAACATTATTAGTGAGAAGTGTAATTCATGCAAAAACCAGAAGGAGGCTACATCTGCTATAAGACATTTCACAACGTAGTGGATGTTTTCAATATTTTTCTCAAACAGTGAGGAGGAACTGATCACTAAATGTCAAAATCTATGTCAATGGGGAGTGTTGTGATACTCAGGAAGCACCATGCTGCTTTCCTAAAGAGGATAAGAACAAACAAACCACCACCACCACAACAAAAACCAAAACAAAAAACACATAGGATAGATTGTGCTCTGATTTGGTAACTTCATTTACTTTACTGACTCTAGGCCTGTTACTGAAGGGGAAGTTAAATAGAACAGGGTGAAATGATACTTCTTTAGACTACAAGAGGACCACCATGAATTAGAAAACCCCTTACTTTATTTATTTCAGCCTTCTTTTCCTCTTAATCTCACTCATATTATTACTAGCACATCTAGAAAAGCTAAGAGTGACGGCTAAGGCCATAGGCTTTAAAATCTGTCTGACCTGGATATGAATCTTGAGTTTATTTCTTGTTAGGTGTAGATTTTTATGAAGTCTCCTAACCCCTCAAATACTCAGTTTCCTTAATGAAAAGAGGTGGATAATAATACTCCATACCTTATAACATTGTAGGATGAAGTTGTAGGATAATATAACAAATGTCTTTAGGTACTAGGCATGAAAGGTGAAGTCGTGAAGGGGAAACTGGTAGAGAAGAATGGTTAATAAATGGAAGCTGTGACACAGGCCTCAAATTCAAATGAAAAAATTTAGAATGCGAGGTTCACCACAAAAGCAGATCTGAAAGCTCGTCAAACTCAGGAGCATACAATTTCAACCCTAGATTTTTGTGATCCAGCTTATGGGTGGCAGTTGTGAGAGTAAGAATGAGTTTGAAGCAGAAGAAAACTGTTTCAATCCAAGGTAAAATATGGATCTCTAGGAAGAAATTGAACAATGGCTGGTACAGCCAATGATATGGTTAGAGGAAAGACAGAGTGAGACCCACAGGAGGAATCAGAAGACCTGAGTGGACATAGTGTGTGAAGAAAGACTAATCAAGGAGAGAGGTTATCAAACTACAAAAGTAATCCATAACCTAAAGCTCTGAATATTGCTGCCCACTTTTTCCAAACCATCATTTCATCCTAATACTAACATTAGAGCTAACACTAATCAGGCTTATATTTATTGTTTTTCGTGCATTATTTTATTAACTCTAACTTTTGTCCCTTCGCATTACCTCTTTGTTTTTAGCGATGAAAAATATGAGGCTCAGAAAACTTAGGTTAGGACACTGTCTCCCTGATAGTAAATGGTAGGTACTTTTAGAATGCTATTCATCTCTTCCCAGATCTTGAGTTCTTACATTCAGTGCATTACTTTCTCTTCAGAATTGCCTTTGCTTGTTGGGCATATTTGTTGTTGCAGTCATTGCACTGCATCTACATTACATGTACATCTCTGTTACTCCACTGTAAGTCCCATAGCCAAGGATAGTATATTAGTTATTTCAGTAGTCCTAACAACTAATATTAAACTTGGTCTAATGGATTCAATAAAACATGTGAATTGAATTAGTTCACTTCAACTCAAATTTCAGTTCATATCATGGGAATTGGGAACTAGTCTGCCTGGGTACAAAGCTTGACTCTTCCAGTTAATACTCATGTAAACTCAAACAAATTAAGCAACCTTTTTGAGTCTAAGTTATCTCATAAAATCAATGAGGGTAATGACTAATGAACCTCATAGCATTGTTAAGAGGATGAAATGAATATATATACATACAGTCAATCCTCATATTCACAGATTTCACATTTGCAATTTTTCCTATAATTAAAATTTATTTTAATCCTAAAATAAATATTTGTAGTGCTTTTGTGATCATTTAGGGACATGTGCAGAGTGGTGAAAAATATGAGTTGCTTGACGTTCATATTTCCAGCAGAGGTTGAACAAGGCAATTGCTCTACCTTCTTGTTTCCGTTCCCATACTGTAACTGTTTATTATGCAGTCTTTGTAGTGCCAGTTTTCCACACTTTTATGCCTTTTGTTGGTGATTTTTAAATTTAAATAGCCCCTGAGTGTAATGCTGAAGTGCCGTTGAGTGTTCCTGAGCACAAGACTGTGATGTGCCTTAAGGAGAAAATAAGTGTATTACATAAGCTTCATTTAGGTATGAGTTACAGTGCTGTTGGCTGTGAGACCAATGTTAATGAATCAACAGTATATATTAAATACGATGTTGTTAAAGAGAAACACACATAAACAAGCTTTTGGATTGATTGATTGATGAAAATGTGACCAGAGGCTTGAAGGAACCTATTTGTGTATTTCTGCTAGGAGCAAATAAGCACTCATGAATTCACTGTTCACTGTTACTTTATAGAACCCAACTACTACAGCTAATGAGGATCGACTGTGACATACTGGAATGTGAGCACTATAGAAGGGTATGTTGTTTCTAGACTCAGTAGATATGATTTGGAAGATGGAGTCATTCCAGATATGTGACTTTGGACAAGTCATTACCCCTTTCTATACCTCAGTTTCTCATATACAAGATTAGTAAACTTCATGAGTGATCCATGAAGCCCCTCAATTTCAACTATCTATAACACAACAGATAGTTTATTTACTAATTTTCTTATGTGTATGCTTTAGATCTGGAGAACAAATTATTGCTGTAATTAAAATAATCCACAGGGCTTCCCTGGTGGTGCAATGGTTAAGAATCTGCGTGCCAATGCAGGGGACATGGGTTCGAGCCCTGGTCTGGGGGGATCCCACATGCCGCGGAGCAACTAAGCCCGTGAGCCACAACTACTGAGCCTGCGTGTCTGGAGCCTGTGCTCCGCAACAAGAGAGGCCGCGATAGTGAGAGGCCCGCGCACCGCAATGAAGAGTGGCCCCCGCTTGCCGCAACTGGAGAAAGCCCTCGCACAGAAACGAAGACCCAACACAGCCATAAATAAATAAATTAATTAATTAATTTAAAAAAATAAAAATAAAAATAATAATAATCCACAGAGTATACATGCATTCCAATTTCACTGTACCCTCTTTTCCATTCCTGTTCCTTTACCTCTCATTGTTGCAGGGCATCGTGTGATTCTCAAATGATGTCCATGGAGAACAATACAGTAGTGACTGAATTCATCCTTTTAGGACTTCCTGATGCTCCAGAAATGCAGGTCCCACTCTTTATAATATTTACTCTCTTCTACCTCATCACTCTAGTTGGAAATCTGGGGATGATCATGTTGATTCTGTTGGACTCTCATCTTCACACTCTTATGTACTTTTCCCTCAGTAATCTCTCACTGGTGGACTTTGGTTACTCCTCAGCAATCACACCCAATGTGATGGCAGGATTCCTTACAGGAAATAAGGTCATCTCCTACAATGCATGCACTGCTCAGATGTTCTTTTTTACAGTCTTTGCCACGGTGGAAAGTTACCTCTTGGCCTCAATGGCCTATGACCGCTATGCGGCCGTGTGTAAACCCTACATTACACCATCACCATGACAACAAATATGTGTGCTTGTCTTGCCATAGGCTCTTATGCTTGTGGTGTTCTGAATGCCCCTGTAAACATTGGAGATACCTTCAGTCTCTCTTTCTGTAGGTCCAATCTGGTTCATCACTTCTTCTGTGATCTTCCAGCAGTCATGGTCTTTTCCTGCTCAGATAAACACATCAGTGAGATGGTTCTTGTTTATATTAGTACCTTCCATGTGTTTTTTGCTCTCATGGCTATCTTTATTTCCTGCATGTTCATATTTATCACCATCCTGAAGATGCACTCAGCTGAGGGATTTCAGAGGCTTTGTCTACCTGTGCCTCCCACCTCACTGCCATCTCTGTCTTCTATGGGACAGTCATCTTCATGTACTTACAGCCAGCTCCAGTCATTCCATGGACACAGACAAATAGCATCTTTGATCTATGCTCTATGGTCATCCCCACGCTGAACCCTGTGGTCTACAGTTTGAGGAAAAAACAAGGAGGTCAAAAGTGCATTCGAGAAGGTTGTTGAGAAGATAAAATTGTCTCTAGGATTAGCCCTTTAATAATGTAGGATCCACAATAAGTTAGTATCATCTCTTTAAGATGTTCTTTGCTCAGTGACTCACATGTTAAGGCCGACTCTACACTTACCTTCCTAAGGACATATCCCCCCATCGCACAATGTCAGATGTCTATTAGAAACAAACATAATGTTAATTATCATGTGTCTTTCTACCTCATGTCAATGCAAATATACATGTGAAACAAGAGCATACACAAGCCCATGGTTAGAAGTGCATTCATGTGTCCCATGTATGCACATACAAACAGGAGGAGGAAATTTGTTAAATAAGTAAATGGAGTGTGGCTAGTTTTTGAAAAAAAAAGAAGAATTTAAAACAATCAGCTGGGGAGCCATATGATACAGCAATCCCACTCCTGAACATCGTTCTGGAGAGAACTATAATTTGAAAAGATACATGCATTCCTATGTTCATAGCAGCACTATTTACAATAGCCAAGGCATGGAAATAACCTAAATGTCCATTGACAATGAATGGATAAAGAAGATGTGGTACATATATACAATATGTACCATAAAAAAGAATGAAATAATGCCAGTTGCACCTACATGGATGGACCTACAGATTATCATACTAAGCAAAGTAAGTCAGAAAGAGAAAGACAAATACCATATGATATCACTTATACATGGAATCTAAAACACGACACAAATGAACTTATCTACGAAACAGAAACAGACTCACACACACAAAGAACAGGATGGTTGCCAAAGAGGAGGGGAATGGTAGAGGGTTGGATCGGGAGTTTGGGACTAGCAGATGCAAACTATTATGTACAGAATGGACAAACAACAAGGTCCTACTGTATAGCACAGGGAACTATATTCAATATCCTGTGATAAACCATAATGGAAAAGAATTTAAAAAAATCAATTGGGGTGTAAGGATATATATAATTATATATAATCTTATTTATTTCATTAATGGAAAATCTGTTGTCCATCCTAAATTCAGAAAAAGAAGTGATACAGTTTTTTGGTTTTTTTTCAGTAAATGGAAGTACTTTTTAGGCACAATTTTTCCAGAGCTACATAAATATTATTATTTTTTTTTATAAATATTATTTTTTAAAATGAATTGATACTTTTGTCTTTCCTGAGTTACCTGGTATAAACATATTTACATGATAATTTTCAAAAAGAAAAAAAAAAGACCAGAATAAGAGTACATAAAAGAGATGAGACAATAAAGACATTTTGTGATTTATCAATATATGACTACCAATATTTCACATTTTGTTAAAAAAATGCCTCTGCAAACATTGGAGATAACTTCAGTCTCTCTTTCTGTAGGTCCAATCTGGTTCATCACTTTTTCTGTGATCTTCCAGCAGTCATGGTCCTTTCCTGCTCAGATAAACACATGAGTGAGATGGTTCTTGTTTGTATTAGTACCTTCCATGTGTTTTTTGCTCTCATGGCTATCTTTATTTCCTGCATGTTCATATTTATCACCATCCTGAAGACGCATGATCATCTCCACTCTCATTTCACTCAAAGTATATTTAAGTACATGCCCGAAGAAACATCATTTATGCAAACCACATGTAATTCACACATCCATGAGTGGACAGAAAAATGAGTCCAAACATAAGTGGGATTAGTCTATTTTTATTACTATAATTTAAAACAATGATTTTGGTGTGCTAGTTTCCCCACTACATCTAGTTTACATATATATCTTAGTTTCTCCACTGTGCACCCACAAGCATTGAGTTTGGTCTAGTGTATGCAATGAATAAATACGAATTTAGTTAAAATAAATTCAATTAAACTTCAGTTAGGATCATGTGTCTTGGAAGTCACTCTGCCTGGGTCCAAAGCTTCAATCTGTCAGCTGGTACTTGTGTAAACTTGCTCAAAACACTTAACCTTTTGTAGATTTGTTAGAAGATTAACCATATTTAAACAAATTAAACATAAATGTGTACTTGGACTGAGCACCGTATAAATGTTAGCTGTTAATAGATTGAAGTGATCTGATTTGGGACATGTATTTATGGCAAATATGTGACCTAAGACAAATAATAATCTCTTTCTGCACCTCAGGTTGTTCATTTGCACAAGTGGGAAGTTGGCCATGTAATCCGTATGGATCTTTCAGCTTCAACAGTATGTAACTATAAAATAATTTATTTACTAAGTTTTTTTTCAATCAATGCTTTAGATCAGAGAATCATGAAGAATAATTTATTGCCATCATAAAATGAAAAAATAACGGAGTGTTTATATATTTAAATTTCAGTGCAATTTCTTTGCCGTTTATCAGACACTCCTTGCTTTCTCATTACTACAGAGAATTTAGTAATACACATGGAGAATGGTACAAATGTGATGGATTTCATCGTGGTGGGTCTAACCAATGCCCCAGAACTTCAAATTCCCTTCTTTATTGTGTTCATCCTCATTTTCCTCATCAGTACTTTTGGAAACCTGGGGATGATCACATTGATCCTGTTGGACTCCCATCTCCACACCCCAATGTACTTTTTCATCATTAATCTGTCCTTGGTGGACTTTGGCTACTCCTCAGCTGTCACACCTAAAGTGATGGTTGGGTTCCTTAGAGGAGACAAGATCATCTCCTACAATGCATGTGCTGCTCAGATGTTCTTATTTGCAGCCTTTGCCAGTGTGGAAAATTTCCTCTTAGCCTCAATGGCCTATGACCGCTATGCAGCAGTATGTAAACCCCTCCATTACACCATCACCATGACGACAAGTGTGTGTACATGTCTGGCCATAGGCTCCTATGCATGTGGTTTCTTGAATGCTTCCATCCACGTTGGAGGTACATTCAGCCTTTCTTTGTGTAAGTCCAATGTGGTCCATCACTTTTTCTGTGACATTCCAGCCGTCATAGATCTCTCTTGCTCAGATAAACACATTAGTGAGATGGTTCTTGTTTTAATTTCAAGCTTTAATGTCTTTTTTGCTCTTCTGGTAATATTGATTTCCTACCTTTTCATATCGATCACCGTCTTGAAGAGGCACTCAGCTAAGGGATACCAAAAAGGTTTGTCCACCTGCGCTAGTCACCTCTCTGCCGTCTCCATCTTCTATGGGACCGTCATCTTTATGTACTTACAACCCAGCTCCAATCATTCCATGGACACAGACAAAGTGGCATCTGTGTTCTATGCTATGGTCATTCCCATGCTGAACCCTATCGTCTACAGCCTGAGGAACAAAGAGGTTAAAAGTGCATTCAAGAAGGTTTTGGGGAACGCAAAGTTCTCTCTAGCCTTTGGATTTTAATGTTGTGTGATGTACAATAATCTAGTTTCGTTTCTCTCAGGTCATCCCATTCACGTTTTAGCCCTACATTACATTTAATTCCTAAAATTATATCCAACTCAAAAGTCTGTTGTTTAGTAAAAATAAAATATACTTAATACTTCAACTATATATGTCTCAAGTGAAGCATAAGATATTCTGGGTCCTGCTTCTTAAAAACCTTATGAATCGTTTTTGATTTATTCACTTGTTACACAGATGTTTTCTCTACCACATGCCAGTGCAAACATACATGTAAATCAGTAGGACAAACAAGCCCATGAACAGAGGTTCATACAAGTGCTCTATGTGGGCATGTGGTCACATACATATGGCAGTGGTAAATTTGTAGTGTAGGTAGCTTATAATACAATAATTTAAAATAGTTTAAAGCTATTAGAATATAAATTTATATCTAATCTTATTTATTTCTTTAGTATATCTGTTCTAAGAGTCTTAATTGGAGAAAAAGCTATATAATTCTAAATGAAAGTATGTCCTTGGGGCTTCCCTGGTGGCGCAGTGGTTGAGAGTCTGCCTGCCAATGCAGGAGACATGGGTTCGCGCCCTGGTCTGGGAGGATCCCACATGCCGCGGAGCAACTGGGCCCGTGAGCCACAACTACTGAGCCTGCGCGTCTGGAGCCTGTGCTCCGCAACAAGAGAGGCCGCGATAGTGAGAGGCCCGCGCACCGCGAAGAAGAGTGGCCCCCACTTGCCGCAACTGGAGAAAGCCCTCTCACGGAAACGAAGACCCAGCACAGCAGTCAATCAATCAATCAATCAATCAAAAAAAAAAAAAAAAAGTATGTCCTTTGTTGGCACATTTTATTGAAAGACATAAATATCACATTTAAATTGAGTTATATTTCTGTCTTGGCTGAGTCATTTTGTAGAACCAATGTTTCCATTACGATTTTCAAAAGGAAGAAAGAACTGGAATACAAGAAAAATGGAAGGAAATAAAAGCATTTTCAATTATTTATACATGAGCACAAACTTTCACAATGTGTAAAAATATGCGCTGAGAGTATCAGTAACATTGTATGTTTTTCTATCTGCAGATGCTTTGAAATGGTTAGTGCTTCTCATTTGTTTACACTTAAGTTGAGTTAGGTCATCCTTTTCACTCTCCAAGTCTTCTCCTCCACTCCATTTACACTGATTCCCTTGCTATTTCTTGATAACTCCATATATGTTTCCACATCAGGGCCTTTGTACTTACTACTCCCTCCAAGAGGAATCTTCCCTTACTTCATTCAGGGTGTCCTTAAATGTTATCCTACCACAGAGGCCTTCCCTGACCATCTTTATAAAATACTCTCTCCTCCCCACATACAGCAACTCCTCACCCTGCGTTTTTCTTTATAGTCCTTATCAACACTCACTCATGTATGTTTGCTTGCCAACTGGTTTGTTAACTATTTCTCCTAACTAGAGTGTAAGTTCCATAAGAGCAGTGACTTTATCTCTTTTTCTCATATGGTCCTCAGTACCTAAATGAGTCTGTGTTTCACAGCAGATTCTCAATAAACACTTATCAAAAGTACAAATAAAGTTTGAGTCCTTTTGTACTATATGTTAAATCTTTGAAACATTGATGATTATATTACAGTTTATTCCCCTTAGTTACCTTGTAGATATACATATAGAGCATTTCCAGAGTTACAGCTTATTTTCTGCTTTGCTGAAATGTTTTAATCTACATTCTTGCTCAATGTTTTCATGCCCCACTTTTGGCACAATGATTTCCTAGATATCCCATCAATGGGTAATCTCAGATCATCTCAATATGTCTTGTAAAGTGGCAAGTAAACACCAAATAAATTCTAATTGGTAAATCATAAGAATACATTAATATGAGATTGAATAAAAGTTTACTCTCTGATTTAATTTGGAAAATTACTTCATACGTACTGTTTATACACCTAACTGAAATGCTTCAAAATGTCCGTATGGAATATAGACCAGAAAGTATCTGTCAGTGATAAACATAACATGCATTTCATATCCTAGTGTAAAGTATAATCATTATGCATTTATTTGACCCTCAGGGATCGCCATTTTATACTAAAGCTCTAATGGGAAAGTGCACCAGTGACTCCTTTTTTGTCTCTATTTAATTATTGACTTCAACATCTCAACATTTGTAAGATTGTGCTTGAATGTACTAAGATGATCATGCTGTTCCCAGTGGGCAGTGTGTTATATCACAAGATTCCCTTCTGTCTTTATAGTGATGCTTCTCTTGTTGAAATTTAATTATTTAACTTTAGAATTATTTTAGAGTTACAGCAAATTTTCAAAGATCATGTAGAATGTTCCCATGTGAACCCGTGTAGGTTGAATAGTGGCTCCCAAAAGATCCACATCTGAGTCCCTGGAACATGTGAATATTACCTTATGTAGCATAAAAAGGACTGTGTGCATCTGTGATTATCTTAAGTATTTAAGACTGATCAATTACCCTGGATTATTCATGTGGGCCCTAAAGGAAATCATATATATCCTTATAAGAAGAAGTCAAAGAGGACTTCCCTGGTGGTGCAGTGGTTGAGAATCCGCCTGCCAATGCAGGGGACACGGGTTCGAGCCCTGGTCTGGGAAGATGCCACATGCCGCGGAGCAACTAAGCCTGTGCGCCACAGCTACTGAGCCTGCGCTCTAGAGCCTGTGAGCCACAACTACTGAGCCTGTGTGCCACAACTACTGAAGCCCATGTGCCTAGAGCCCGTGCTCTGCAACTAGAGAAGCCACCGCAATGAGAAGCCCACGCACGGCAATGAAGAGTAGCCCCCACTCACCACAACTAGAGAAAGCCCACATGCAGCAACAAAGACCCAACACAGCCAAAAATAAATAAATGAATAAATTTATTTTTTAAAAAAGTCAAAGAGAGATTGGACCACAAAGAGGAGAAGGCAATGTAACCATGGAGACAGAGATTGGAGTGATGCAGCCACAAGCCATGGAATACCACCAGAAGATGAAACAGGCAAGAATGGATTTTATTCTACATCCTCCAGAGGGATTAGGAGCCCTACCACCGCCACATGGATTTGGGCACAGTGAAACTAATTTGCAATTTCTGGCTTCTAGTACTGTGAGAGAATAAATTTCCGTGATTTTAAGCCACCAATTTTTTGGTAACACGTTAGAGAAGCCATAGGAAACTAATAAACCCTTGCCCAGGTTCCCCTATGCCTTGTATTATTTATTTATTAAAAATTTTAATAACAAATGTATATATTTGAGTGCAACATGACGTTTTGATATACATACACATAGTGAAATGATTATTGCAGTCAAGCTAATTAACATATACATCTTCTCACCTAATTACTTTTGTGTGTATGTGTGTTGTAGCATCATTCACAATAGCCAAGACATGGAAACCACCTAAGTATCTGTTGAAGGATGAATGGATAAAGAAATTGTGGGGAGAGGAAATCCAGATGGCAGAGTAGGAGGACACTGAGCTCACCTCCCCCCACAAACACATCAGAAATACATCGAAGTGTGGAGCAATTCTCACTGAAAACAAACTAGCAACTGATGAAAGACTCTTATACAACCAAGGCTGTAAAGAACAATCTGCAGGGAGTCGGGTAGCAAGAGAAGAGAAGCAATCAGTTTGGGACCTGTGCCCCTAGGAACGGACATGGAGGAGGCGGGGATTACCTGGGCTAGGAGATCCTCCACGGGGAATGAGCAATTCTAACCACATATTGGGTACCCCAGCCCTGGGGCCCAACACCAGGAAGACAAGTCCCCTTGGCTGGTTTGAAGACCAGTGGGACAGGCTGGGGAGCTGTGAGAAATGTGGAGTCCACTGTGGAGAGCTCACACACACTTGCTGACCCCCTCTCTCCCCCTCCAAACAAGGAGGAAGAAGCATGTTGGGACTGCCTGGACCTCTGGTCAGTTTCCCTCAGTCACCTTAGCATGAGCCCAGGCCCAGGCCAAGCACCAGCTTGGCCCCTCTTGTTCCAATAAGGAGAAGGCTGCCTGGCAAGGAGAGTAAGAAGTGGCTGGGGACAGAGCCAGCTCGGACCCAGCACTATATTTGAATGGGGTAAGGGCAGACATTACTGGTGCCAGATAGAGAGAGGTCAGCCTGGCCCCCTTCTCACACTGAGTGACTGGTCTTTCCAGGCCATAGCGGACAGCGGAGCCACTAAATGGAAAGAACTTGGATTCCTAAGTCACTGTATGAGTCCCATATAGTGTATATGAACAGTATATGAGCAAGAAAAACCTCTGTGGGTGAGCTATTTTTTTGTCTAACAGCTAGTATTATTTATACCAACAAATATAGAGAGATTCCCATAAGACCTTCTGGGTGCTGTTGGTAAGAAGTGGAGGAATATATGACAGAAAATTCTGTAAAATATCTACAGTGCAATTTAATTCCAGAAATATTTATTTCTTAATCCCCACCCAGCTTGTAAAACATAATTAAAATGGCTAGTAGGAATAACATTAGCACAAGAAAAATAAAAGCCCACTTTAACCAAATTTTCTGATCTAAGATATCGCACTAAAATCCTCTGAGCTTCTACTGGAGATAATAATTGTACTAAATGAGTGCTGAATGAGCAAGAACTTTGCACAGTGCTGGACAGAGAATAGTTGTTTAATAAATGTGTCCTTTCCCTTCTCTTCTTCTCCCTAATCCTTCTGCCTCTTCCTTTTCTGTATTGGCACCCTTCTCTGTTCATCCGAACACATTAAATACACATAACATATCAATAAATCATATATTGTATTATTAAATATTAATAGAATGTATTATAGAAATAGTTATATCGTTTATATAATCACTAATATATTTAATATATTCTTGTTACATTTAATATATATATTTACATTTACAAGTGTGGCTCTGCTATTTAATTGTGAGCTTTTCGAGGACAGAAGTGTTATCCCATAAAGTTTGTATTCTTGGAATGTAGTCCAACGTTGGTCAAATAACCCAATAATCGAAAGAAAATGTGATTGAGAGGGACTGAGATGATTTCAATGTCTTCTGACAACTATACAGCAGTGTGTAAACCTCTCCATTGTACCACCACTATGATAATAAATTTTTTGGTCCTCTGGCCCCCATTGACTGCTAGGTCTGTGGGATGTCCTGAATGTTTCCATCCATAATGATTTAAGTTTCTCCTTTTGTCTGTCCAACATGGTCCATCACTTTTTCTGAGAAAGCAAGCAGTCATGTCTCTCTCTTGCTCTCATAAACCTACCAGTGAGCTAGTTCTTGCTTTGTGGCGAGTTTCAATATCTTTTTTGTTTTTCTGATTACCTTGATTTTCTACCTGTTCATAACTATCACCATTTTGAGTATGTGCTTAGCCAAGGGATACCAGAACGTCTTGTCAACCTGTGCTGGCCACAACCCTGCAGTCTCCATTCTATGGGACAGTCCTCTTCATGTACTTATATTTAATCTCCAGGAATTCTCTGGACACAGATAAGACAATATTGTCTCGTGTTAGTGTTTTAAATATTTAGGATCCTAAATAACCTAATTTAACCCTCTTAGATCTTGGCACAGTGACATACCTGTCAATACACTTTATTTCCTGAAGTGATATCTTCACCTGTTCAAAATTTTGTTTTTGATTAAGAGTAAACATTATACACAGAAATGTAATAGCTTAATCATAAGAGCTCACAGTGAGCTTAAGACATTTTGAGGCCTTATTATGTACTGGGTACATTGGGTAATACAGAAAAAAAAAATTAAGGTAGTATATTATATTGTTTATATTATGCATTGTTTATATTATTAGTCAGGCTTGGATTCAGACTTTAAAGGTTTGAATCTATATGAACTAAGACAACAGTGCCTGGTGTGAAGGGTAATAAGGTTGCAGATGTGATTGTTGCTGATATTATTGTTGTTAAGATTAAAAAGGCATGTCCTATAGGACACATTTACTATCAAATTGAAAGGATAAAACTTCAACATCCTTTAATATCTACTCCTTAGCCCCCACCATCTCTCAGCTTCCATATCTGCATCTTAACTCAGATATCCTTTTCTTAAGTTTCCCAGTGTCTCCTTCTTTGTCTCAGTTCTTACCAGGTGTGACCTAAGCAAGGGTTTGCCCTGAAATGGTTATAATAAAGGTGTTGACAAATGAATGAGTTTAGGATATATTTTGAAGGTAGAGATAATAGTATGTACTCAAGGACTACATGTGGAGTGTGAGGAAAAGAGAGCCAGGGCTGAATAATTCTGGCATTAAGAGCTTGTTTGTTGAAGACTTTATCAGATTGGATTAGATATTTAGCCTGGATTCTGAAAATTGGGAAAGCTATTTCATAAATACAGTTGGGTGAAATAATCAGTACAACCTTCAATAGATTCCTCTGGCAGAAGTCTTGCCATGAAAGATAACGTGTCAAAATTTGTATCTGTTATTATCCCTAAATCTCAACCCTCAGTTTTTTGTTGTTAATAATTGTAAGTATGGTATGTTTGATTATACAATTTTGAATTTAAGCTATTAGGTCACTCACCCACATAAGTTTCTTTAGTAGAGTGGTTCCAATAATTTTGTTGAGCTTTTTTTGTTATTTTTTTGTTAGTCATATAATACTATGACCACTATTCATATTAATATTTATTTAAGAGTAGTAATAATTGTGACATTGCATGCTAACTATGTATTAGGCAGTATTCTAAGTGATTTAAACATATCAACTTATTAAATTCCCCAAACAGCCTTGTGAGGTACTATTATTACCATCCCTGTTTTAAACTGAGGCACAGAGAGGTTGTGAGTTGCCCAAGGTTACCCAGCTAGTAAGTAGCAATACCAGGATTTGAATGCAGGCAAGTCACTCCAGAGACCATGTTCTTTATCACCACAATATGCTTCCTCTGTAAATAACAGTGTTGGTCTCCAAACACCTTTTATTTATTTATTTATTTGTTTGTTTGTTTATTTTAACATCTTTATTGGCGTATAATTGCTTTACAATGGTGTGTTAGTTTCTGCTGTATAACAAAGTGAATCAGCTATGTGTATACATATATCCCCATATCCCCTCCCTCTTGCGTCTCCCTCCCACTCTCCCTATCCCACCCCTCTAGGTGGTCACAAAGCACCAAGCTGATCTCCCTGTGCTATGCAGCTGCTCTCCACTAGCTATCTATTTTACATTTGGTAGTGCATATATGTCCATGCCACTCTCTCACTTCGTTCCAGCTTAACCTTTCCCCTCCCCATGTCCTCAAGTCCATTCTCTACGTCTGCATCTTTATTACTATCCTGCCCCTAGGTTCTTCAGAACCATTTTTTTTTCTTTTAGATTCCATATATATGTGTTAGCATGCGGTATTTATTTTTCTCTTTCTGACTTACTTCATTCTGTATGACAGACTCTAGGTCCATCCACCTCACTACAAATAACTCAATTTCGTTTCTTTCTATGGCTGAGTAATATGCCATTGTATATATGTGCCACATCTTCTTTATCCATTCATCTGTTGGTGGACACTTAGGTTGCTTCCATGTCCTGGCTATTGTAAATAGTGTTGCAACGAAAAATGTGGCACATGTGGAACATGCTGTGTTGGGTCTTCGTTGCTGTGCGCGGGCTTTCTCTAGTTGCGGAGAGTGGGTGCTACTCTTCGTTGCAGTGCGCGGGCTTCTCATTGCCGTGGCTTCTCTTGTTGTGGAGCACGGGCTCTAGGCTCAAGGGCTTCAGTAGTTGTAGCACGCGGACTCAGTAGTTGTGGCTCACGGGTTTAGTTGATCCGAGGCATGTGGGATCTTCTCAGACCAGGGCTTGAATCCGTGTCCCCTGCATTGGCAGGCAGATTCTTAACCACTGTGCCACCAGGGAAGCCCCATGTCTCTTTTTGAATTATGATTTTCTCAGGGTATATACCCAGTTGTGGGATTGCTGGGTCATACAGTAGTCCTATTTTTAGTTTTTTAAGGAACCTCCGTACTGTTCTCCATAGTGGCTGTATCAATTTACATTCCCACCAACAGTGCAAGAGGGTTCCCTTTCCTCCACACCCACTCCAGCATTTATTGTTTGTAGATTTTTTGATGATGGTCATTCTGACTGCTGTGATGTGACACTTCATTGTAGTTTTGATTTGCATTTCTCTAATGATTGGTAATGTTGAGCATCCTTTCATGTGTTTGTTAGAAACATGTATATCTTCTTTGGAGAAACGTCTATTTAGGCCTTCTGCTCAGTTTTGGATTGAGTTGTTTGCTTTTTTGATATTGAGCTGCATGAGCTGCTTCTATATTTTGGAGATTAATCCTGTCAGTTGCTTCGTTTGCAAATATTTTCTCCCATTCTGAGACTTGTCTTTTCATCTTGTTTATGGTTTCTTTTGCTGTGCAAAAACTTTTAAGTTTCATTAGGTCCCATTTGTTTATTTTTGGTTTTATTTGCATTTCTCTAGCAGGTGGGTCAAAAAGGATCTTGCTATGACTTATGTCAAAGAGTGTTCTTCCTATGTTTTCCTCTGAGAGTTTTATAGTGTCTGGCCTTACATTTAGGTCTTTAATCCATTTTGAGTTTACTTTTGTGTATGGTGTTAGGGAGTGCTCTAATTTCATTCTTTTACATGTAGCTGTCCAGTATTCCCAACACCACTTATTGAAGAGACTGTCTTTTCTCCACTGTATATTCTTGCATCCTTTATCAAAGATGAGGTGACCATATGTGCGTGGGTTGATCTCTGGGTTTTGTATCCTGTTCCATTGATCTGTATTTCTGTTTTTGTGCCAGTACCATACTGTCTTGTTTACTGTAGCTTTGTGGATAGTCTGAAGTCAGGCAGCCTGATTCCTCCAGCAGCGTTTTTCTTTCTCAAGATTGCTTTGGGTATTCAGAGCCTTTTGTGTTTCCATATAAATTGTGAAATTTTTTGCTCTAGTTCTGTGAAAAATGCCATTGGTAGTTTGCTATGGATTGCATTGAATCTGTAGATTGCTTTGGGTAGTATAGTCATTTTCACAATGTTGATTCTGCCAATCCAAGAACATGGTATATCTCTCCATCTGTTTGTATCATCTTTAATTTCTTTCATCAGTGTCTTATAGTTTTCTGAATACAGGTCTTTTGTCTCCTTAGGTAGGTTTATTCCTAGGTATTGTATTCATTTCGTTGCAATGGTAAATGGGAGTGTTTCCTTAATTTCTCTTTCAGATTTTTCATCATTAGTGTATAGGAATGCAAGAGATTTCTGTGCATTAATTTTGTATCCTGCTACATTACCAAATTCATTGATTAGCTCTAGAAGTTTTCTGGTAATATCTGTAGGATTCTCTATGTAGAGTATCACGTTATCTGCAAGCAGTGACAATTTTACTTCTTCTTTTCCAATTTGGATTCCTTTTATTTCTTTTTCAACTCTGATTTCTGTGGCTAGAACTTCCAAAACTATGTTGAATAATAGTGGTGAGAGTGGCATCCTTGTCTTGTTCCTGATTTTAGAGGAAATGGTTTCAGGTTTTCACCATTGAGAATGATGTTGGCTGTGGGTTTGTCATATATGACCTTTATTATGTTGAGGTAAGTTGCCTCTATGCCTACTTTCTGGAGGCTTTTTATCATAAATCAGTGTTGAATTTGTTTGAAAGCTTTTTCTGCACCTATTGAGATGATCATATGGTTTTTATCTTTCTATTTGTTAATATGGTGTATCACATTGATTGATTTGCATATATTGAAGAATCCTTGCATTCCTGGGATAAACCCCACTTGATCATGGTGTACGATCTTTTTAATGTGCTGTTGGATTCTCTTTGCTAGTATTTTGCTGAGGATTTTTGCATCTGTGTTCATCAGTGATATTGGTCGGTAGTTTTCTTTCTTTGTGACGTGTTTGTCTGGTTTTGGTATCAGGGTGATGGTGGCCTCATAGAATGAGTTTGGGAGTGTTTCCCCTCTGCTGTATTTTGGAAGAGTTTGAGAAGGATAGGTGTTAGCTCTTCTCTAAATGTTTGATAGAATTAGCCTGTGAAGCCATCTGGTCCTGGGCTTTTTTCTTGGAAGATTTTAAATCACAGTTTCAATTTCAGTGCTTGTGATTGGTCTGTTTATATTTTCTATTTCTTCCTGGTTCAGTCTTGGAAAGTTGTGCTTTTCTAAGAATTTGTCCATTTCTTCCAGGTTGTCCATTTTGTTGGCATATAGTTGCTTGTAGTAATCCCTCATGATTCTTTGTATTTCTGCAGTGTCAGTTGTTACTTCTCCTTTTTCATTTCTAATTCTGTTGATTTGAGTCTTCTCTCTTTTTTTCTTGATGAGTCTGGCTAGGGGTTTATCAATTTTGTTTATCTTCTCAAAGAACCAGCTTTTAGTTTTATTGATCTTTGCTATTGTTTCCCTCATTTCTTTTTCATGTATTTCTGATGTGATTTTTATGATTTCTTCCCTTCTGCTAACTTGGGGGGTTTTTTGTTCTTCTTTCTCTAATTGCTTTAGGTGTAAGGTTAGGTTGTTCATTTGAGATTTTTCTTGTTTCTTGAGGTAGGATTATATTGCTATAAACTTCTCTCTTAAATCTGCTTTGCTGCATCCCATAGGTTTTGGGTCATCGTGTTTTCATTGTCATTTGTTTCTAGGTATTTTTTGATTTCCTCTTTGATTTCTTCAGTGATCTCTTGGTTATTTAGTTGTGTAATATTTAGCCTCCATGTGTTTGTATTTTTTACAGTTTTTTTCCTGTAATTTATATCTAGTCTCATAGCATTGTTGTCAGAAAAGATACTTGATATAATTTTAATTGTCCTAAATTTACCAAGGCTTGATTTATGACCACGATATGATCTATCCTGGAGAATGTTCCATGAGTACTTGAGAAGAAAGGGTAGTCTGTTGTTTTTGGATGGAATGTCCTATAAATATCAATTAAGTCCATCTTGTTTTATGTGTCATTTAAAGCTTGTGTTTCCTTATTTGTTTTCATTTTGGTTGATCTGTCCGTTGGTGAAAGTGGGGTGTTAAAGTACCCTACTATTATTGTGTTACTGTCCATTTCCCCTTTTATGGCTGTTAGCAGTTGCCTTATGTATTGAGGTGCTCCTATGTTAGATGCATAAATATTTACAATTGTTATATCTTCTTCTTGGATTGATCCCTTGATCATTATGTAGTGTCCTTCATTTTCTCTTGTAATAGTCTTTATTTTAAAGTCTATTGTGTCTGATATGAGAATTGCTACTCCAGCTTTCTTTTGATTTCCATTTGCATGGAATATCTTTTTCATCCCCTCACTTTCAATCTGTATGTGTCCCTAGCTCTGAAGTGGGTCTCTTGTAGACAGCATATATACAGGTCTTGTTTTTGTATCCATTTAGCCAGTCTATATGTTTTGGTTGGAGCATTTAATCTATTTACATTTAAGGTAGTTATCGATATGTATGTTCGTATTACCATTTTCTTAATTGTTTTGGGTTTGTTTTTTGTAGGCTTTTTCTTTCTCTTGTGTTTCCTGCCTAGACCAGTAGCTTTAGCATTTGTTGTAAAGCTGGTTTGGTGGTGCTGAATCCTCTTAGCTTTTGCTTGTCTGTAAAGGTTTTAATTTCTCCATTGAATCTGAATGAGATCCTTGCTGGGTAGAGTAATATTGGTTGTAGGTTTTTCCCTTTAATCTCTTTCAATATGTCCTGCCAGTCCCTTCTGGCTTGCAGAGTTTCTGCTGAAAGATCAGCTGTTAACCTTATGGGGATTCCCTTGTATGTTAATTGTTGCTTTTCCTTGCTGCTTTTAATATTTTTTCTTTGTATTTAATTTTTGATAGTTTGATTAATATGTGTCTTGGTATGTTTATCCTTGGATTTATCCTGTATGGGACTCTCTGTGCTTCCTGGACTTTATTGCCTATTTCCTTTCCCTTGTTAGGGAAGTTTTCAGCTATAATCCCTTCAAATATTTTCTCAGGCCCTTTCTTTTTCTCTTCTTCTTCTGGGACCCCTATTATTCGAATGTTGGTGCATTTAATGTTGTCCCAGAGGTCTCTGAGACTGTCCTCAATTCTTTTCATTCTTTTTTCTTTGTTCTGCTCTGCAGTAGTTATTTCCACTATTTTATCTTCCAGGTCACTTATCCATTCTTCTGCCTCAGTTATTCTGCTGTTGATTCCTTCTAGAGAATTTTTTATTTCATTTATTGTGTTGTTCATCATTGTTTGTTTGCTCTTTAGTTCTTCTAGGTCCTTGTTAAACGTTTCTTTTATTTTCTCCATTCTATTTCTAAGATTTTGTGTCATCTTTACTATCATTACTCTGAATTCTTTTTCAGGTAGATTGCCTATTTCCTCTTCATTTGTTTGGTCTGGTGGGTTTTTAGTTTGCTTCTTCATCTGCTGAATATTTCTCTCTTCCCATTTTGCTTAACTTACTGTGTTTGGGGTCTCCTTTTCGCAGGCTGCAGGTTTGTAGTTCCCATTGTTTCTGGTGTCTGCCCACAGTGGGTAAGGTTGGTTCAGTGGGTTGTGTAGTCTTCCTGGTGGAGGGGACTGGTGCCTGTGTTCTGGTGGGTGGCGCTGGATCTTGTCTTTCTGGTGGGCAGGACCATGTCCGGTGGTGTGTTTTGGGTGTCTGTGAACTTAGTATGATTTTAGGCAGCCTCTCTGCTAATGGGTGGGGTTGTGTTCCTATCTTGCTAGTTGTTTGGCATAGGCCATCCAGCACTGTAGCTTGCTGGCCAATGGGTGGAGCTGGGTCTTAGCATTGAGACGGAGATCTTGGGAGAACTCTCGCCGATTGATATTACATGGGGCTGGAGGTCTCTGCTGGTCCACTGTCCTGAACTCGGCTCTCCCACCTCAGAGGCTCATGCCTGACACCAGTCCAGAGCACCAAGACCCTGTCAGCCACATGGCCAGGTATGTGGGGATTTTTTTGCCTTTTGGGAAGTCTGAGGTCTTCTGCCAGTGTTCAGTAGGTATTCTGTAGGAGCTGTTCCACATGTAGATGTATTTTTGATGTATTTGTGGGGAGGATGGTGATCTCCACGTCTTACTCCTCCACCATCTTGAAGGTCCACTGCTCCTCCAAACACCTTTTAAAATTACTGTAAGACTCTTGTAACATACTAAAAGTAGGAAAGAATGCTCACTTTATTTTGTCAGATGAAGAAATTAAAACTCAGCAACATTATGCGGCTTTTCCAAGGGGATAAAATGGGAATGACCATCTCCCTCCATTCTGTGATGCCTCCCTCAAGGGGATGAAGCCAGGCATAGGCTGTATAGTATAGAGTTTGCTTGAGTGGTCATGATTTTGATATTTTTACACTTTTGGGGGTATTTCTTTTAATGGGGGGACAATTTTCTCTGAGGAGTGAAAGGAAAGCTATCCTTCTTAGACCTTAGATGGAGCACAATGGCTTGGGTAATCATCTCATTCTTCACAGTATTCACATCCAGAAGGCAGTGATATACATCATTTTTTCTCAGGTAATTACCTAAAAGAATATCTGGGAAGATTAAATGAGATACTATTTATTGTCCTCTGACTACCTGGCATATGGTAAGTGCTTAGTTAGTATGAGTGCTATGTTGCTCAGGAATGACAGTGATAAAAGTGAAAGTAATTTGCAGAGGAAGCACAAACTTTCAACCCAAATAAAAATAAGCAACAGATATTTTGAATATAACTGAGTGGTCATTTGGAATATCTGAGGAACTAACAAATATAGTGCATACCTTTACAAATGGTGAGATGGAGGTCAGAAGCTGCCAGTCTCAGGGTTATTGGGAATCCTACACTGGTAATGGTGTCACAGTGTGCTTGTGTCATTCAGGTGACAGAATGTGCCATGAATCATTTTCCATGCATCAGTAATTCATCCATTTTGCTTCCCTTGTTTTGACAGGTGAAACACCATTTCAAAATGGCATTCATGGAGAACAGCACTGAAGTGCATGAGTTTAGACTCTTGGGACTAATTGATATCCCAGCACTGCAAGTCCCCCTCTTCATAATATTCACTTTCATATATCTCATCACTCTCATTGGAAATCTTGGGATGATCACGTGGATTCTGTTGGACTCTCGTCTCCACACTCCCATGTATTTTTTCCTCAGTAACCTCTCTCTGGTGGATTGTGTTTACTCCTCAACTGTTACTCCCAAGGTGATGGCTGGGTTTTTCACCGGAGATAAAGTCATATCCTATGGGGGATGTGTTGTTCAGACGTTCTTCTTTGTGGCTTTGCCAGTGTAGACTGTTTTCTACTAGCAGTCATGGCTCATGATCGGCATGCAGCGGTGTGTAAGCCCTTGCATTACACCACCACTGTGACCACCAGTGTGTGTGCTCAAAGGGCCATAGGCTGCTATGTCTGGGGCTTTGCTCGATCTGCCATCCACACTGGATTCACCTTCTGCCTCTCCTTCTGCCATTCCAATATGGTCCATCACTTCTTCTGTGATATTCCCCCAATCCTGGCCCTTTCCTGCTCTGATATCTACATAAATGAGATTGTGCTCTTTACCTTAGCAGCTTTCAATGTCTTTTTTGCCCTTATAGTTACCTTGACTTCCTATCTGTTCATATTCATTGCCATCCTGAGAATGCACTCAGCAGACGGAAGGAAGAAAGCCTTTTCCACCTGCACCTCTCACCTCACTGCTATCACCATATTCTATGGAACTGTCATCTTCATGTACTTACAACCCAGTTCTAGTCATTCTATGGGCAGTGACCAAATGGCATCTGTTGAACCCTATAGTCTAAGGAATAAAGAGGTTAGTAATGCTTTCAGGAGAGCCATTGAGAAGATGAAGATTCTGTTCAGCACATAGATTTAATTAGAGAGATTATACGATCTGTATAGCTAATCAGTTATCTATTGCTTTGTAACACACTACCACAAAACTTAGTGGCTTAAAACAACATTTTATATTTCTCATAATTCTATGGTTGGCAGGGCAGTTACTTTGCTGCTTTCACATGGACTCCCTCATGAGGTTGCCTATCTTCTGCATAGTCAGTTGGGCTGAAAGCTTAAAGATGGCCTTACATTCCTGGCTGTTGATTCTGGCTACTCTCTACCTCTTCTCCACATGGTCTTTGATCCTCCAGTGGCTGGACAAGCTTTCTTTCATAATACTTTCAGGCCAGCATTCTCACAGTGTGAAAGTAAAAATAAAAGGCTCTTGAAGTCCAGACTCCCAACTCACAACATTTTTTTATCTTCCATAAAAGATTGGCATCGAAATAGAGGTATAAATTTCAAAGTTATCAGCATGTAGATGGTATTTAAGTCCTGAGAATGAATGAGATCTGTAGGAAGACATAGGTAGAGAGAAGGGAAGTGGTTTAAGGACTAAGACCTGGGTAACTGTCTCAATAAAAGGTCAGAGAGAGGAGCTGCCAGCAAAGGTGAGTGGTGTCCTGGAAACCAAGTGATGTGAAATGTTTCAAGAGGGAATGTCTGTGTCAAAGGTGCTGGTAGGTTAAGTAATATCAAGATTAAGAATTGATGATGAGCTTTAGTGATATGAAATTGATGAATGACTTTGAGTAGTTTTAGATCAATGGTGGGGGTAAAAATTTTTAAGATGTATACTCTACAATCTAGTCCCTAATTATTCATTGTTTTAGTTACTAAATGTTTTCCCAACCTGCATAATACAGTAAATATGTGTTGTGCTTTTCTTAGAGCAACTAGGGAAATATGGCTTTGATACTCTCAACTTTTGAAAGAAAGCAGGTACCTAAAGATCTGTTGTATTGAATACTTACTTTGCAACAATTTATAGTTCTGGGCTTTACTTTCCCTTCATTGTTTCTGAATATAAGATTGTGTGTAATTAGTTCTTTGGGAGAATGAAGAGAAAGAGTGATTTATGTTACTTTTGGGGAAAGCAGTGTACAGACAGGAAAATAAAATGCTTAAGAAATGGTGTGATGCTTGAGGTGATGAAGTGAGATAAAGGCAGGGATTTGGAACGAGAATTGAGAGAAAAGTAGAAAACTTAAATAAACACAATATATACTCAAAGATATCTCAAAAATATTTGCAGTGATACTGAGCTTCCTGTCGCTTGTTGCTACTTAATTTAACAGCTAAAAGAAAGACTGGAGGGGGGAGGGATAAATTAGGAGTTTGGGAATGACATATACACACTACCATATATAAAATAATTAATCAACAAGGACCTATTGTATAGCACAGGGAAATATACTCAATATTCTATAATAACCTAAATGAGCAAAGAATCTGAAAAAGAATAGATATATGTCAATCACAATCTTCCAATTTATCCTCTCCCCTTCCCCCCCGGTAACCATAAGTTTATTTTCTGCATCTGTAACTCTATTTCAGTTTTGTAGATAAGTTCATTCGTAGCCTTTTTTCACACTACTATATATAAAATAAATAACTAATAAGGACCTACTGTATAGCACAGGGAACTCTACTCAATATTCTGTAATGACCTATATGGGAAAAGAATCTTAAAAAAAGAGTGGATTTATGTATTTGTATAACAGATTCACTTTGCTGTACACCTGAAACTAATACAACATTGTAAGTCAATTATACACTGATAAAATTTTTTTAAAATAAAAAGAGATTACCAAAAAAAAAAGAGTATATATATGTATATGTATAGCTAAGTCACCTTGCTGTACACCTGAAACTAATGCAACATTGTAAATGAACTATACTCCAATATAAAATAAAAATTAAAAAAAAAACACCTGCTCTTTTGATTTGAAGTGACCAATTTAGTTTTACCCAGGAACCCCAAAGCACTCCATCTATGGACCCTAATAAATGCATGTGCCCCATGTTCTGTCATTCCCTCTGTCTGCACTCTGGCTTGGCCTCCCTGTGTGACCCCTGGAGGCATGCTGTATACTTCTTCCACGACCTGTGAGTAATAAACTTCTCTCTTTCAATTTCTCTCGTGGTCTGTTGTTGAACTGTAGCTCACTACCTGGCACCCTTTGCTCCACTTAACAAATGTTAATTTAACAAAGTCAAAACAACCAGAAAGGCCAAGGGCAGGAGACAATCAGTGTTTTAAATTTAGCTCAAACAGTGCAGCTGAGAGTGAATTCAAACTTCCTCCACCTTTTTGTTTTATTCAGTCCCAAAGGGATTGGGTGATGCTCACCCACATTGGGGTGCTTCAGTCAGTTCACTAATTCACATGTTGATCTCTTCTAAAAACACCTTCACAGATCCACTCAGGAATAGTGTTTAACCACATATCTGGACATCCCCTTACTTACTCAAGTTGACACATAAAATTACGCACCACAGGGCTTCCCTGGTGGCGCAGTCGTTGAGAATCTGCCTGCCAATGCAGGGGACACGGGTTCGAGCCCTGGTCTGGGAAGATCCCACATGCCGCGGAGCAGCTAGGCCCGTGAGCCACAACTACTGAGCCCGCGCGTCTGGAGCCTGTGCTCCGCAACAAGAGAGGCCGCGATAGTGAGAGGCCCGCGCACCGCGATGAAGAGTGGCCCCCACTTGCCGCAACTAGAGAAAGCCCTCGCACAGAAACGAAGACCCAACACAGCCATAAATAAATAAATAAAAAATAAATTAAAAACAAAAAACAAAAATTATAAAAAAAAAAAAAATTACGCACCACAGAAGGGCTTGCTATTTTCATTTTGTTATTATTTTCTGCCCCTCTTGTAGCTATTATTCCCCTCTTTTACTCTCTTGGTGCCTTTCTCTGTGTTTTGCTGATTTTGATTTTCAGTGATATGCTTTGATTCCTTTCTCATTTTCTTTTGTGTATCTTCTATTGGTACTTCTTTGTGATTATCATGGGGCTTGCATAAAACACCTTATAGTTATAACAGTCTATTTTAAACTGATAACAACTTAACTTTCTGTTATATACAAAAACTCTAATCCTTTATACCTCCCCTCCCCTTTACGTTATGGATAACACAAATTATATCGTTTTATATTTTTTATCCCTTAATATAATTTTACAGCTATAGTTATCTGTTTATCCTTTAAATGCTATACTGGAATTCAAAGTGATTTACAAACCACAATTACAGTTTGCTGGATTCTATATTTGTCTGTATATTTACCTTTGCCAGTGAGCTTTATATTTTCATATACTTTTGGGTTGCTGTCGAATGTCCTTTCATTTCAATTGGGACTTCCTTTAGCATTTCTTTTTTTTTTTTTTAACATCTTTATTGGACTATAATTGCTTTACAATGGTGTGTTAGTTTCTGCTTTATACCAAAGTGAATCAGTTATACACATACATATGTCCCCATATCTCTTCCCTCTTGCATCTCCCTCCCTCCCACCCTCCCTATCCCACCCGTCTAGGTGATCCCAAAGCACTGAGCTGATCTTCCTGTGCTATGCAGCTCCTTTAGCATTTCTTGATAGGCAGGTCTAGTGATGATGAGCTTCATCAGCTTTTTATTAAAATTGAACTATAATTGACATACATATTATATTAGTTTCAGGTGTACAACATAGTGATTTGACATTTGTATACACTATGAGATGATGACACTGATAAGTAGAGTTACCATCTGTCACCGTTTAAAGTTACTACAATATTATTGACTATATTCCCTATTTTATGTAGTACATCACCATTACTTATTTATTTGTAACTGATGAGCACCTCTTAATCTCCTTTCCACATTTTGCACATCCCCCACCCTCTCTTCCCTGGCAGCCATGTTTTTCTCTGTACCTATGAATCTCTTTCTGCTTTTTTTGTTCATTTTTTTGGGTTTGTTTTTAGATTCCACAATAAATGAAATGATAAGGTATTTGTCTTTCTCTGTCTGACTTACTTCACTTAGTCTAATACCCTTCAGGTCCAACCACATTGTCACAAATGGCAAGATTCCATTTGTTTTTATGGCTGAGTAATATAAATTGTATATCTACACCACACCTTCTTTATCCATTCATCTATCTGTGGACACTTTGGTTGTTTCCATATCTTGTCCATTGTAAATAATAATGCTGTGATGAACATAGGGATGCATGTATCTTTTTGAATGTGTTTTTGTTTTCCTTGGGTAAATTCTCAGAAGTAGAATTGCTGAATTGTATGGTAGTTCTATTTTTAATTTTTTGAGAAAACTCCATATTGTTTTCTATAGTGGTTACACCAATTTACATTCCCACCAACAGTGCAGGAGTGTTCCTTTATCTCCACATCCTTGTCAACATTTGTTATTTGTTGTCTTTTTGATAATAGCCATTCTGATAGATGTGAGGTGATATCTCATTGTGGTTTTGATTTACGTTCCCCTGATGATTAGTGATGAGCATTTTTTCATATGCCTGTTGGCCATCTGTATGTATTCTTCAGGAAAATGTCTGTTCAGGTCCTCTTCCCATTTTTAATCAGTTTTTGTTGTTGTTGTTGTTGTTGTTGAGTTGTATGAGCTGTTTGTATATATTGGATATCAACCCCTTATTGAATATATCATTTGTAAATATCTTCTTCCATTCACTAGGTGGCTTTTTGTTGTTGTTGATAGTTTCCTTTGCTGTGTAAAATCTTTTTAGTTTGATGTAGTCTCATTTGTTTATTTTTGCTTTGGTCTCCCTTGCTTGACTAGACATATCCAAAAAAAAAAAAATTAATAAGACTAATGTCAAAGAGCTTACTTCCTATGCTTTTTTCTAGACGTTTTATGGTTTCAGGTCTTACTAAAATTTTAGTGTGGGAATTATTTCAGATTTACACAAAAATTTCAAAGATAGTATTGAGAATTCCTATATCCACTCACCCAGTTCACTTTACATGTAAAGTTTCATTATCTTATGTTACTGTGGTTCATTTTTCAAAACAAAGAATCCAACTTTGGTACTTTGTGGTTAACTGAAAAGTCCAGAGTTTATACAAATTTCACTAGTTTTTCCACTATGTAATGTTTCTTTGTTTCAGGATCCAATCCTGAACATCAGAAACAAAGTAGTCGTTTTGAAGGCTATGATGTAATAGTGTGTTACCAACAATGTGTAACTTGCACAGCCACTATTAAGATAAAAGAGAAAGATATGGGGTATGGAGGAAAATAAATGAAGCAGGCTAGAGAGTCATAGCTAGAAAAAAATCTGGGGTGTGATGATCAGAATATGGGAGAAAATTGATAAGAAACCTCTAGGTTGTTGAAGGAATTGCATTGCTAAGAAAGCTATGCTTTCATTTAAAAAGTCTTTGAGCATTAGATTACCTCTGAAAAGTCCAAACTACATGGTTGGAAGTAAGCCACAAAACAATATTCCTCAAGGAGAAAAGACTTCAATACCACTTCAGAAGTCATCATAAAAAAAGAATTCAGAAAGCAACATCCAAAAGATTGGATGAGATGCTAAGAAAAAGAATGAAAAATGGAGTTCTTAACCAAGAGACAAATCAAGATGTAATGAAGAATTGTCTATCATTCTCAGGGTTGGCGGGGGGCAGTCTTTGTGATGCCAACTCAGCAAAATTTCAGAATTGGCTAACATGTCTTCCATTATTCTCTTTTATGAATGAGGGTTTTCCCCCTTATTATCATTACCCGGCTTCAACACTATATATTGGATGTGTATATGGGATGAGCTAAGTTTTCTTTCTAGTTCACAAGTTGTTGGATCAGAAGGAACCACACTGGACTGGATGGAGGTGACAAAGTTATCACTTAGATATACTGATAATTGAGCTCCTACCATTAGCTCGAAATTTAAGTTGTCCCTTGCCAGAAATTTGGATTGGAACTCTAGTGTGTCTTTGTCTCCTCAAAATTCAGAATTCTCCAGTCCAGCCCTCTAGCATCTTATTACCTTCAAAATATGACTATGTCCTGTGAGTGAGATTGTCCTTGTCTTGAGACAGTCTCCTCCTGTAGCAGTTATTTGTTTCCTTTGTATAAAAAGACTTCAGGGTATTTTACTCTACCTTTTAGAAGAGTCTGGCCAAATTCTTCAGCCTCAAGCAATCCAAAACGTGAAGACTACCAGTAATGTATGAAGATTCTGTCAGGAACACTCACCTCCGTTGTAGACAGCACTAAGGGTTGGCAGTGACATGAAAGAATTGAGATTATCATGTATCACCAGTGGGATTGCAAAATGATGCATCACTTTTAAAAACCAGTTGGCAGTATGTTATAAAGCTAAACATAAACTTTACCATTATCAGTCAACAATTCCACTTCAAGGTGTTTACTCAAGTGAAATGCAAACTTATGTTCATACACAAGCCTGTAGGCAGATGTTTATAGCAGATTTAATTGTAATCAATAAAAACTAGAAATAAACAACCTGGTTAGATCCATGTAATAAAATACGATTTGATAATAAAAAGGAACAAACTACTGATGCGTACAACAAATGGATGAATGTCATGTGTATTATGCTAAATGAAAATAACCAGACTCAAAAAGCTGCATACTGCATGGTTTCATTTATATGACATTTCTTGCAAAGGAAAAGTCATAAGGACAAATATAGTCTCTGGGGCATGCCAGGAAATGTTCTCTGCAAAAGAACACAGGAAAATTTGGGGGGTATATAGGACTGTTCTTTATTTTGATTGAATTGGTGGTTACATTATTATATACATTTGTCCAAACTCTCAGAACTGTACACTAAAATGCATAAAATTTACTGTAAATAAAACATACTGAAACTGGAAAAAAAGGAAGAAACAACAACAAAATAATGTAAACATATCTCTGTGCTATCTCAATAAGCCAAGTTGCGTCTTCACATGCAGTTTAATTGCTTCTTCCTGAAGTAAGTGAGCAGGACCTTTATTTTTCCTCATGGGGGCTTATTCGCCTGAGATCTCCAGGCCTCTAAAATTCCCTCCTGGTTCCCATTCATTAGCTTCTGAAATCCCCAAATAGTTCTTCTCTTTGACATCATTTTAGAAGTGACAGACTATATACAGAGCCTCTTTGGTAATTTATTTACTCATCTGAATGTGAATAATTGTTAGTACACATGCTGATCTTTCCCCAAACTAAGGATTATCCATGAGTTTGCAACCATTGACAGGAAAAATCGCCAAGATAAAAATTATATTGAATGCAGACAAAATGACGATTTACTGACTTGTTTTATAGACCTTATTTCAATAGCTATTCACAGCCACGATTCTGTGAATTAGGCTATGTTAATAATATTATGTCTATTTCACAAATAAGGAAATTAAGATTGTCGTAAGGTAAGTAACAACTACAAGGGCACCTTTTGATTAGTGCTCCAAGAGAGTTTCTCCAACAGGATTTATACATTCTTCTCTGAGAGAGTTTCAAATCCAACTAAAAATTTAGGATTTCCAGGACCTTGATTTCAAATAACAGGTAAGATTCTATATTCTATACACATTTTGAGTGAGAAGTGGAGTACTTGTAAAAGCAGTAGTGAAACTGATACTATGAGTTATTTGGGCTCAAAATAGAATGTCATAAACATTTTTCTGAAACAACTGGGATCAAGCCCAATTACAAGCTTGATCAAGCCCAATGCTTCCCTTAGTAGGAAGTTCAGTGATACATACTCATGAAACACTATGCTATGTTCCCAAAGAGGATGGGCAAAAACATTAGACGATGCTCTGAGTAGGTAGCAATTTCATTTGGTTTATTAGCTTCCCCTGTTACCATAGGGGACGCTCACAGCAAAAGTCTGAACTGACAGTTGTTTAGATTCCTGAAGGGTTCTCATGAGATTATGTAGATTTGTATCCCATTCACTATTATTTACCTCATAATTTCACCCTTTTCATGACATCTGTAAAAGCTGACAAAGCAGTCATTCAGAAAATAGATTGTAAAACCAATCATATATACATTTGAATCTTGACCCTACTTCATATTAGACATGTAATTTAGGAAGTAACTCTTCAAATTCTCAGTTTTCTTATCTGTAAAATATTGGTAATAGCACTTTTAATGGAAAGATTAAATGAAACATATCTATATCTGCATATATAATTCTCTTATTAGTGGTCATAGAACACAGAATATGCTATTAAAAAGCTACGTTATCATGTTTGTCAGAAATTTGTAAACAGAAATGTCTTTAGAGACTAGGAATGTAAAGTGAAGTTGCAACATGGCCAGGAGGAAGATTGCAGAGAAAAGTAGCTGCCAGACAATGGATGTCCTGCCAAAGGACCTCCTACACTGTTGGTGGGAATGTAAACTGGTAGAGCCGCTATGGAGAACAGAATGGAGGTTCCTTAAAAAACTAAAAATAGAGCTACCATATGATACAGCAATCTCACCCCTGGGCATATATTAAAAGAAAACTATGGTTCAGAAGGATACATGCACTCCAATGCTCATTGCATCACTATTTAAATAGCCAAGACATGGAAACAACCTAAATAATGTCCATTGATGAAGGGATAAAGAGGATGTGGTACATATTATATAGAATGGAATATTAGCCATTCAAAAGAATGAAATAATGTCATTTGCAGCAACATGGATGGACCTAGAGATTATCATACTAAGTGAAATAAGACAGAGAAAGACAAATATGGTATTGCTTATATGCGGAATCTAAAAAAATGATACAAATGAACTAATTTACAAAACAGAAACAGACTCACAGACTTCAAAAACAAACTTATGGTTACCAAAGGGGAAACTGGGGGAGGGGGGCGGGAGGGATAAATTGGGAGTTTGGGATTGATATATACACAGTACTACATTTAAAATAGGTAACCAACAAGGACCTACTGTATAGCACAGAGAAGTCTGCTCAATATTCTGTAATAGCCTGAATGTGAAAAGAATTTGAAAAAGAATAGATATATTTATACATATAAATAAATCAGCTTGCTGTACACCTGAAACAAACACAACATTGTAAATCAACTGTAGTCCAATATAAAATGAAAATTTAAAAAAATAGGCAATTGACTTTTCAAAAATCTTCCCAATGCTGACTGGATATCACATGGGCTTTTACTATTCTCTATCAAAGACTAGTTTTACTTTGTATCGTAAACACTGGAATATAGCTGCATCTGAGACAAATGTGAAAGATATGTATAACTAGGTAACACTCCTTGTGTATTTCAATAAATCTTTCTAACCCAGAAAATAAATTAAATTAAAAGCACAAGCATATCATTAAAAAATAAAAATATGGATCTTGCCAGAGAACAGATGTGCAGGCTAGAATTAAACTCCTGGTCCATGACTTTTCAACCCTCATCTCTGTGATTTAGCTACGGAATGAGAATAAACTGAGTAAGAATGAGTTTTAGGGAAGGAACTCCTTCAAATACAAATCAGAAGGAAAATTAAGCAAGATAGACTGAATGTCCCTGGATTTTCACATGAAATGGCTGGTATAGAGTGAGATATCCTGGAGGACACAGAAAAGGCTAAATGAACACAATGTGTGAGGAAAGGCAAGTTGAGAAGTGAATGTACTGGACTTCAAACTCACCCACACCTTGAGACCCTACATATCAGTCCCCGCCTTTCCTAAATCAAGATGGAGACCATCATTTCATCCTAATAAGAAGATAGCAACTCATCAGGATTATGCTGAACACCCAAGTTGTGCTTTTTAAAAAAAATGTATTATCTCATTTAACTATTTATAATAATATAATTTTAGATGTCCCATTACCATCTTCATCTTGGAGATGGAGAAAACAAGGCTCTCAGAAGTTATATTAAGAATAATGTCTCCCTGATAGTAAAAGGTGGGACTGCTTTTTGAATGCATATGTACTTCTTTCCAGAGCCCTAGCTCTGCCTTGATCCGAAGCTTGACTCTGTCAGTTGACATTTGTGTAAAGGTCCACAGAACACTTAACCTTTTGTAGGTCTGTTGAGAGGATTAAGCATTTTAAAATATATTAAACGTAAATGTGTACTTGGAATGAGAACTGTGTAAATGTAAGCTGTTAACAGACTCATGCGATCTGATTTGGGAGACGTATGTATGGCAAATATGTGACCTTAGACAAATCATAACCTCTTTCTGCACTTTAGTTTGTTCATTTGCACAAGTGGGAAGTTGGCCATGTAATCTCTATGGATCTTTCAGCTTCAACAGTGTGTAACTATAAGATAATCTATTTACTATGTTTTTTGGTTCAGATCTATGCTTTAGATCAGAGAATCATGAAGAATAATTTATTGCCGTAATATTATGGTAAAATAAACAGGGTGTTTTTATATTTAAATTTAAGTGAAATCTCTTTGCTGTTTACCAAATATTCCTTGCTTTCTCATTACTACAGAGAATTTAGAAATTCTCATGGAGAATGGTACAGAGGTGACGGATTTCATCCTGGTGGGTCTAACCAATACCCCAGAACTTCAGATTCCTCTCTTTATTGTGTTCACCCTCATTTTCCTCATCAGTGCTTTTGGAAATCTGGGGATGATCACACTGATCCTGTTGGACTCCCATCTCCACACCCCAATGTACTTTTTCATCATTAATCTGTCCTTGGTGGACTTTGGCTACTCCTCAGCTGTCACACCTAAAGTGATGGCTGGGTTCCTTAGGGGAGACAAGATCATCTCCTACAATGCATGTGCTGCTCAGATGTTCATATTTGCAGCCTTTGCCAGTGTGGAAAATTTCCTCTTAGCCTCAATGGCCTATGACCGCTATGCAGCAGTATGTAAACCCCTCCATTACACCATCACCATGACGACAAGCGTGTGTACATGTCTGGCCATAGGCTCCTATGCATGTGGTTTCTTGAATGCTTCCATCCATGTTGGAGGTACATTCAGCCTTTCTTTCTGTAAATCCAATGTGGTCCATCACTTTTTCTGTGACATTCCAGCCGTCATGGCTCTCTCTTGCTCGGATAAACACATTAGTGAGGTGGTTCTTGTTTTAATTTCAAGCTTTAATGTCTTTTTTGCTCTTCTGGTAATATTGATTTCCTACCTTTTCATATCGATCACCGTCTTGAAGAGGCACTCAGCTAAGGGATACCAAAAGGGTTTGTCCACCTGCGCTAGTCACCTCTCTGCAGTCTCCATCTTCTATGGGACCGTCATCTTTATGTACTTACAACCCAGCTCCAATCATTCCATGGACACAGACAAAGTGGCATCTGTGTTCTATGCTATGGTCATTCCCATGCTGAACCCTATCGTCTACAGCCTGAGGAACAAAGAGGTTAAAAGTGCATTCAAGAAGGTTTTGGGGAACGCAAAATTCTCTCTAGCCTTTGGATTTTAATGTTGTGTGATGTACAATAATCTAGTTTCATTTCTCTCAGGTCATCCCATTCTCTTTTTTAGCCCTAAAATGTATTTAATCCTAAAGTTATATCCTTACCACTTCAAAATATGTTATTTAGGGATAATAAAATATGTCCAGAAATGTAATACTTGGACTAGTATGGTTCAAGGAAAGAATAAGATGTTTTGCGTCCTGCTTATCAAAAACATTACTCATGGCATTTGATTTATTCACTTGTTACACAGGCATTTTCTCTACCACATGCCAGGGGAAACATACATGTAAATCAGTGGGACAAACAAGGCTATGAACAGAAACACATACGTGTGCTCTATGTGGACATGTGGTCACATACACATGACAGTGGTATAAATGTAAGCAATACGTAAAGTGTAGGTAGTTTTTAATAAAATAATTTAAGATAACTTTTGGGTTATTAGAATATAAATTTATGTCGAATCTTATTTATTTAGTTGACTATCTCTTCTAAGAGTCTTAATTAGAAAAAATATTATGTAATTCTAAATGACAGTATGTGCTTTATTGGCACACATTATGGAAAGACACATAAATATTACTTTTAAATGGAGTCATGTTTCTGTCTTGACTGAGTCATTTTGTAGAACCAAATGTTCACATTAAATTTTTTGAAAGGATGAAAGAGCTAGAATAGAAAAAAAATGGAGGAAAATAAAAGCATTTCAATTTTTCATATATGACTTTTAAACCAGACACCATTTTAGGTATTAAGGCTAGAGTTGTGAAAAAAGCAGATAAAGTCAGTAATACTCTCATGGGGTTTACATTCTAATTGGGGGAAAATACTTGCAAGTGAACATATAAATATACAATGCTTTGTTATAAAGCAGAAATTAACACACCACTGTAAAGCAATTATACTCCAATAAAGATGTTAAAAAAAAGTCCATTGGAGGAAAAATAAATAAATAAATATACAATGAATGTTAATAAAGGCTATGCAAAATAAAGCAGAGTGATAAATAAGGGTGCATGAAAAGGAGGAATTTTATGAAGGAGGTAAAGGATTGTATCTACGATATGGTATCATTTAATCAAGCACATAATGAAATAAGGGGGCATCCTAGGTAGAGGAAACAGGTAGTAAAATGTCCTGCGCTAAAAGTATGTTTTGAATTGTCATACAGTAGAAAAATCAGAGTTTATACAACTAGCTGAATGACTAGAGGAATGATAACAAATGATGTAACTCGACTAAAGTACGAGTGAATGAGTTGCAATAACCGTTTAAAAGCATTTAAGGACAGAACAACGTGTAACATTATTGTTATTCTCATTATATTTATTTAACGCAACGTGAAGAGTTGGTGGTCATATGTGCATAAATTGAAAACAGCCTTTATTTTCTCTCCTCTTGTATGCTGCCATTTTTAAGAAATTATTATGAGAACATGTTGTTTTAAACAAATAAATCAGTGCTAACATAAATGATAATTCTATGAAAATGCTATGTTTATAGATAAAATGTACCAACAAAAATTTACATACTTTAGCAAGGTAGAGAGAGAGCAAGAAAATGGCACCTGCCAGCACCTCTGGTGGACACTTTAAGAATAGCAAATAAACCTCCACAACATAGAGTCTGGGAGCTTTTCAAACTGCTGTTTCTGCCCTGGCCCCCGGGGTGAGGGAATCTGTGCATGAGCCCTTTGAGAGCAGTTTCTCAGTTTGCTATAGCACTTTGGGGCTCACGGATTTGAGCCCCATTTGTTTTCAAAGCCAGATGCTATGGGGGCTCATCTCTCAGGTGCAGGTCTAAAGAGGTGGGGTGCCGGATGTGGTGTACAAACCCTTTGTTCCTCAGAGAGACGCTCCAGAGTAATGAGTTCCCTCCCAATTGTGGGTTGCTCTGCCAGGGGTGAGGTTTATGTCTTATCCTCTCCTATCCACCTCAGTGTGACCCTGCTATTGTCTAATGCAGAGCTGTTCATCTGTTCTCAGAACTTTTTCAGAGGGAATTGTAGTATGTGTAGGTGTAGATTCAGTGGGTCCATGGGAGGAAGTGAGGTCAGGATCTTCCTATGTAGCCATCTTGGAACACAAAAAAAGGCTACTTGTACCTGATTTTAGGTGGGGGGACAGTTTTTCACTTTTGAAAATTGTTAGCTGTGGGTTTTCATAAATGCACTTTGTCAGGTTGAGGAAGTTCACTTCTATTCCTACTTTTCTGAGTGTTATTTTTCATGAAGGCATGTAAGATTTTGTCAAATGCTTTTTTTTTTTTGGCCATGCCGAGTGGCATATGGGGTCTTAGTTCCCCAACCAGGGATTGAACCCACGCCCCCTACATTGGAAGCGTGGGGTCTTAACCACTGGATGGCCAGGGAAGTCCCTCAAATAATTTTTTTAAATCAATAAGATGATTATGTTTATCCTTCATTATATTGAAATGGTTTACTTCACTTATTGATCTTCATATATTGAACCATTCTTGCATTCCTGGGATAAATCCTACTTAGTCATGGTTTATAATCTTTTTAATATGTTCACTGATTTACTTTGCTAACATTTTGTTGACTATTGTAGCATCTATATTCATGAAAGATACTGGTCTATAGCGTTTTTTTTTTTTTTTTCAGAAAATAACTCTTCTTACTTTTTTTTTTATAAATTTATTTATTTATTTATTTATTTATTTTTGGCTGTGTTGGGTCTTCGTTTCTGTGTGAGGGCTTTCTCCAGTTGCGGCAAGCGGGGGCCTCTCTTCATCGCGGTGCGCGGGCCTCTCACTATCGCGGCCTCTCTTGTTGCAGAGCACAGGCTCCAGACGCGCAAGCTCAGTAGTTGTGGCTCACGGGCTTAGTTGCTCCGCAGCATGTGGGATCTTCCCAGACCAGGACTCGAACCCGTGTCCCCTGCATTGGCAGGCAGATTCTTAACCACTGTGCCACCAGGGAAGCCCTATAGCGTTTTTTGGTGGTTTTTTTTTGCAGATGTTTTTGACACATTTTGCCATCATGGTAATGCTGCCCTCACAGAATGACTTAGGAAGAGTTCTCTTCTGTACTATTTTTTTGGAAGAGTTTCAGAAACACTGATATTTATTGTTTTTTAAATACTTTTGGAATTCACCAGTGATGCCATCTTTTCCTGTTTTTGCTTTTGTTGTTGTTGAAAAGTTCACATCGATTTAATCTCTTCCTGTTATATGACTGCTCAGATTTTATATTTTGATATTTTGACACAATATTGGTAATTTAGGTTTTTCTAAGAATTTGTGTATTTCTTCTGGACTACCGATAGTTGTACAGTTGTTAATAGTTAGTATTATAATCTTTTTTATTTCTGTAAGACTGGTAGTAATGTCCCTCTTTTTATTTCTCATTTTAGTAATTTCAGTCTTTGCTCTTTTTTTTTCATAGTCAGCCTACAAAGGTTTGCAATTTTTGTTGTTTTTTTAAAAGAATCAACTTTAGCTTTGTTGTTTCCTCTGTTGTTTTTATTGTCTATTTCACTTATCTCCACTCTAATCTGTATTATTTCCTTTCGTCTTTAAGCTTTGGTTTTAGTGAGCACTTCTTTTCCCTTAAAGTGTAAAGTTAGGTTATTGATTTGAGATCTTTCCTCATTTTTAAAAGGAACACTCACAGCTGTAAGGATCTCTATGAACACTGTTTTTGTTAACTATTCAGTATTTGATGTGTACTGTTTTCATTTATATTTGTCTTAATATATTTTTTATTTCTCTTCTGTTTTCTTCTTTAACCCATTGGTTGTATAAAGCGTGTTTTTTAATTCAAAACTGTGAATTTTCTTAAAATATTCTTTCTGTCCTTTTCCTTTTCTCTGCTCTCATTTTTTTGTTTTACATCTTTATTGGAGTATAATTGCTTTACAGTGGTGTGTTAGTTTCTGCTTTATAACAAAGTGAATCAGCTATACATATACATATATCCACATATCTCCTCCCTCTTGTGTCTCCCTCCCACCCTCCCTATCCCACCCCTCTAGGTGGTCACAAAGCACCGAGCTGACCTTCCTGCTCTGTGCGGCACTTCCCACTAGCTATCTATTTTACATTTGGTAGTGTATATATGTCCATGCCACTCTCTCACTTTGTCCCAGCTTCCCCTTCCCACTCCCCATGTCCTCAAGTCCATTCCCTACATCTGCGTCTTTATTCCTGTCCTGCCCCTAGGCTTTTCAGAACCTTTTTTTTTTTTTTAGATTCCATATATATGTGTTAGCATAAGATATTTGTTTTTCTCTTTCTGATCTACTTCACTCTGTATGAAAGACTCTAGGTCCATCCACCTCACTACAAATAACTCAGTTTCATTTCTTTTTATGGCTGAGTAATATTCCATTGTATATATGTGCCACACCTTCTTTATCCATTCATCTGCCGATGAACACTTAGGTTGCTTCCATGTCCTGGCTATTGTAAATAGAGCTGCAATGAACATCGTGGTACATGACTCTTCTTGAATTATGGTTTTCTCAGGGTATATGCCCAGTAGTGAGATTGCTGGGTCATATGGTGGTTCTATTTTTAGTTTTTTAAGGAACCTCCATACTGTTCTCCATAGTGGCTGTATCAATTTACATTCCCACCAACAGTGCAAGAGTGTTCACTTTTCTCCACACCCTCTCCAGCATTTATTGTTTCTAGAGTTTTTGATGATGGCCATTCTGACTGGTGTGAGGTGATACCTCATTGTAGTTTTGATTTGCATTTCTCTAATGATTAGTGATGTTGAGCATCCTTTCATGTGTTTGTTGGCAATCTGTATATATTTTTTGGAGAAATGTCTATTTAGGTCTTCTGCCAAATTTTGGATTGGGTTGTTTGTTTTTTTGATGTTGAGCTGCTTGTAAATTTTGGCGATTAATCCTTTGTCAGTTGCTTCATTTGCAAATATTTTCTCCCATTCTGAGAATTGTCTTTTCATCTTGTTTATGTTTTCCTTTGCTGTGCAAAAGCTTTTAAGTTTCATAGGTCCCATTTGATTATTTTGTTTTTATTTCCCTTTCTCTAGGAGATGGGTCAAAAAGGATCTTGTTGTGATTTATGTCATAGAGTGTTCTGCCTATGTTTTCCCCTAAGATTTTTATAGTGTCTGGCCTTAAATTTAGGTCTTTAATCCATTTTGAGTTTACTTTTGGGTATAGTGTGATCTATATTTCTGTTTTTGTGCCAGTACCATACTGTCTTGATTACTGCAGCTGTGTAGTATAGTCTGAAGTCAGGGAGCCTGATTCCTCCAGTTCCATTTTTCTTTCTCAAGTTTGCTTTGGCTATTCAGGGTCTTTTGTGTTTCCATATAAATCGTGAAATTTTTTATTCTAGATCTGTGACAAATGCCATTGGTAGTTTGACAGGGATTGCATTGAATCTGTAGATTGCTTTAGGTAGTATAGTCATTTTCACAATGTTGATTCTGCCAATCCAAGAACATGGTATATCTCTCCATCTGTAGAACATGGTATATCTCTCCATCTGTTTGTATCATCTTTAATTTCTTTCACCAATGTCTTATAGTTTTCTGCATACTGGTCTTTTGTCTCTTTAGGTAAGTTTATTCCTAAGTATTTTATTCTCTCTGTTGCAATGGTAAATGGGAGTGTTTCCTTAATTTCTCTTCCAGATTTTTCATCATTAGTGTATAGGCATGCAAGAGATTTCTGTGCATTAATTTTGTATCCTGCTACTTTATCACATTCATTGATTAGCTTTAGTAGTTTTCTGGTAGCATCTTTAGGATTCTCTATGTATAGTATCATGTCATCTGAAAAAAGTGACAGTTTTAATTCTTCTTTTCTGATTTAAATTCCCTTTATTTCTTTTTCTTCTCTGATTGCTCTGGCTAAAACTTCCAAAACTATGTTAAATAACTGTGGTGAGAGTGGACATCCTTGTCTTGCTCCTGATCTTAGAGGAAATGGTTTCAATTTTTCACCATTGAGAACAATGTTGGCTGTGGGTTTGTCATATATGGCTTTTAGCATGTTGAGATAAGTTCCCTCTATGCCTACTTTCTGGAGGGTTTTAATCATAAACCGGTGTTGAATTTTGTTGAAAGCTTTTTCTGCATCTATTGAGATGATCATATGATTTTTCTCCTTCAGTTTGTTAATATGGTTTATCACATTGATTGATTTGCGGATACTGAAGAATCCTTGCATTCCTGGGATAAACCCCACTTGATCAGGGTGTATGATTCTTTTAATGTGCTGTTGGATTCTGTTTGCTAGTATTTTGCTGAGGATTTTTGCATCTATGTTCATCAGTGATATTGGCCTGTAGTTTTCTTTCTTTGGGACATCTTGTCTGGTTTTGGTATCAGGGTGATGGTGGCCTCATAGAATGAGTTTGGGCGTGTTCCTCCCTCTGTTATATTTTGGAAGAGTTTGAGAAGGATTGGTGTTAGCTCTTCTCTAAATGTTTGATAGAATTCGCCTTTAAAGCCATCTGGTCCTGGGCTTTTGTTTGTTGGAAGATTCTAAATCACAGTTTCAATTTCAATGCTTGTGATTGGTCTGTTTACATTTTCTATTTCTTCCTGGTTCAGCCTCGGAAGGTTGTGCTTTTCTAAGAATTTGTCCATTTCTTCCAGGTTGTCCATTTTATTGGCATATAGTTGCTTGTAGTAATCTCTCATGATCCTTTGTATTTCTGCAGTGTCAGTTGTTCCATCTCCTTTTTCATTTCTAAATCTATTGATTTGAGTCTTCTCCCTTTTTTTCTTGATGAGTCTGGCTAATGGTTTATCAATTTTGTTTATCTTCTTAAAGAAACAGCTTTTAGTTTTATTGATCTTTGCTATTGTTTCCTTTATTTCTGTTTCATTTATTTCTGATCTGATTTTTATGATTTCTTCCTTCTGCTAACTTGGGGGGTTTTTTGTTCTTCTTTCTCTAATTGCTTTAGGTGTAAGGTTAGGTTGTTTGTTTGAGATGTTTATTGTTTCTTGAGGTAGGATTGTATTGCCATGTACTTCCCTCTTAGAACTGCTTTTCTGCATCCCATAGGTTTTGGGTTGTTGTGTTTTCATTGTCATTTGTTTCTAGGTATTCTTTGATTTCCTCTTTGATTTCTTCAGTGATCTCTTGGTTATTTAGTTGTGTATTTTTTAGCTTCCATTTGTACTTTTTTTTTTTTACGAATTTTTTCCTGTAATTTATATCTAGTCTCATAGCATTGTGGTAGGAAAAGATACTTGATACAATTTCAATTTTCTTAAATTTACCAAGGCTTGATTTGTGACCCAAGATATGATCTATCCTGAAGAATGTTCCATGAGCACTTGAGAAGAAAGTGTATTCTATTGGTTTTGGATGAAATGTCTTTTAAATATCACTTAAGTCCATCTTCTTTAATGTGTCATTTAAAGCTTGTGTTTCCTTATTTATTTTCATTTTGGATCATCTGTCCATTGGTGAAAGTGGTGTGTTAAAATCCCTTACTATTATTGTGTGACTGCCGATTTCCCCTTTTATGGCTGTTAGCATTTGCCTTATGTATTGAGGTGCTCCTATGTTGGGTGCAGAAATATTTACAATTGTTATATCTTCATCTTGGATTGATCCCTTGATCATTATGTAGTGTCCTTCTTTGTCTCTTTTAATAGTCTTTATTTTAAAGTCTATTTTGTCTGATATGAGAATTGCTACTCCAGCTTTCTTTTGATTTCCATTTGCATGGAATATCTTTTTCCATCCCCTCACTTTCAGTCTGTATGTGTCCCTAGGTCTGAAGTGAGTCTCTTGTAAACGGCATATATACAGGTCTTGTTTTTGTATCCATTCAACCAGTCTATGTGTTTTGGTTGGAGCATTTAATCCATTTATATTTAAGGTAGTTATTGATATGTATGTTCTTATTACCATTTTCTTAACTGTTTTGGGTTTGTTATTGTACATCTTTTCCTTCTTTTGTGTTTCCTGCCTAGAGAAGTTCTTTTAACATTTGTTGTAAAGCTAGTTTGGTGGTGCTGAATTCTCTTAGCTTTTGCTTGTCTGTATAGATTTTAATTTCTCCATCGAATCTGAATTAGATCCTTGCTGGGTAGAGTGATCTTGGTTGTAGGTTTTTCCCTTTCATCACTTTCAATATGTCCTGCCACTCCCTTCTGGCTTGCAGAGTTTCTGCTGAAATATCAGCTGTTAACCTTATGGGGATTCCCTTGGATGTTATTTGTTATTTTTCTCTTGCTGCTTTTAATATTTTTTCTTTGTATTTAATTTTTGATAGTTTGATTAATATGTGTTTTGGGGTGTTTCTCCTTGGATTTATCCTGTATGGGACTCTCTGAACTTCGTGGACTTGATTGAATATTTCCTTTCCCGTATTAGGGAAGTTTTCAACTATAATCTCTTCAAATATTTTCTCAGGCTCTTTTTACTTCTCTTCTTTTTCTGGGACCCCCTATAATTCGAATGTTGGTGCGTTTAATGTTGTCCCAGAGGTTTCTGAGACTGTCGTCAATTCTTTTCATTCTTTCCTCTTTCTTCTGCTCTGTTGTAGTTATTTCCACTATTTTATCTTCCAGGTCACTTATCTGTTCTTCTGCCTCAGTTATTCTGGTATTGATTCCTTCTAGAGAATCTTTAATTTCATTTAGTGTGTTGTTCATCATTGTTTGCTCTTTAGTTCTTCTTGGTCCTTGTTAAATGTTTCTTGTATTTTCTCCATTCAATTTCCAAGATTTTGATCATCTTTACTATCATTACTCTGAATTGTTTTTCAGGTTGACTGCCTATTTCCTCTTCATTTGTTTGGTCTGGTGGGCTTTTACCTTGCTCCTTCATCTGCTGTGTGTTTCTCTGTCTTTTCATTTTGCTTAACTTACTGTGTTTGGGGTCTCCTTTTCACAGGCTGCAGGTTCGTAGTTCACATTGTTTTTTGTGTCTGCTCCCAGTAGGTGCGGTTGGTTCAGTGGGTTGTGTAGCCTTCCTGGTGGAGGGGACTGGTGCCTGTGTTCTGGTGGATGAGGCTGGATCTTGTCTTTCTGGTGGGCAGGACCACGTCCAGTGGTGTGTTTTGGGGTGTCTGTGACCTTATTATGATTTTCTCTGCTAACGGGTGGGGTTGTGTTCCTGTCTTGCTAGTAGTTTGTCATGGGGTGTCCAGCACTGTAGCTTGCGGGTTGTTGAGTGGAGCTGGGTCTTAGCATTGAGATGGAGATCTCTGGGAGCGCTTTCACCATTTGATATTACATGGAGCCGGGAGGTTTCTGGTGGATTAATGTCCTGCACTTGGCTCTCCCACCTCAGAGCCACAGGTCTGACACCCGGCCAGAGCACAAAGACCCTGTCAACCACACGGCTCCAAACTCCAGAACTCCACACTCCAGGGGCCCTCCTTTGGATGTGTTGCCTTCCCCTTCCACCCTACACTTTCCTTTTAAAGTTCTTTGTTGTGCATCTTCCTGTCATTCATCATAGAAGTAAATGTATGTGGTACATACATATAATGGAATATTACTCAGCCATAAAAAAGAACCAAATAATGCCGTTTGCAGCAACATGGATGGACCTAGAGTTTGTCATACTGAGCTAAATAAGTCAGACACAGAAAGGCAAATATCATATGATATCATTTATATGTGGAATCTAAAAAAAAAAAAAAAAGTTCAAATGAACCTATTTACAAAACAGAGATAGAGTCACAAATGTAGAAAACAAACTTGTGTTTACCAAGGGGGAAATGGGTGGGGATAAATTGGGAGACTGGGTTTGACATATACACACTACTATATATAATATAGATAACTAATAAGAACCTACTCTATAGCACAGGGAACACTACCCAGTACTCTGTAATGACCTATATGGGAATAGAATCTAAGAAAGAGTGGATATATGGATATGTGTAACTGATTCACTTTGTTGTACAGCAGAAACAAACACAACATTGTAAATCCACTCTACTCCCATAAGAATTAATTAAAAATAATAAAAATTTGAAATTTAAAAATTTTAAAAAGAATTAAATGTAGTCAGTAAACATTTAGAGATATTACCACCTTTATCACCACCAACACCAGCATCTTTCCCAGATTAATAAAAACAAGAAAATGTCAACTTATTTCAGAGCTTATTGAAGGAAAGTCCTCTCCTTAGAATATTGTGATAAACCTATTGTACCTGCAGAAATCGAAGTCCACGTTAAGAACTTTCTGTAAATGGGAAAGTAACCAATTCCCTACAGAACAACAATGGGTTTGGAGTCTAGAACCTTCACAAAGCAAGGACAAGAGGAACCTGTTGATCAGAGTCGTAACTTTCTCCTAGTGAGTGTTTCTTAATGAGGTGACCATCAAAATGTGCCGCTCAGATCTCCTCCTTCAGGAAGGATTGCCCCAGATACTGAGTTGAATCCACCACTGTGTCCATGCCATGGCCGTACTGCCCACAGGCTGCTTTTAGCTAATGTTTGACTGTGTTAGCAATACTAAAGCAAATCTATTCCTGCAAGATGCAGGGCTCCTATGGCTAGAGACTGTGCCTGAGGAGATGACATTGGTCTGGTTAAAACTCTCTTAGAACTACACTGCAGTCTGAGACTCTGGCCATCCCACCCTCCTTCCCTCTCTTCCTCCTCTTTAAGTATCAGATCCACATCACAGTCCAACATCTCTCCCTGCCTCTGCTGGCTCCAGCCCCCTTTTCTCAGATGAGCTTTTACCCCAATATCTTTCACACATCTAATCTTGTCTTGGTATCTGCTTCTCTGAGTATCCAGATCAATGCACTTAATAATAAGGAACTGGCAGCTCATAGCATACCTTCTAAAATGTTATATTATGTTGTCTGTATTTTAATTAGGCATAAGATAACTCTTCAGTAAAGTGTATAGAGTCTTATCAGGATGTGAATTCATTATTTTCTAGTTAGACATTTCCCCCACCATAAAATTATTTGGTAAATAACCTCTCCAACTACACACACACACACACTGACAGATAATGATAGGTGATAGATCAACAGGTAGATATAGAGATACAGAGATACAGAGATGACAGAAATAGAGATAGAGATCTATAAAGAGAGTAAGAGGCATAACTAACAGTTTGGGCCTTATAGACATCCCAACAATGTGAACTGAAAATCTTATGGAATACCAGCTTAATAAATATAATTTATGCCTGAGTGTACTACAGAGTAGACTTCCAATTATTTAACTATTTTTTAAAATTTATGTAATACCTTATATTAATTTGCTTGTGAGCCATGTGAGCATGGAATACATAGATGAACATGTCCTGCCTTGTCCTAGTAAAGTATCCACTGTATTAGCTGTCTTGGACAGAGAATTCCTAGAATAAGAACAGGTATTTGGGTGATCAGAAAGCTCTAAAAATGCCTAATACAAAATAATGGAGTAAGCAAACACAGGTTCTGGTGCAAACCTGAATTCCTCTAGAGCAGTAAGTGCGGTCAGCTGGATTCCTGCATCAGAATCACGGCAGTAATTGGTGAAATTGTTGCTCCCAAGGTCCCATACCCAATATCACCCAATCAGAACTTCTATGAAGAATGGAGAAATATCCTTTTGAAACAAACATCCAGTGACTCTACATAAACTAAAGTTTATATAAGGTTGTGCAAATCAAATCTTCTTTTAACATTGACCCACATTAAGATACCAGAGCCTACTTATCTTCATTTTTACTGATGTTCCTCGGTCAATGTTGATAATCCTTAGGGTTCAGCGGTTGAGGTCACATCCCCAGTGACCCTCTGCTAAGCCTCTCTCTAAAGTCTTTACTTTTGTTTTGTGCTTGTCTAAACTAGGACATGAAAGCTCCTGAGAAGATGGCATGTATAAGAACTCCACAAGGAATTTTTCTGCATTGATAATTGATATTCCCACTCATATTCTTTAATTTCTTTTGTTTTTAAGTTTGCTCTTTAAAAATAGTTTTTTGAAGGAAAGTATGCCAGTAGGCTTTACTTCTTTCACCCAAGTTCCCTTTGGAATTAGTTAAATCTAGTCCCTGTAAATCAGGGAAGAAAAGTAGAGTTACTGCAACAACAAATTACTCATTCCATGAAGTGCTGGGTCCATCACTACAGTATTTCCTAATAGTTTTTTTTTTTTTTATAAAATATGGCACATGAGAAACACATTCTTGGTTAATCAAATATCTGAGTTACCTTCATCCAATTCTCCAAATATTTTTCCCCTGAGGGATAATGAATGGGAGTGGGGATACAGGTGGAATTGGGAACAGTGGCTCTAACAATGCACCCATGCTCTTACAGGCAACCAATGGCTGAACCAGGATGCAAACCCAGGTCAAGACAATCCCAAAGTCTAAGCACTTTCTATTTTGCTGTGGTCAGCTATTTTGCATGAACAAGTGTGTGTGTGTGTGTGTGTGTGTGTTTTCACAGTCATAAGTCCCCTTTCCAAGCTCCCATTACCCCAGATGTGTCTTGGTTTCTTAGGACCATTCACTTGTTCCCTCATTCCCCCAAACAAGGATCCACACAGACAACTTGCTTCTGAAGAAATCTTTCAGACAGGAGTTAATCTATATTATTCAAAATGAAGAGCTGGTAAGAAAGAATCGATATTTCCTTAGAAATAAACAGAGAAAAGGATGCTCTGATTTCAGATAACCATCCCTAATTCATTTAACTGAAATATCTTTACAACAGTCAGGAAAATGCATCAGACAACCTTAGATGGATAGAAAGAAGATTTAAACACATACAGCCCAGCTAGCTACAATTCTGTGTTCACATACCAACTTCTCAATCTTTATCTTGAGTTGAATAATTCATTCCCATAGCGTTCCAGACCTGAGTCTTAAGCTATTTATTTAATTATTCAACAAATAGTTTTGGGCACCTTCTATATGTCCAGCCCAGTGGTTCTCAACTGAGGGCAATTTAGCCTCCCAGGGAAACATTTTTAATGTCTGGAGAAATTTTGGGTTATCATAAACAGTGGGTAGGAGCTGATGCTACTGTCATCTAGTGAGTAGAATCAAGGATACTGTGAAATATTCTACAGTGTGCAGGACAGCCCCTCACAACAGAATTATCCAGCCCAAAATGTCAACAGTGCCCAGTTGGAAGCACCTTTTGTTACACGTACAATATACACACAAGTTGAAGAGAAGGAGACAGTCTTTGTCCTCACTGAGCTTACACATGGCTAATGGAGATGGAAATTAATCAAACACGTAAAATTACAGCAGTGACAGTTGCAGTGACGGAGGGATACATGAGATTCCAAAAAGAAAGTTCCCAAAAGTGCTTTTGACCCTGACATGACCAAAGTCAGGGAAAACTTCCCTGAGGAAATTGTAATGGAAATGGGACAAAGGATAAGTAGGAGTTACTTCGGTAAAGAGAAAAGAGGAGGGGCAGTCTCAGCAGAGTGAACAGCATGTGCAAAGATCTGGTGGTGGGAAGAAGGATGGTGAGAAGGAACTGCAAGAAACACATGGTCTCTGGAGCAAAGAACTAGGAGGAGGATAGAAGTTAGTAGGTTCAGCCTTTACATGGCCTATAAACAATATTATGTTTCATCTTTGACATAAGAGCCAGACTTTACTTCCACTAAAAAGTAATTGAGAGCAATGTGGCTGGATGAAGCTTGCTGTGGAGGAATAAGAATATGCTTTAGAGTTAAGCAAACTCCATCTCAGCTACTTGCTGCATCTATTCTTGGTCAAATTACTCAAATTCTATCAACCTTTTACCTTTGACTTACACCTGTAAATAGAAATATCACTCATTTTGCTGAGTTCTTGTAAGGGTTAAATAACATAATAATAAAATGTGTAAATGGGATACCAATAGTACTTCCTTCTTAGAATTGTTGTAAGGACGAAATGAGTTAATATATGCGAAGTGTGTGAAATACAGGTAGTGCAATATAAGACATGCACATGCACACACATCAAAGTACTACATTAATCACTCTAGACCCATGCAGAGGACTTACCTTTGAATATATGGGGCACGTGGGATCATACATTCACACACAGACATATAAACATCTATAAACACATAACCAGGCAACAATTTTTCAAGGAATAAGCTAATTTGCTAAAACCTAGGGGAATGTCTCTGCTCGTGGAGAGTTAAACAAAGAAACATACCATGGAAAAGGTGAAACATTTGATAAATATTCACTGAGGATCTATTAAATATATAGCACTATGCTAGGTCGCATGGAAGCCAGATAAAATATAAAATATGGTCTCAATTCTCCAGGGTGATAATAATTTGAGACTTGGGCTGAACTCAGCTCTGGTCATCTGGTAGGTATAAACTCCTTGGAACAGGATGTTCAAATGACCTTGATTAGGTAACTTCCTATTTCTCAGAAAATTATTTTGAACACTGAAAATGTTGATAAAGGGTTTAATACTGGCTCTTACTATGACAAACATACCCCAGACCTTCCATTGACCGGGTATCCCAAGTGGAGAGACAGTTTCAGTTGGACTAATTATCTTGTAACAGGGGAGGAGATCAGCAATCACTACACCACCTTCTTCTGGGAGGTGGAATTTATGAGATAAGACCCTTGATAGCAAAGTAATTTACTCCTGCCGTGGTTTTTAATTTAGGAAGGTTACTGAAGTCTCAGTCCAACTGGGTAGTCTCTCCAGGCTCATGGTCCTCGTTTCTCTATCCATCAGAGTGGTCAGATATCACCTGCTAGGTCCTGTCTTTTATGAATGTAACCAAGAATACTGGCTCAGTAAACTCCTCTCCCTTCTCATGCTAAAGGTAAGGGAAAGTCTTTTTCTACCTCCTTGTAGATTTGCAGCATACCAGGCACTTGCTGATGCTGGCTAGAAAATCACGTAATGGCTTTACAAGTACATACTTCAGGATTTCAGAACTAGTTCAGCACATGACTTAACAGAGTTTCTCTGAATTCACTTGGAAAGCTTATTCTTCTGTTTAAAATGATAATTACTAATCTCAGTCCAAGAAATATTGGGGGAATGACTAATATACATTTAAGGTTTAAGGATTTGTAAAAACCTTTTCCTCACAAGGTACCTCATTTAATCCCCTGCTATGAAGCAGCTATTATTATCATCCCCTTGAAAGATTTAAAGGAGAGAAGAATTAGCATTTATTATGCAATTTAAAAGGTTTCATACACCAAGCCAAGAGTTCTAAATACTTTATCTCATCACAACTCCATTAGGTAAGTATTATTATTTACATCTTTTAAACATGAGAAAAGAGAAATTAATGTAAGATGATCTGCCCAGGCGAGAATAACAGATGGAGATTCTACTGCAGGTCTAGTATTGCTAAATCCAGTAACCTTTTTTTGCACGGTGCTAACTAGACAATTGGAAAGCTGCTCCAGCCTACACTTTCTGTATTTCCAGAATGCACATAGACAACATTTCTCATGACACTTTTGCCAGCTACAGATGCTCTTGCTGAAGAAGTAAGAAGGAAGATGAGAATGTAATGTGGGGTGTGACTTGGAGGCCCTGAGATGGGTGTGGATTAATGAATAGATGCCAGCCTGGGGCAGACTTCTGGGGATGATGCCAAAGTGCTCTTATCTTGCCTCTGTCCTATGCAATATATTTACTGTCAAACTGGAATAGCAAGTTGACGATATGTTGATATAATACACTTCACTCTGTTTGAACCACAAAATTCACTATTTTGTCTGTCCACAATATGAACTCCACTACTCTACCTATGTCTCTTAATTTCTATTTTTTCAGATCTAAGATTAAATATTACTTCCTCTAGGAAGCCTTTTAAGAAACCCTTAATCACAGCTATGCAAGAGCCCCAGGTTGCACAATCTTATAACACACTGTTTTTCTTTACAACACTTAGTGACAGTTTTAATTATATGGATATACATGGCATATATATATATATATATATAAAACATGTAATATGTAAATATATAATATATTTTTATATATGTACATGCCAGATTCTTTAACAGTGTCTGTCTCTCTCATTAAGATATATAACCACTTGGACACAATTGTGCCATTTTGATCACCATTGTATATGGGCTTGGCACTTAATTAATAAAAAAAAATGTGAGTGACTGTACGAAGGATACATTAAGATGTGGAGTCCCAGACTGAGGATTTTTTTAAAATGTCAGTCTCAACAGATTAAAGCTATGGACCAATGTTCAAGAAGTGATGAAGGATGTTCTGCTTTTCTGAATGAAAAAAAAAAATGTTTAGAGTTTTAGCATCCAGAGAGTTACATATCAGTCCAAGTCTTTCCATGGTCTTTCCTAGTCATCCCTAAACTCACAGAAAGGATGCTTAGTTCTCCAACAGCTTATGATCACATATTTTCCCATAGCACCACAAGCCAGGAGGAGGCCGCTGATAAAACTCCCTGATTGGATATGGATAGAGAAACCAAGAGTTGGGAGGGCTTTGCCTTCTGAGGCTTATGCCTGACACTGTCAGTCTCAGGTCTATGGCAGCTCTATGCCCATGGTCATAGGGTTGGGGTTTTTTTCTTCATTTTCCATCATATCACTAGCTTTTCAGTGTTACATTCGTATATCCCTGAGTCAATACCTCAGGAGGCATTGTGTGTAAATAAATATGTGAACGAATGAATAAATGAATAACTTCCTACTCTCAACTTAACAACCCCTGCTCTCAAGAATTCCTTGACACTTTCTTGTGAATTTACTGAAACAATTTAATTTTCATTCCACTTCTATTGAAAATAGCTTGGAATTCCACAAACTTCCTCTGCCTCTTTTCCTCAAAAAATTCTTATATAATTTAGACCAACTTTTGGAAGTTAGAATATAAGTTGTAGATATTTACATGAAAAAACTTAGTAAAAGGGGATGAAAAAGGAGAATTAGTTCTAATTCTTCTAGTTTTTAACTCCAGCCCTGATTTAGATCATAGCTCAAAGTATGAACTAATTTACTATCAGTCTGATTCTTTATTCTTTCTTTGTAACTCGACATAGAAAAGCTGTTAGCTCAATGGCCTGGGAAAATCGCTCAGTGTTAACGGAATTTGTGTTCCCGGCCTATCCCTCCCACCCAGAGCTGCGTGTCTTGTCCTTCCTTGGGATCAGCCTGGTTTATACATTGTTTGTCATTGGGAATGTCCTCATTTTGGTGGCCATCCAGACAGAAGCCTGCCTACACAAACCCATGTACTATTTCCTGAGCAGCCTCTTGGGAGTAGAAATATGCTACACGGCTGTGGTGGTGCCCCACATCCTGGCAACATCCTACAGTCAGCGAAAACCGTCCCCCTCCCGGGCTGTGCCACTCAGATGGTTTTCCTCACTGGATTTGGCAGTGCCGATCGCTTCCTTTTGGCTATCATGGCCTATGACCGGTGTGTTGCCATTTGCCACCCCTTGCGATACCCTCTCATGCTGACTTTAACTCTTTGTGTCCGCTTGGTTGCGGCCTCTGTGGTCATTGGCTTATTCCTGTCCTTACAGCTAGTGGTCTTCATCTTCTCTCTGCCGTTCTGCCCGGCTCGGAATATAGAGCACTTCTTTTGTGACGCACAGCCAGTGATGCGTCTTGTTTCTGCCAACAGCCTCTTCCGTGAGCAGTCAGCGCTGGTGGCAACCACACTAGCCATAGCTGTGCCTTTCTTCTTTATCACCACCTCCTACGCCTTCACTGTGGCCGCCGTGCTCAGGATTCGCTCAGCAGCTGGCCGCCCCCGGCCCTTCTCCACCGGCTCCTCCCGCGCCACTGTGGTCCTGCTGCAGAATGGCTGCTGTACCTTCATGTACCGGTGCCCCAGCTCCAGCTACTACCCCAAACGAGATCAGTTCGTCTCCCTGGTGTACACATTGTGAACCCCAGTTCTCAACCCATTTGTCTACACCCTGAGGAGCAGTGGGATGAAGGGGGCCATAGGGGGAGTTCTTACCCGGAATTGCCTCTTCCAGAAAAGCTAGGGGAGGGTATGACCTCTCAGGCAAGGGTTTGGTTGCAGCTTGCGCAAATTCTCATGCAACTAGAATTTCTCTCAGTGGATGTTAAAACTTACCTTAAAATGGTATAAATGATGTGGATACTATTTAGCTATGTGTGCCAGAGATCTTTAACATGTTTCCACCATTTGACTCAATAATTTCTCTTCTAGAAAAGAATTAACAGATGAGCGTAATACAATAGAAAGTGGCAAGTCTAAGACTGCACCTCAGGTATCAGCTGGAAACAGATGGTTAATACAACAGTGTTTAACTGAAAAAAATTATAAAGGGACTATATTCAGAACTATGAGTAAGGGAAACAATAATTTGTGTCAAGGCACTTACATAGTAACAATAGCAGGAAGACGTTTTGACCCCCAGACCTCAGAGGCATAAGAGGGTACGGTATTATCAGAGACAAATGAGAGCTAGATTTATCAAGATAAAACTCTTGGTTGGAACTATGTTGGAACTATGGCTTTGAAAAAAAGCAACTATTGATAGAACTATGACAGTGCAAGGAGAAAGTGGGAGATAAATACCCCAACCTCTCTCTGCTTGTGCCCTCCCATCTCTTGCCTGTTTCCCATTGGCCAAACCCAACTGGAAGCAAGAGGGCAGAGGAGACTGAGTATTTCAGCTCTCAGAAGTTAGCCTTTTGGAATGGGAAAGGACAGAAAAGGACTCTGAGAGTTAGGGGCAAACAGAATAATCAGGAAAAAATTGTTTATTATAGCATTTTATGTAAAAATGAAAATATGTTAATAATTATGTGCTTTCTTCACAATAAAGTATTAGATAAACAATTATTGTATGAAAGAATATTATGCAGCCTTAAATTTATGTTTTCAAATACTAGTTATTAGTGATAGGTAACATGAATTAAGTACTTACTGTGCACCATAAATTATACATATGCATATATATTCTCTTAATCTTCAAAAAGCGTATGAAGACTGTTATTATCCTATTTCCAATGAGGGAACTGAGAGTTTAAGTACTTGGTGTAAGGTTAGGCAGCTAATATGTGATGGAATTAGAATTTGTAATTTGAACCCAGGGATTCCAGATTCAGAGTCAATGTTTATTTGTATTTCCCTGGCAAAATGATGATGAGTACCTTTTATTGACTATTTGGATATCTTCTTTCGTGAAGTATTACATTAAGCATCTGCCAATTTTAAGTGGCTTTTTATCTATTTATGAGTTTATTACACATTCTGGATATAATTCCTTTGTCAGATATATTTATTGTTAACATTTTCTTCCTAATTTTGACTTTCCCTTTCATTGATTTTTTTTTCAACATCTTTATTGGAGTATAATTGCTCTACAATGGTGCATTAGCTTCTGTTGTATAACAAAGTGAATCAGCTATACGTATACATATATCCCCATATCCCCTCCCTCTTGCGTCTCCCTCCCAAACTCCCTACTCCACCCCTCTAGGTGGTCACAAAGCACCGAGCTGATCTCCCTGTGCTATGCAGCTGCTTCCCACCAGCCATTTGTCCATTTCTTTCAGGTTGTCCATTTTATTGGCATATAGTTTCTTGTAGTAATCTCTCGTGATCCTTTGTATTTCTGCAGTGTCAGTTGTTATGTCTCCTTTTTCATTTCTAATTCTATTGATTTGAGTCTTCTCCCTTTTTTTCTTGATGAGTCTGGCTAATTGTTTGTCAATTTTGTTTGTTCTCAAAGAACCAGATTTTAGTTTTATTGATCTTTGCTCTTGTTTTCTTCATTTCTTTTTCATTTATTTCTGATCTGATCTTTATGATTTCTTTCCTTCTGCTAACTTTGGGGGGTTTTTTTGGTCTTTTTTCTCTAATTGCTTTAGGTGTAAAGTTATGTTGTTTTTTTGAGAAGTTTCTTGTTTCTTGAGGTAGGATTGTATTGCTATAAACCTCTCTCTTTGAACTGCTTTTGCTGCATCCCATAGGTTTTGGGTCATTGTGTTTTCATTGTCATTTGTTTCTAGGTATTTTTTGATTTCCTCTTTGATTTCTTCAGTGAACTCTTGATTATTTAGTAGTGTATTGTTTAACCTCCATGTGTTTTTATATTTTACTCTTTTTTTCCTGTAATTGTTATCTAGTCTTATATCATTGTGGTCGGAAACGATACTTGATATGATTTCCATTTTCTTAAATTTACCAAGGCTTGATATGTGACCCAAGGTATGATCTATCCTGGAGAATGTTCTATGAGCACTTGAGAAGAAAGTGTATTCTGTTGTTTTTGGATCGAATGTCCTATAAATATCAATAAAGTCCAGCTTGTTTAATGCATCATTTAAAGCTTGTGTTTCCTTATTTATTTTCATTTTGGATGATCTGTCCATTGGTGAAAGTGGGGTGTTAAAGTCCCCTACTCTTATTGTGTTACTGTGATTTCCACTTTTATGGCTGTTAGCCTTTGCCTTATGTATTGAGGTGCTCCTATATTGGGTACATAAATATTTACAATTGTTATATCTTCTTATAGTTGAGGTGAGAAGAAGGTTTTTTGGAAGTTCAGAGAAGGAGTACCTATCACTAGATTTGGGGAAAGATGAGGATCAAGGAAATCTTTCTAGGGGAGGTGACACCTGAACTGAGCTCTGAAGGAGAAGATGTAGCTAAGGAGCAGAAGGAGAAGAGTGTCCAAGGAGGAAGGAATAGATAATGCCAAGTCCCCAGAGCAAGAGGGACCATGGGAAGGAACTGAAAGTGGTTCAGTAGATCTGGGCAGAAAGTGCAATAAGGAGAATGGAAAAAGAAAACCTACTAAAAGTCAGGCAGAACACTTGATTCATCTTACTGTTAATTCTCACAATAACTCTCTAGGGTAACTATATCATACCCTTTGTAGCTAAAAATCTGAGATTCATAGAGATTAAGTAACTTTGTCCATGGTTCTAAAACTATTAAATGTCAGATCCAGAACCCACACTCTTATTGAGAGATCAAATGTCTCTTAATTATCTTGATCTTGGTAATCATTTCAAAATGTATATGTAGATATCAAATCATCATACTGTATACCTTGAATATACACAGTTACATTTGTCAATTTTTCCTCAATAAAGCTGGTGGTGGGGGGAACTAAAAAAAAAAGGTATAATTAACTTGGGAATGGCACAGTGGTCACATTAGGGGAAATCGTTTGGAACAGGAGAAGTTTTAAAGAGTTTTCAAATTGTTCTACAAAAGGTGTTGCTTCTCTTGTGAGCACAGTATCAGACTGAGCTTGGGCATGTTTTTCAGCATCACTGTCAGAATCATACTGTGTCCTTTCTGCATGGATGTTTGCACTGTCTTAAATAAGTTACATAGCCTTTGTTGTAGATGAAACGTGAGATAGACTCAAGGCCTGTATGTACACATTACACTCTGGTAACTAATCAAACAGAACGTAGATTCTGGCCCCAGATATGCTCATAACTAGCCATGTGCCTCTGAATAAGGCTGAATCTCAGTAGACCTTGGTTTTTGCATGTAGGATATATGTGGGACTAGGCGCCTCTTAAGTTCCCTTACAGTTCCCAGGTATAGAGATTCAACGTTATATATGCTTTATAAATGAGCACACATTTGACCTATGACTGGGCTCTGCTATGGTTTCATGGGTCCCTGACATTTTCACAAGTGCTTTGGTTTTATATGCACAGTTTGTGGATTAGCAGCAAGCATACCTGACACCTTGTAATACTGCTTCATCAGTCATTGAGGATAACAGTTAACTAGATGAGCTTCCCAACATTACCAAACTAATTGTTTCAACAAGCACATCAATAGTTTAATTGTTGTGCTTTCCACCATCCATTAATCAAGTGAATCTACCCCATCAAAGCCCTCCTTTTTTGCATGCGGCAGACAAATATAGGCAAAATAACCATTGGACTGAGAAAGCCCCAATCTATGTAGGGCTAAAGCAATGGCAGCATAACTGGGTGATAGGAGGTGCCACTGGATATTGGCTTTGAAAGGACATGAGATTTAACTACAAAATAATTCAATCTAGTTCAAATCAAATTAATTGTAATAGAGATATACTGGTGAAGAAGACAGGCATTCTTGCCCTTGTGGTGCTTAAATACAGCCCCGATTGAAATGTTTATCAAAATGGCATTGCCAGGAGTTGAGTGTTCCACAAGGAAGGAATGTGGGCACCCAGAAGTAAAGTGAATTCTGTGAGTAGCAAAGATAACAGGGTTGCAAGATTCTCTGAAAAGAGTTTTGGGAAGAGTAGTAGAAGACTGAGAAGAATAAATGCAGCTTTATGGATTTACATGGATTGTTAAGTAATAAAGAAATGAGGTTTTGAATGTCTCGTGAAATACAATAGGATGATAAAGATTCAAATGTATTTGCACAGAGCTCTTCTGGCCATGAAATAAAGAGCTGGCACCAGGATGATGTCTATCAAGAACTTTTTTAGATCCAATCAACCTCTCACACATAAGCCAGATGAAAATGTTGAAGTGATCAGATTTTTCATTTGTGCCAATGGAGAGATTACTTCAAGGTCAGTGGCCAAAACAGATGAATTGGAATGACAAAATCAATTACTTATGGTTGAAAACTTGAACATGAGGAAAATTTTCACAAAGATTTTGCCACACATCTTGAATGGTACACCTAATAGCACTGATAATATTTATTCTTATATTTCAAAAAAAGCTGAAGAAAAACATATGTTTCTACTCACAACAATATTATCTTCACCAACTCCTGTTCTGATCAAACTCTATAGTGCAAAATGGGGCCACCTGGTTAATTTACTATATTTTATCTCACCGTACCTCAAATATTTTGCTATTAAGAAAAAAAAGCCAATGCATTCTCCCAAGTGTGAACATACGTCACAACTAATGATATTCAAGAAAATGTGCAGTCTTTTAAAATAACCCCCAGAGGCAATCCTAAAATGGTTTGAAAGAAACACCATTTGAGTAAGTGCAAAACCTTTGAAAGTGACCATTGAAAGGGAAAACCCTCATATGTAAGAACAAAATTTGATGCGTTTTATTTTTTAATAGATTATAGCCTCACCTTGAATATATGTGCTAGTTTTTTCCCTTGAAATTGCCCTAGTATAACTTGTCCTGGCAGACATCAGGCTCCAATACTATATATCTTCCATTATCCACAGATTAAGTATGTTTTGCACCAAATCTTGCTCATTTGGTATTCAAGTCTTAGTAAGATAGATTCTTTTTTTTTTTTTTAATATTGTAGAAGGAAATGATTTTTTTTTAAATTTATTTATTTATTTATGGCTGTGTTGGGTCTTAGTTTCCGTGCGAGGGCTTTCTCCAGCTGTGGCAAGCGGGGTCCACTCTTCATCGCGGTGCACGGGCCTATCACCATCGCGGCCTCTCCTGTTGCGGAGCGCAGGCTCAGCAGCTGTGGCCCACGGGCCCAGTTGCTCTGCGGCATGTGGGATCTTCCCAGACCAGGGCTCGAACCCGTGTCCCCTGCATTGGCAGGCGGGCCCTCAACCACTGCGCCACCAGGGAAGCCCAAGATAGATTCTTTTTTAAATGTTTTCCTGAGCCAAGGTCTATCTTACTTGGCTTTGATGGTATATAATCACATTATTTTACTGAAATGTCTCATCCATTTTATTTTATTCTTCTTCCTTTTCTCTTTTACTCTTCTTCTGATTTTCAAGGTTTAGCAGAGCAACTGCAACGCCTGGGAGGATACAACTCTAGAGGAGCCTCACTGTCTACTCTGGAAAAGATAAGAACTGAAGGGTAAATATCCAAGGGAAACTCACCATCATGAGAAAAGAGAAGGGAAGGCAGTTGTGTTCACTGGACACCTGTTATGTCCAGTGTTATATCCAGGAGCATTTTATATTTGAAACATTTAATTTTCATAAAGTCCTCATAATGCTCCATATTCACATCTCCAATCACACATTAGTGAATCGAGGCTCATCAAGTAACATAATTAAGTAAAAATTAAATTAGCAAATAAGGGTAGTTTTCACACCCAGATCTAACTGACTACAAAAATCCATGTGATTAACGCTCTACCATTCTTCCTCCCCAACATTATGTTAAAATAACAAAAGACAAAGGAAATTTTAAAATGTATTATATGGTTGCAAAATTGGGTATAGTCATTGTAAAATTTGTAAATATAGAAATTTGTAAAATTTGTAAAGATAGAAGCCATAAACTAAAATCCCACCAACCTGGTATACTCATTGTTAACATTTTAAGGTATGTTCTTTTATTTTTTATGAACAGAAATAATTATTTTTTAAATGGAATCATGATTTAACACTTGTTTGTAATCTGTTTTTGCATGAGTTTCCCAATCTTACTAAATATTTTTCTGCAACATCATTTTCAAATGATTGCAGTGTTCCATCAAATGGATAGACCACAGTGAATTTAAGCATTTTCTCATTATTGATATTTACAATTTTTCACCATTATATTGAAAACTTTAATGAACACTCCTGTCAACAATTTTATGCACATACACATGGTTAGTTTATAAAAAATTCCTTAATACATTATTGCTGAATCAAAGTGAATGCATTTCTTCAAGTCTTTTATTGTATATTATCAGATTGCACTCCACACATCTTTATAGCACTTTATACTTCCAGTAGCAATATTTGGGAATATATTCCTCTTCGCAACTTTCACAACCAGATATTATCTTTCTTCTAAAACTGTTGGTTTCTAAGCAGAAAATAGTATCCAATTTTATTTAAATTTATATTTATTTGAATAATAATGAAATTGAATTTTTATATTTTTGTTTGCCTTTGAATTCTTCTTTTTTGAATTGCCTGTTTTTCTGATGATGATTTTTTTCTGGGTTATAAAATTTCATTTTCTATTCAGTTTGCTTATTGTACTTTTGACACACAGAAATTTTAAATTTTTATTCTGTCAAAATATCAATACTTTTATGTTCTCTGCTCATTTGGTTTTAAGTCACTTGGTTGTACTCTGAGATCTGAAAAATATTTATCTACACTATCTTCTAGTTTTCTTCCACTTTTTAAAATATTTGAATGTCAGGACTTCCCTGATGGTCCAGTGGTTAAGACTCTGTGCTTCCAATGCAGGCGGCACGGGTTCAATCTCTGATCAGGGAAATAAGACCCCACATGCTGCGTGGCCAAAAGAATGAAAAATAAATTAAAAAATAAAAATATTGGAATTTTAATGTAATAAAATTACATCATTACAAAAATGAATCCAAATGGTCTAATTAGGCTTGGGTGAAATTCAACTGACTTATAGACATACAATTCAATTTGTGGTTGTAGGAATGTTCAAACATATCAGACAATAAGCCATAGGTCTTTTGTGTTCAGTACTTCATGGTCATAATCTAGTATATTGTACAGAGGGGATGAGGAGCATTGGTTACTCTGACACATCAGTTAAGTAAGAATTAGTTGAGACTCCCTACTACATTCCGTTTGGAACTAACCACCATAATGAATATCTTATTCATCTCAATTTTTCAGTTTGTTCTGTGATGTTTTAAATTAAACAATCAAATCTTCTGCATCCTTTTTCTGTCTTCTTGCATTGGCTATGTCATAAAACACAATGCTAAATAAAAGTGATGCTAGCCATTTTATGTCAATATATGTAAACTTGGTTGAATTTTTTCTAATGTAAATGTGAGACTCCTTTAATAAAACATAAACCTCACTTAAACTTATTTTCAGAAGTGAAATATTTACTTTTCTCAGCTTATGTTAAGCTATTTTATCTTATATGTTTGTTCACATTTTCCTTTGTTTTCAGCTTTTTTCTCTCTGCACAATATTTACTTTTTTTAATTGGTATATTTACTTTTTAAAATCAGGTCGTTTGGAGTGGATATGCTGTGTGTATATTCTGCTGATGATTATTATTCAGAATTACATGTTTGAATAGAGATTTCTCTAATTAGTCACATCTACATGAAATAGCTCTTGAATCCTTCCTTCCATAGGTTGAGGAAATTAGTATACTTTCATTTCTCCCATCCTTCCCCACCAATTTCCCAGTTGTATAATTTGTGGTTTTAAATATGCATAGCTATTTTAATGTTTTTGCAATTTATATTATGTATGTTTTCAATAATTATTCTTAGAAGTTTTTTGCTTTTAACAATATTTGCATTAACCATTTAGTGTTAAATATATATTTTACTCTTTGATTTCTCAAATCAGGTTTTTATATTACAACTTCCTCAATCTTGAATTATATGTTCTAATTAATCACCCAGCAACCCAGAGTTTTTGTTGAGGAATTGTTTTAATTGTATTTAGAATGGTATGCAAGCATTTTATCACGCTTCACTTTATTGTGCTTCACAGATATTGCATCTTTTTTTTTTTTACAAATTGAAGGTTTGTGGCAACCTTGTATCAAGCAAGTCTTTCGGCACCATTTTTCCAACAACATTTGCTCACTTCATGCTTCTGCGTCACATTTTGGTAATTCTTGTAATATTTCAAACCTTTTCATTATCGTTATATTTTTTACAGTGATCTGTGATCAGTGATCTTTGATGTCACTATTGCAAATCTGAGGCTCAGATAATTGTTAGCATTTTTTAGCAACAAAGCATTTTTTAATTAAGGTATGCCCATTTTTTAGACATAATGCTATTGCACACTTAGTAGACTATAATATGGTGTAAACACAACTTTATATACACTGGGAAACCAAAACCGTTGTAACTTGCTTTATCACGATATTCATTTTCTTTCTGTGGTCTGGAACTGAGCCCACATCTCCGAGGTATGCCTGTGTTTCCTGAACCCTTGTTAATCTGAGAAAATCTTTCTGTTGCTTTTTTAAATTTATTTATTTATTTATTTATTTATTTATTTATTTATTTATTTATTGGCTGTGTTGGGTCTTCGTTTCTGTGCGAGGGCTTTCTCTAGTTGCGGCGAGCTGGTGCCACTCTTCATCGCGGTGCGCGGGCCTCTCACTATCGCGGCCTCTCTTGTTGCAGAGCACAGGCTCCAGGCGCGCAGGCTCAGTAGTTGTGGCTCATGGGCCTAGTTGCTCCGCAGCATGTGGGATCTTCCCAGACCAGGGCTCGAACCCGTGTCCCCTGCATTGGCAGGCAGATTCTCAACCACTGCGCCACCAGGGAAGCCCCTTTCTGTTGCTTTTGAGCATATATCGCTAAACCTGGGTATAGTATTCTTTCACAAGAATTTGTTTTTCTTAAAACTCTGTAGACATTGCTCTATTGTCTCATGGGGTTTTGTATTGAAAATAAAATTGTAGTCCAAACTGTAGAAAGTGCTTACTTGACAGGTATTTTCCCCTTCCCAGATGCTCATAAAACTCTTACACCTGATTGTTTTAATGCCTATTTGAATTCTGCTATTGTATTTTTAGTTTTCTTTTTGTCTTTTCTTCCCTCAAGCAGCGCCACTTCATTTTTACCTGATTCCTTTACAGGTTCCTTTCACCTGAATCTGTCCAAGTCTTAAAAGTTTAGGTTCATGGTTGGAAACTTTTTTTAAATACTCAAATAAGAGGAAATAGATAAAGAATATATATCAGAAAGGATTGGAATAAAAGGTGTTTGCCTAGTTTTATATGGACTCAAAACTGGATGAAAAGTGAAAAATTCATGAATAAATTATAGTATAGCCATAAAAAATGGGATACCATAAAGCAATGGAAAGAACAGTCTTGCTATACAAAACAGCAAAAATAACTTTGCAGACATAATGTTGAAGCCAGTTACAATAAAGTACACACTTTCTTATTACATATATAAATTGAAGCTTAAACTAATCTTCAGTGATAAAAGTCAAGAGAGTAGTTATCTTTGTGAAGGATAAGGACTGAGAGAAGACATAAAGAATGCTTGTAGTTTACTGGAATTGTTCTATTTCTTAATCTTGGTAGTGTTTATATTGGTATATTTACTGTGTAAAAAACAGATCAAACTGTACACTTAGAATTTGTAAAGTTCTCTGTATGTATGCTATATTTCAAAAAGAATGTTTACCAAAAAAGTAAACATCACATCCACTTATCTAATTTTGAAACTATCTACAGCTAGATTGGCCCTCCCTATCCGTGTGTTCTGCACCCGTGGGTTCAACCAATCAACAATAGAAAATATCTGAAAAAAATTTTTCCAGAAAGTTCCAAAACGCAAAACTTGAATTTGCCAGGCACCAGCAACTATTTACATAGCATTTACATTGTATTAGGTATTATGAGTAATCTAGAGAGGATATAAAGTAAACGGGAAGATGTGTGTAGGTTATAGGCAAATACTATCCAATTTTATAAATGCGACTTGAGCATTCATGGATTTTGATATCCAAGGAGGTCCTGGAAGCAATCCCCCATGGATAACAAAGTAAAACTGTATGCAACTCTTTAGTTTAATTAAATACAAGCAAAGAATTAGCATTTGTCAATTGGATTTTAAATACCAGAGTTAAGAAAAAGAAAAAGTTTCTCCAGGAACATCTGGCGACATCTCTGTCACCAGAAACTTTTACAGATTAGAATCTATCCCGTTCATGAAGATTTCCAAGGAAGAATATACCATGCCCTCTATTGTGAATTCATTCCCAAACATGGAGATTGGAAACGGTATACTAAATAGGTAATTCCAAATCAAAAATCAAATTTTAAATCCCTGATTCTACTCAGGCAATTAAGTAACTCAGCAAAGGAAGTTTCAGCACTTTCTGCTCTTCTTTTGCCGGAGACAAGTTTGCTAGAAGCCCTGTCCTCAACCAGTCCAGCCCCACTGAGTTTGTGTTTCGAGTCTTCACCACCGTCCTGGAATGCCAGGCCCTCCTCTTCATCCTCTTCCGCCTCCTCTACTTGATGATCCTTTGCGGCAATACAGCCGTCATCCGGGCAGTGTAAGCACACAGCGCCCTCCGCACCCCTATGTATTTCTTCCGGTCCAATCTGTCTTTCCTGGAAATCTGCTACACCTCTGTTGTGGTGCCTTTGATGCTTTCCAACATTCTGGAGGCCCGGAAGCCCATTCCCTTAGCTACTCGTGGGACCCAAATGTTTCTTTACGTCACGCTTGGCAGCACTGACTGTTTTCTCTTGGCAGTCACGGCCTATGACCGCTATGTGGCCATCTGCCACCCACTGCACGACCCGCTCATCATGACCCAGAAGCTGTGCATCCAAATGGTGGCCTGTGCCGTGGGCCTGGCCCTCTTCCTCCCCCTGCAGCTCACCTCCTTAATCTTCCCCCTGCCCTTCTGCGGGCACCGCCGGGAAATCAGCCACTTCCTGCGTGATGTGCCGCCGGTCCTGCGGCTGGCCTGCGCGGACACCCGCTTGCACCAGGCTGTCCTCTATGCCGTGAGCCTCCTCGTTCGGACCGTCCCCTTCGTCCTCATTTCTGTCTCCTGTGTGTTCATCACCTCCGCCATCCTGCGCATCCGTTCTGCTGAGGGCCGCCACCCAGCCTTCTCCGCCTGCTTCTCCCACCTCACCGTGGTCTTGCTGCAGCCTGGTCTACCTACGTCCGCGGTCCAGCACCCCAGAGGACGAGGATCGCCCTGGTCTACACTTCTGTCACCCCCTTACTCAACCCCCTGATTTACACTCTGCGGAACAAGGACGTCAAAGGCGTTCTGAGGAATGCCGTCATCAGTAAAGCAGCTTCTGATACCAACTGAAGGCTTAGGGGGACTGGGGTGGGTGTCTGTCACTTGAGATGATAATGACAAATATAGCATTATAATACTTACTGTCCCACACTTTGCAGTTAATATGTTCTGTTTTGTTTTGGGTTTTTTGTTGTTGTTGTTGTTTTTGTTTGTTTGCTTGCTATACTTGTCCCATGTCTACAGTCCATACTCATTTTCCTGAAGCGCTTCGAATAAGGTTTGAAAATTTGGATAAAACTTTCAATGAAAGAGCTCTAGGCTGCTAGTCTGACTTAAAGATCACAGCTCACCCATGGCAATTGTTCTATCAACACCCCCCCAAACATGCTCTGAATGAAAGTTGATACCTTTAGACCTTTAGACATCCTGCCTCCTGAGGAGACAATGATTTCAATTTATCCCATGAAACATGCATTAAGTAGGGACTGTCCATAAAAACCTGTAATTTACTCAAAGAAATATATTTTATTATTATTTTGGAAATGAACGTATGGCAAGCAATAGCTTATTTAATGCATCAACTTCCTTCATTCCATCCATCCCGCTTGGTCACCTTCATTTTCTTTTATTCTGCCATGGCAGGATGTGGTCAGGAATTAGCATTCATTGACTAAGCACCTACTAGGTGCTAGCCATGTTAGAGTACGGAAACTGCATCTGGATGATGACAGGACTGCCGGCATGTGCTGTCTGTTCTGGTGGCTTTCACGTCGTCTTTTTGCTGTTCCTCCTTCCTCACTTCCTCCTGTGTCTTCATAACGGCTGCTGCTTAGATCCACGCAGCGGGTGGCATTACTGTTTCTCCCACCTCCACAAGGTCTAGCTGCCACATGTGCCCCAACTACAGGTAAACAGTCAAGTAGAATTGGCTCCCTCTCTGGTTTTCACACCTGACTTCACACTGCCCAACCTTCTTATTTACACCCTGAGGAAAAATGAGGTGAAGAGGGCTCCCAGTACAGTTCTTTTTTTTTTTTTTGCACTTCTCAAAATTTTTTTAAAACATACAGGGAAAAACCTGATTATTTTATGAAGAATGTGGTTTCTCAGTAAGAAAACAGAATCTTCTGAGTAATCCTTAACTTCTGTGGGAGAAACCCATTATTTCTTTTTTTAAAAATTTTTATTTATTTATTTTTTAATTTTTAAATGTTATTTATTTTTTTATACAGCAGGTTCTTATTAGTCATCAATTTTATACACATCAGTGTATACATGTCAATCCCAATCGCCCAATTCAGCACACCACCATCCCCACCCCACCCCACCCCCACGGCTTTCCCACCTTGGTGTCCATACATTTGTTCTCTACTTCTGTGTCTCAACTTCTGCCCTGCAAACCGGTTCATCTGTACCACTTTTCTAGGTTCCACATACATGCGTTAATATACGATATTTGTTTTTCTCTTTCTCACTTACTTCACTCTGTATGACAGTATCTAGGTCCATCCACGTCTCAAAAAATGACTCAATTTCATTCCTTTTTATGGCTGAGTAACATTCCACTGTATATATGTACCACATCTTCTTTATCCATTCGTCTGTCAATGGGCATTTAGGTTGCTTCCATGACCTGGCTATTGTAAATAGTGCTGCAATGAACATTGGGGTGCATGTGTCTTTTTGAATTATGGTTTTCTTTGGGTATATGCCCAGTAGTGGGATTGCTGGATCATATGGTAATTCTATTTTTAGTTTTTTAAGGAACCTCCATACTGTTCTCCATAGTGGCTGTATCAATTTACATTCCCACCAACAGTGCAAGAGGGTTCCCTTTTCTCCACACCCTCTCCAGCATTTGTTGTTTGTAGATTTTCTGATGATGCCCATTCTAACTTGTGTGAGGTGATACCTCATTGTAGGTTTGATTTGCATTTCTCTAATAATTAGTGATGTTGAGCAGTTTTCATGTGCTTCTTGGCCATCTGTATGTCTTCTTTGGAGAAATGTCTATTTAGGTCTTCTGCCCATTTTTGGATTGGGTTGTTTGTTTCTTTAATATTGAGCTGCATGAGCTGTTTATATATTTTGGAGATTAATCCTTTGTCTGTTGATTCGTTTGCAAATATTTTCTCCCATTCTGAGGGTTGTCTTTTCGTCTTGTTTATGGTTTCCTTTGCTGTGCAAAAGCTTTGAAGTTTCATTAGGTCCCATTTGTTTATTTTTGTTTTTATTTCCATTACTCTAGGAGGTGGATCAAAAAAGATCTTGCTGTGATTTATGTCAAAGAGTGTTCTTCCTATGTTTTCCTCTAAGAGTTTTATAGTGTCTGGTCTTACATCTAGGTCTTGAATCCATTTTGAGTTTGTGTATGGTGTTAGGGAGTGTTCTAATTTCATTCTTTTACATGTAGCTGTCCAGTTTTCCTAGCACCACTTACTGAAGAGACTGTTTTTTCTCCATTGTATATCCTTGCCTCCTTTGTCATAGATTAGTTGACCATAGGTGTGTGGGTTTATCTCTGGGCTTTCTATCTTGTTCCATTGATGTATGTTTCTGTTTTTATGCCAGTACCATATTTTCTTGATTACTGTAGCTTTGTAGTATAGTCTGAAGTCAGGGAGTCTGATTCCTCCAGCTCCGTTTCTTTCCCTCAAGATTACTTTGGCTATTCAGGGTCTTTTGTGTCTCCATACACATTTTAAGATTATTTGTCTAGTTCCGTAAAAAATGCCATTGGTAATTTGATAGGGATTGCATTGAATCTGTAGATTGCTTTGGATAGTATAGTCATTTTCACAGTATTGATTCTTCCAATCCAAGAACATGGTATATCTCACCATCTGTTGCTATCATCTTTAATTTCTTTCATCAGTGTCTTATAGTTTTCTGCATACAGGTCTTTTATCTCACTAGGTAGGTTTATTCCTAGGTATTTTATTCTTTTTGTTGCAATGGTAAATGGGAGCGCTTCCATAATTTCGCTTTCAGATTTTTCATCATTAGTGTATAGGAATGCAAGAGATTTTTGTGCATTAATTTTGCATCCTGCAACTTTACCAAATTCATTGATTAGCTCTAGTAGTTTTCTGGTGGCATCTTTAGGATTCTCTATGTATAGTATCATGTCATCTGCAAACAGTGACAGTTTTATTTCTTCTTTTCAAATTTGTATTCCTTTATTTCTTTTTCTTCTCTGATTGCCGTGGCTAGGACTTCCAAAACTATGTTGAATAATAGTGGTGAGGGTGGACATCCTTGTCTTGTTTCTGATCTTAGAGGAAATGCTTTCAGTTTTTCACCATTGAGAATGATGTTTGCTGTGGGTTTGTCGTATATGGCCTTTATTATGTTGAGGTAGGTTCCCTCTATGCCCACTTTCTGGAGAGTTTTTATCATAAATGGGTGTTGAATTTTGTCAAAAGCTTTTTCTGCATCTATTGAGATGATCATATGGCTTTTATTCTTCAATTTGTTAATATGGTGTATCACATTGATTGATTTGCATATATTGAAGAATCCTTGCATCCCTGGAATAAACCCCACTTGATCAGGGTGTATGATCCTTTTAATGTGTTGTTGGATTCTGTTTGCTAGTATTTTGTTGAGGATTTTTGCATCTATATTCATCAGTGATATTGGTCTGTAATTTTCTTTTTTTGTAGTATCTTCGTCTGGTTTTGGTATCAGGGTGATGGTGGCCTCATAGAATGAGTTTGGGAGTGCTCCTTCCTCTGCAGTTTTTTGGAAGAGTTTGAGAAGGATGGGTGTTAGCTCTTCTCTAAATGTTTGATAGAATTCACCTGTGAAGCCATCTGGTCTTGGACTTTTGTTTGTTGGAAGATTTTTAATCACAGTTTCAACTTCATTACTTGTGATTGGTCTGTTCATATTTCCTATTTCTTCCTGATTCAGTCTTGGAAGGTTATATCTTTGTAAGAATTTGTCCATTTCTTCCAAGTTGTCCATTTTATTGGCATAGAGTTGCTTGTAGTAGTCTCTTAGGATGCTTTGTATTTCTGCGGTGTCTGTTGTAACGTCTCCTTTTTCATTTCTAATTTTATTGATTTGAGTCCTCTCACTCTTTTTCTTGATGAGGCTGGCTAATGGTTTATCAGTTTTGTTTATCTTCTCAAAGAACCAGCTTTTAGTTTTATTGATGTTTGCTATTGTTTTCTTTGTTTCTATTTCATTTATTTCTGATCAGATCTTTATGATTTCTTTCCTTCTGCTAACTTTGGGTTTTGTTTGTTCTTCTTTCTCTAGTTCCTTTAGGTGTAAGGTTAGATTGTTTATTTGAGAGTTTTCTTGTTTCTTGAAGTAGGCTTGTACAGCTATTAACTTCCCTCTTAGAACTGCTTTTGCTGCATCCCATAGGTTTTGGATCGTCGTGTTTTCATTGTCATTTGTCTCTAGGTATTTTTTGATTTCCTCTTTAACTTCTTCAGTGATCTCTTGGTTATTTAGTAAAGTATTTAGCCTCCATTGTTTAGCCTCCTGCATTGTTTTTTCCTTTTTTTCCCTGTAATTCATTTCTAATCTCATAGTGTTGTGGTCAGAAAAGATGCTTGATATGATTTCATTTTTCTTAAATTTACTGAGGCTTGACTTGTGACCCAAGATGTGATCTCTCCTGGAGAACATTCCTTGCGCACTTGAGAAGAATGTGTAATCTGCTGTTTTTGGATAGAGTATCCTATAAATATCAATTAAATCTATCTGGCTTATTGTGTCATTTAAAGCTTCTGTTTCCTTATTTATTTTCATTTTGGATGATCTGTCCATTGGTGTAAGTGAGGTGTTAAAGTCCCTCACTATTATTGTGTTACTGTCGATTTCCTCTTTTATAGCTGTTAGCAGTTGCCTTATGTATTGAGGTGCTCCTATGTTGGGTGCATTTATATTTATAATTGTTATATCTTCTCCTTGGATTGATCCCTTGATCATTATGTAGTGTCCTTCCTTGTCTCTTGTAACATTCTTTATTTTAAAGTCTATTTTATCTGATATGAGTATTGCTACTCCAGCTTTCTTTTGATTTCCATTTGTATGGAATATCTTTTTCTATCCCCTCACTTTCAGTCTGTATGTGTCCCTAGGTCTGAAGTGGGTCTCTTGTAGACAGCATATATTTGGGTCTTGCTTTTGTATCCATTCAACAAGCCTTTGTCTTTTGCTTGGAGCATTTAATCCATTCACGTTTAAGGTAATTATCGATATGTATGTTCCTATGACCATTTCCTGAATTGTTTTCGGTTTTTGTAGGTCTTTTTCCTGTCTCGTGTTTCCCACTTAGAGAAGTTCCTTTAGCATTTGTTGTAGAGCTGGTTTGGTGGTGCTGAATTCTCTTAGCTTTTGCTTGTCTGTAAAGCTTTTGATTTCTCCTTCAAATCTGAATGAGATCCTTGCCGGGTAAAGTAATCGTGGTTGTAGCTTCTTCCCTTTCATCACTTTAAGTATATCATGCCACTCCCTTCTGGCTTGTAGAGTTTCTGCTGAGAAATCAGCTGTTAACCTTGTGAGAGTTCCCTTTTATGTTATTTGTCATCTTTCCCTTGCTGCTTTCAATAATTTTTCTTTGTCTTTAATTTTTGCCAATTTGATTACTATGTGTCTCAGCGTGTTTCTCCTTGGGTTTATCCTGTATGGGACTTGCTGTGCTTCCTGGACTTGGGTGGCTATTTCCTTTCCCATGTTAGGGAAATTTTCGACCATAATCCCTTCAAATATATTCTCGGGTCCTTCCTCTCTCTCTTCTCCTTCTGGGACCCCCATAATGCGAATGTTGTTGCGTTTAATGTTGTCCCAGAGGTCTCTTAGGCTGTCTTCACTTCTTTTCATTCTTTTTTCTTTATTCTGTTCTGCAGCAGTGAATTCCACCATTCTGTCTTCCAGGTCACTTATCTGTTCTTCTGCCTCAGTTATTCTGCTATTGATTCCTTCTAGTGTAGTTTTCATTTCAGTTATTGTATTGTTCATCTCTGTTTGTTTGTTCTTTAATTCTTCTAGGTCTTTGTTAAACATTTCTTGCATCTTCTCGATCTTTGCCTCCATTCTTTTTCCGAGGTCCTGGATCATCTTCACTATTATTATTCTGAATTCTTTTTCTGGAAGGTTGCCTATGTCCACTTCATTTAGTTGTTTTTCTACACCCCTGAAGGAACAGGGGTTTTGTCCTGTTCCTTCATCTGGTACATAGCCCTGTGCCTTTTCATCTTGTCTATCTTTCTGTGAATGTGGGTTTTGTTCCACAGGCTGCAGGATTGTAGTTATTCTTGCTTCTGCCGAAACCCATTATTTCTTGGCCCGAGTTAATTTTTTTGTTGATACTGCATAACTCTTGGGAGCTACAGCACCTTAACTTAAAGCAAAACTTCTTGATGATGAAACTAAGCAAGAAATCTAAACTTGCCCAAAAGAAGTCAAAATTTTAAGGATCTGTAAAAGTCTCAGCTTTACATGGCCTAATCGTCTCCGTCGAGACTTGTCCCAGCAAAAGACCACCTTTTAGTCTCAAAGTGCCTCAAGGACTTACAAGTATGCACTGCCAGGACATTTCTTAACTGGATGACCTCTCCCAGAATAACTACAAGACAAGGGTCTTGACCCAGCTGCTAAAGCTGATTTTGTCTAGCAATTCTAGGAAGAGAGTGTTGACCTAAAACAAATAGACTGCCAGTTATTTTTCCAGCAAAAATGAGTTTATTCAGGATCAGCAAAGAACTGTAGTTCAGAGTCTGCAACCAGGGCAAATCCCACACAAATCCTCACAGAGCAAGGAGAGGAGAACACTTTTAAAGAGGGGGAAAGGAAGTTGGTAGTACTGTAGTAAACAAAGAGTCCATTGGAGGAAGTGAGAGTTCCAAAATATAGTGACTTTTCATTGGCTGAGTTGTGACAGTCCCTCATTGGCTGAACTCTTACCAGACAAGAAGAGGAAGTATTTCTTCTTCTTCTTGGGCTCTGCTCTCATTATAGGGCATGAGAGCTCCCCCTTCTGGACTCCTGACTCTGTCTTAGTTGAGGTTTTTGTTTCTTAATTTTTACAAGAGTGAGAGTGTCTGCAGTGGATATTTAAACTGTTCTAAGAAATTGATATAACCCTTTGTAATGGAAAATTCGGTCCCTGTGCCCAGAGCTGAATGAGAATAATGAAGACAAGGTTGTGAGGATAAAGGAAAGAGAAATGTATTAATTTGCCAGCAAATGAGGAAGGTAGCCAACTAGCGTCTTAAAAACCACCGTCCTGCTCTCTGAAAGAGGGCAGGTCTACTTCAGGAGAATTTTGAAGGTAGGGGTCGCAGGACTATGTGATCAAGGTCTTGCTGAGCTGGCGCCGTGATTCTTGACATTTTCATGATTCATGGCTATTTTGGTTGTCTGCCTTCGGTCAAGATGTTCTGACAGTTTTTCTGCTCACCACTTGGTCCTACACACCTGTGACTCAAGATAAGAAGAACTAGCAAAACAGGAAAGAACTTATCAGCATAGTTAGCAGAGAAAAACAGCATGTGTACATTATTTGATTTAATGCATGTGTTTAAAGAGAAGGTTAGTTGTTAAATTTTTAACTCTATATTTGGCTATACCTTTTGAATGCTAAATGACTAAGTATGCCAAAGGCCTAGAAAAGTTTCTATTCTTTGATTCAATAATCCTTATTCTAAAATTGTAACCTCAAATAATGAACAGAGAGTCAAACAAAAATGAAAATATAAAGCTGTTTCTTACATTTATAAAATGAAAAGTTATTTAAATGTAGTTTCAAATATTGGACACATAAATACAGTATATTTAAATTGTATTTAAATCAATACTTTATAATAAGGGGCATTTATAACTATAAGTGATTAAAAACAAGGTACAAATCTTTGTTTACAATAGGAGCCCAATTTTGTAAAAATACGTATGCATAATAACGAGTAGAAATACACCAAAAAGTTAACGGTTGTTATCTGTGATTTGTAGAATTATGGATAATCTTTTTCTTCTTTATCCATGTATGCATTTTTCATGATTTTTAACATAAGATTGTGTTACTCTTATAACTGGGAAAATAATCATTTCTAAGAGGAATCTGTGGCTCATGTAGATTTATTTGGCATGTAAACGTTCCATCATACAGCATGATCCTCCTTCACTTTTCATATTTTTCCTAGATTTACACTTTTTGTTTTGGTTACTACTTTTTCTCTGCAAAACTACTTTTGATGCTTTAAAACTTTTAAGCTGATTTAACATGGGGATAAGGAGAACTAAAATGAGTTACTTATTCCAGGAACAGCCATGGATTTAACAATATTGGAAATGACTTTGCTTCCAACTAAATGTTGGAGAAGAGAAACAAAGCTCTCTGGTTGGCAGGTTGCTTATGAACAAACTCAGGCCAAGTCACATCAGAACATAATGAATCAATTAAATGTACACACTGTGCTAGGCATTGTCTGGATTGCCAACAAAAGGAAAGTTTGCAACTGCATTTCCTTGCCTCTTTTCATTTTTTTTCAGTGTCACAAATCATACAGAAATTTAACTTGGAATTCAAAAAGAAGAGGGTGAAATGTTACCCTGTTGGAAAGAAGGCCCTGAAGTGTTGATCAATCCTTTCAACTGAATTACTGAGCTCCCCCAGTTACCTTTCTGAACATATTTAAGTTGAATGTAATGAACTCCTCCTTCTTATAAAAAAAATTATTCCCTTAAAATGAGTCTTTGCATGAAGGTGTTAGATTCTAGAATTAGAACATTGAGTGGAATATCAGTACATTATGAGTCACACCATGGGACTGAAATGTCAATCAATGATGCTTCCCTTGAGAAAATGATGTTTCCCCCTCCCCCCCACCCTCCACTCCCTGGTAACAAGGTAGAGTCCTGGTAGCATAAATGGAAGTCAGAACTTGCAAAACTATTTTAGTTTTCCTCCACTTTTCCTCTCCTCCATCTTCACCGCTACTTTCAAATTTCCATTCCTTCTTTCAAAGCCCTGCTCATCCTTTTCATGCAGCCTTTTGGGTTTTGTCTGTCCTTGGTATCAAGTGACTTACAGAAAAGTACTTGCCCAGAAAGTAACCTCTCCCTCTGCTGGCCTTCTCTACCAATGCCTCTCTCATTAGAATTTTATTAAAATACAGTCCATCACATAGTGTAATTAAGTACACATATGTTTCCACTATGAATCAATAAACACCTTATGACCAGAATACATGACAAAAATGTCACTGGTATGTTGATACAGTGGATTTCTTCAACTCTTTTCTTACAGTTTAACTGTTGGGTGAAGAGAAGGGTTAGTCACAGCAGCAGGAGTAGTGCTTCTATGTGGAAATTCCTTCCCAGCATTTCTCCCCCAAAAAAGGTATTTATTTTTAAATCCAAACTCTGAGAAAAGGTAGTTGAGGAAACAGGAAAATTGAGAAAATTATTATAATTCTCCTGCAAGAATTAAAGCATAACCATCACTCGACATCACTAATTATAAGGGAAATGCAAATCAAACTCTACAATGAGATATCACCTCACACCTGTCAGAATGGCTATCATCAAAAAGTCTACAAATAACAAAAAGTCTACAAAAGTTCTACAAAGAACAAACTAGTGGTTACCAGTGGGGAGAGGGAAGTGGGGAGGGGCAACACAGGGATAGAGAATTAAGAGGTACAAAATATGTACAGTTTATGTATAAAATAAGTAAGGTCCAAGGATATATTATACAGCATAGGGAAAATAGCCAATATTTTACAATAATTTTAAATGGAGTATAATCTACAACAATATTGAATCACTATGTTGTATACATAAAACAAATACAATGTTGTAAATAAACTACATGTTAATTTTTTTAAAAAATAAATTTTAATTTAATTTAAAAATAAATAAACAAATAAAGCGTAATGATCAACATAGAGAGGTTACTTGTTCAGCGGAATCCACTCATGCCAAGGAGAAAGTAGGAACCAGGAAACGTGACATACAGGGTCAAAAGTTAAGTCTACATTTGTGGAACCCGAACTAGAAGCACTGGTAGAGACTCAGTCACAAGCTAATCAGTCAGTCTTGCTGGTAGCTATTCCCACGTGTATGTTCCTGGCCCTGTTTGCTGTTAAAAATGAGTCATTCTTGCAAATAAAATAAATATTCGTAAGTTTATATGCATAGGATACTTTATACAAATCCTATGAGTTATGTTCCAAGAAATAATAAATTTTAGAAACAAATAAGTCCTTAAACTGGCAGTTTTGACATGTGATTCTGTATAATGTTGTTAATCTTATTGGGAGATCCGAATGTTTAGTTATTCAAGTACTACCCAGTAATGTTCATGGGGCATTTTCCAGTGTTTGGCTATTTGCTATAGTCTACAATACTTAGTATATACTAATACACCCAAAATTTATAATTATTAAACAAATTTTAGATACCTACACTAATGAGTAAAGAGTATAAAGAATGCTGAAAGTATTTTAAGAATGACTTATAATTTCATGCTTTCCTAAAAATTCCCAGGAATACCAATATCCCATTCCCACATATTGAAGACTAAGAAAACCATATAGGAAGTGTGTGTTCCTGTATGTCTGTGCTAAGTACAACTAATGCATGTAGATGAAAGATGGGTAGATAAGGAAATCATTGAATGAGAGCGATTATCATGCAACCACACATCCTGGACAGACTGTTCGTTTTATGGATATAGGGTGGATCAAAAATAACCTGCAGTACCACACCATCAAGAATCTCAACAGGTATTTTCATAACGATGATTGCTCTCTCTCTCTCTCTGAGCAATGGCTTTGAAAACCACGTCGTAAAATCACAGATTCTAGTGAACATCAGTACAAGTTTGAAACATGATGGTGATTATTGCTTGGGTCTCTCTCTGTTCACTAGCTCCAGTCTGAGAATTGTCCTAGTTGCCTCTTTTTGGTTTCAGGCCAGCTCTCATGAGAAGGGAAAAGTATGGCACTCATAGCATTGGGAAAAATAGGATACTCAACAGAGATGGGACACAATTTTGTGTAGCAATCTTCAGAGACAGACCACACACTTGGTGATCTTTATGAAACTGTTTTAGAAAGACTCTTTTATGCCATCATACAACAATTCCTTCAACTGGGATTTAGGAGATTTAGGAGACTACTGAGGAATTGTGACTTGGGGATGAAGATGGGACCATATTATTTGCCAGGTATCGGTTTATATGTTTGCAATTTAGAGACAAAAACACAAGATACCTACTTTCAAGAAGTTTACAGACCATTGGGAAAATAAACACACAATGATAAGTCTTTTTTCCCCTAGAGTAGAGGAGAATAATATTTGCAAGAAGATCATGGTGTAAAGATACGCTAAGGTCTTCCTTGAGATAAGTTTTGGCAAGTCCTTCTGTGTTTTCCAAGAAGAATATTATTTTTTTCCATGGCCAAAGAGCTTTTCTTAGGAACCTTAGCTCCAAAATGTCTACACTGACAACTTCTTCCACACTCACATACGAGGCCACAAGCCTCCAGCAAATAGTCCTTGTGGCTATACACAAGTGTCTCCCACTGGCTTGTCTGGGTCTTCTTATTCCTGAGAAACTATGACTTTTCTGGTCTCTTCTCTCATGTCTAATGTGTATTACTTTTTTTTTTTTTAACATCTTTATTGGAGTATAATTGCTTTATAATGGTGTGTTAGTTTCTGCTTTATAACCAAGTGAATCAGCTATACATATACATATATCCCCATATCTCTTCCTTCTTGCACCTCCTTCCCTCCCACCCTCCCTATTCCACCCCTCTAGGAGGTCGCAAAGCACCGAGCTGATCTCCCTGTGCTATGCGGCTGTTTTGTATTACTTTTTATTAGACTATCTGGGGGATGATAGCTTCACTCTGGATGTTATCACGTGTAGGAGCATCCTTGGTTCTTCTCTGCCTCCCAGCTTCTGCTTCCAGAATCATAGCAAAGATTCAACATCTCAACCTCTGCTTATCTGGGAGGAAAGATAAGGCAAGAAAAGATTTTCCATTGACTCTAATGTGATACAGTAAGTCCCTTACATACGAACGAGTTCAGTTCCGAGAGAGCGTTCGTAAGTCCAATTTGTTCGTAAGTCCAACAAAGTTAGCCTAAGTACCCAACTAACACAATCAGCTATATAGTAGTGTACTGTAATAGGTTTATAATACTTTTCACACAAATAATACATGAAAAACAAACACAAATAAAGAAAACATTGTTAATCTTACAGTACAGTACCTTGAAAAGTTCAGTAGTACAGTACAACAGCTGGCATACAGGGGCTGGCATCCAGTGAACAGGCCAGAAGAGTTACTGACTGGAGGAGGGAGGTGGGGTGGGAGATGGTAGAGCTGAAGGATTGTCAGCAATAGGAGATGGAGGGCAAGTTGCAATTTCACTCATGCCTGAATGCACGTTCTCATTTTTGAAAGTTCGCAACTTGAAGGTTCATATGTAGGGGACTTACTGTAATAGATTTAAATTCCACTTGAAGCAAAAAGGAAAAACTTGTGAGCTTGTCTTGTTTTTGTTACATATTAGAATTGAAATGTAAGTAATGTACAATAAAATGCATAGATCTCAACTGGTTCAGTTTGATGTGTTTGGGAAATTGTACTCAATAATGAAATATTTTCATTACCCCAGAAAATTCTCCTGTCCTCCTCACCAATCAATTCCTCTCCCTGCCCAATCCACCACGATTCTGACTTCTATCATCACAGATTAGTGTTGCCCATCCAGTAATTTCATATGAATGAACTCATACAGTGTATATTCCTTTGAGTCTGGCTTCCTTCACTTAACATAATGTTTTTGAGATTCATACAGGTGGTTGTGTATTTCAGCAATTTGTTCTTTTTAATTCCTGAGTAGCAATCCATTGTATGAATTTACCACAATTTGTTTATCCATTTTCTTTATCCATTGTGAGCTTGGTTTTAACATCTTCGTCACACTCCTTTTTCATGGTATTTTGTGCTTGACACGTAAAATTGGGCACTTATCATTGGATGGTTTCTGTGACTGACCCCCATATTCTTTTTTTTTTTAATTTTTATTTATTTTATTTATTTATTTATTTATTTATTTATTTATTTATTTATTTATTTATTTATTTATTTATTTTTGGCTGTGTTGGGTCTTCGTTTCTGTGCGAGGGCTTTCTCTAGTTGCGGGAAGCGGGGGCCACTCTTCATGGCGGTGCACGGGCCTCTCACTACCGCGGCCTCTCTTGTTGCGGAACGCAAACTCCAGACACGCAGGCTCAGTAGTTGTGGCTCACGGGCCTAGTTGCTCCGCGGCATGTGGGATCTTCCCAGACCAGGGCTGGAACCCGTGTCCCCTGCATTAGCAGGCAGATTCTCAACCACTGCACGACCAGGGAAGCCCCTGACCCCCATATTCTGATGCTTCTCCATTCGCATCCCTCACTGTTCCAGAGCCTTATATACCTGTGTTCTAGCCAGGCCTTTCTGGAGATACTTTGTTATCTGACCCCTTGGTGATTTTATCAGTGTTTATCTCAAACCAGCTCAGAAAAGAGGCTGGGATTATAGAACTCTTAAATTATAATTCCTAGGATGCTGACCCCTCTGAAGTAAATAGAGGAGGAGAAACTAACACCTGTTGAGCTGCTCACTATGTTCCAGAGGCCAAGATAGGTGTTTTGCAAACCTCATCTCCAGTTTATTGATATGGAAACAGGAGCTCTAAGATGCTAAGTGACATGCCCAAGGTCACACACCTGTCAAGTAGCAAAGCTGGAATTCAAATCCAGGTCTGTCTCATTTCAAAGTCCCCACTCTTTCTACCACATCACGTTGAAAGAGAATCAACAGGAGAGCACTGGACTAGGAACCACTTCACGTGGATTCTCATTTTGGTTCTGCCAAAATTAATCAACTGATGTTGACAAGAGACCCATCCTTCTGGGGGGTCAGTTTACTTATTTGCACAATAAGTGATGTTCTCATTGACCTACGTGGTGCCCTCCAGCTATAGATTTTATGACTTCACTCATGGAATTACGCAACACTGTATAATTTATGAATGACCGCGAAGTGTTTGGTAAGGCACTGGTAAATGCAAATCCAAACACCTTATCCTGACTTGAAAAGCCTGTCAGGATCAGGCCTCAAGCTACAACTTTGCAACTTTATTTCTTACTTCTTTTTATAAACCTCAGTCTTAGCAGTGCTGGTCTCTTTAGTCTCTTTACTGAACCAGAATATGCCATGCCTGGGCCTACCACCTGGCCTTTGCTCGTACCATCCACTTGGTTCAAAACCCTTCTCTGTGTCTTTCTACCTGTATAAACCCTACCCATTTTTAAAGCATAGCTCTAGTTCACTTATTCCATGAAATATTTACTTATTACTCTAGTTCACAGAAAGCTCTCTCTCCCCTGAATTCCTGCAGCATTTTCCCTCCCATGCTTGATATCTGATGGGAACCATTATATTTGTCTCCACCTGCCATTGGCAACTACAGACTCTTGCTTTTTGTTCACGTCTTATATCTCAAGTCAGTCGTGGACTTTTGGAGGAAAGAACCTGAGTGTTAGCCCTCATGACTTCCCCCATAATACTTAGGCTAGAACAGAATATAAAGCAAAGCCTAAGTAATGTTTCATTAATAAACTTGGAGCAGATAAAATTCATTTAGAGGCTCTGACGATTTTTCCAAGTCCTTCTCTTTAGATAAGGTTAATTCTCAGGTTCTAACCTCCACAAGTTCACAGCACAGTAGGGAAGATGGGCTTCCTATTCTGGAAACCTTGAACCAGGGTAATTCCGAACTCTGGAGGAATGACTGTAATAAGCAATTACAGCCACCACAACCCAAAGGTCAGGGCCACTAAGAATTATACCCTGGGTTCCACAGAGAACAACCTAAATCAACCACAGTATGAGCCAAGAGTGGGGGAATCTAATGAGTGATGGCGGAGGGAGAGGAAGAATATCAATCAGAGCCTCAGCACCAGCTAATGCGCCATGAGGATTGTGATGCTTTCCGATGACATTCTTGCCTTAGTTTTCCAGGAGGGCAGGACTGGCCAACTTGGAGGGGTTTCAACAGGGATGATACTGCCCAGAAGTGGGAAAACATTAGTACTTCGGGGTGAAAAAAAATCTAAGACATCTTAATGGTTTGTGCCTCTCCAAAGCTCAACACTATCTGACAAAATCTTATTTCATGGCCTTTGCTTTCACGGGAGGTGGAGAGAATTGAGGATAAAAGATCTATAAGCCTCCTTAAGGGGGTTCTCGGGCAATAATGAATAAAAGGATGAGAAACTGCTCTAGACTGACTGGACTTGGACTTCCCTTCTCAGAGTATTTTCATTCTCTTGCAAAAATTATACTATGGAATCTAGAGATAATGAGAGGGCATGAGTAGATATGAGTAGCACAAGAGGTGGATTGCCTTGGACACAAACCTTATATTACCTTCTTCTTTCTAATGACATAGTTCACCTCGGGAACTCTGCTACCTCTTTCCAAGCTCTCTCAGCTGGCTGAGACCCACATTAAACCTATATGTCAAACCTGCCCACACAAAGTTTCCCTCATCTTCTGGATTCAGATATAGCCGTATTGTGGAATACGGTTCCTGATTTCCTGTGTGGCCACCAAGGGGCCAGATGATGCAATCTGGAAGTTCGAAAGGGTCAAGTCCTCATGGATGAACCTTGGCTAATGGGAAGCAAGAGATGAAAAGGAATGGGACATATACGTATCCCTTTTTTCTCTCCCTGGACTGGTCCTCCTAGCTATGATTTTTCCTGCCAGAGGAGTCCGACATGCTGGGCGAATATATCTGATGAGTAATCTCTGTCTCTTCTGTGCTTGTTGGGAACAATCACCCTTGCAGTGATGCATTTCACTGCACTGTTTTGCATCTAGCCTAGCCTCTGTTCCCTCCATTGTCCTCCTCCTTGCATCCCTGGGATTTCATCTTCCAAATCAAATGTTAAGACATAAATTCTTGTTTCAGTCTCTAAAAACAAGAAGACCTATGCTAAGATAGTATTTATCATAGTCCCTTTGGGCTGCTATAACAAAATACCATAAATCGAGTGGCTTATAAACAACAGAAATTTATTGTTTACAGTACTGGAGGCTAGAAGTCCAAGATCAAGACACTAGCAATTCAGTGTCTGGTGAGAGTGTGCCTCCTGGCTCATAGACTGCCATTTTCTCACTGCATCCTCACATAGCAGAAGGGGCAAGGGAGCTCTTTCGGGCCTCATTTATAAGGACACTGATCCCATTCATGAGGGCTCTGTTCCTATGACCTAATCACCTTCCAAGACCGTACCTCCTAATACCATCACCTGGAGTCATGTTTCAACATATGGATTTTAAGGGGACACAAACATTTAGACCATAACAGTAGTATAGGAAGGAACTCGTAAATATGCCTCATGGACAAATTGTAGAAGCAAGGGTTCCGGTTCCACCCACATTTCTTTCCTAGCTGTGACTAGATAGATAGATAGACGGATAGAATAACTTGTCTTTTGTTTCTTCTCCATTACCTAGTTATTTTAAATATTAGTCATGAATATTTATACAGTTAGTCCATAGGTTAAGTCATTTCCTGTTGAGGAAGGGGTGAGTGTTCTTGTTTTGGGTGAGAAATGGCTGAACTATGTTATGAGGCACAGGCAATCATTAGAAGAGAGAGTCTATTAATTTTGGTTCTGTCTCTGGCTATGCATCCTCCCTTTCTCCTATTTCAGAGTCTATATTTCCAGCCTTCCCAGTGTATCGGTGAACCACCCAATATCATTTCAATATATTTCTTTTCAATATTAAAAATCCAGAGTTTATGTCTTTAATTTGGAACTAAGAGCCCTGAATGCTGAATTACTGGGTCCCCAGATTCCCTTCCAACACAGACATTCATTTAAGCGGTACAGAAAGCTGTAGCCTTCCACTACACTTCCCCTTCCACTAGAGATGGCATCTCTTTGGAGCCATAATCCCTAGTGCAGGAATTAAACTCAATTCTCAAGGTATTTACTGAGTGTTTCCCCTCTACTAGGCACTAGAGAGGAAACAGAGAAGGAACTCTCAAAATGTTTACCATCTCTATCACCTCACACCGGTCAGAATGGCCATAATTTAAAAATCTACAAACAATAAATGCTGGAAAGGGTGTGAAGAAAAGGGAACCCTCTTGCACTGTTGGTGGGAATGTAAATTGATACAGCCACTATGGAGAACAGTATGGAGGTTCCTTAAAAAACTAAAAGTAGAACTACCACACGACCCACCAATCCCACTACTGGGCATATACCCTGAGAAAACCGTAATTCAAAAAGAGTCATGTACCACAATGTTCATTGCAGCTCTATTTACAATAACCAGGACATGGAAGCAACCTAAGTGTCCATCGACAGATGAATGGATAAAGAAGATGTGGCACATATATACAATGGAGTATTACTCAGCCATAAAAAGAAATGAAACTGAGTTATTTGTAGTGAGATGGATGGACCTAGAGTCTGTCATACAGAGTGAAGTAAATCAGAAAGAGAAAAACAAATACCTTATGCTAACACATATATATGGAATCTAAAAACAAAGAAAAAAAGGTCATGAAGAACCTAGGAGCAAAAGGGGAATAAAGACGCAGACCTAATAGAGAATGGACTTGAGGACATGGGGAGAGGGAAGGGTAAGTTGGGACAAAGTGAGAGAGTGGTAGTGTATATATGGACATATATACACTACCAAATGTAAAATAGATAGCTAGTGGGAAGCAGTCGCATAGCACAGGGAGATCAGCTCGGTGCTTTGTGACCAGCTAGAAGGGTGGGATAGGGAGGGTGGGAGGGAGGGAGATGCAAGAGGGAAGAGATATGGGGATATATGTATATGTATAACTGATTCAATTTGTTATAAAGCAGAAACTAACACACCATTGTAAAGCAATTATACTCCAATAATAATGTTAAAAAAATAAAAATAAAAATAATAATATAAAAAAAAATACTACACTGTGATCAAGTACAGTTTATCTTAGAAACACAAGAATTGTTCAACATTTCAAAAGCAGTCAATGTAGTTCACCATATTAATAAACAAAAACTAAGACTGTGTGATCATTCTAGTGGATGCAGAAATTGATTTTGGACAAAATCCATTATTCATCACTGATTTTAGGAAAAAAAAAAAAAAAAACTCTCAACAAACTAGGAATCAAAGGGAACTCCCTTAACCTGGTAAAAGTCATCTGTGAAAAATCTACATAATGAAAGGTGAGAGACTGAAAAGTTTCCCCTAAGGACAAGAACAGGACAGGGATTTTCATTCTCATCGCTTCTCTTCAACTTTTTATTGGAAGTGAAATAAGTCAGCCAGAGAAAGACAAATACTATATGATGTCACTTATATGTAGAATCTGAAAAACTCAAACTCATAGAAATAGAAATTTGTGGTTGCCAGAGGCAAGGGTTGGAGGGTGGGGGAACTGGGTGGAGGTTGTCAAAAGGCACAAACCTCCAGTTGTAAAATAAATAAGTTCTAGGGATGTAATGTACATGATTACCATTGTTAACAATGCTGTCTTGTATATTTGAAAGTTGCTAAAAGAGTAAATCTTAAAAGTTCTCATCACAAGGAAAAATTTCTCATAGTTCTCACCTATGTGAGGTGATATTAACTAATTGTAGTAATCATTTCACAATATACACATATATCAAATCACTATTTTGCACACTTTAAACATGTCATATGTCAATTATATCTCAATAAAACTGGAAACATTAAATAAATAAAAATAACAAAGATATATAAAATAAAATAATATGCCACAGGCTCAGAAAGCAGTGCCCAAGGAGAACTGATGGTAGCAAATTTGGAATAAAAAAACAAAGAAACATTGTATTAAAGTTTCTAGCCAGTGCAGTGAGGCAAGAAAATGAAATAAAGTCACTCAAATTAGAAAGGAAAAAATAAAACTATTTTTATTTGTATGATTTTCTAAGTAGAAAATTGAATGGAATCTACAAAAAAGCTACTAGAACTAATAAGTAAGAGTAGCAAGGTTGCCAGCTCAATATAAAAAAAATAATTGTATTTCTATACATAAGCAAGGAGCAGTTGGAAACTGAAATTTAAAAATCAATACCATTACAACTGCATCAAAAATAATGGAGTATTTAAGAATAAATCTGACAAAAGATTTGAAAAATCTATACCCTGGAAAGTACAAAACACAGAAATTAAAGAAGACCAAAATAAAAGGAGAGATACGTCAATCTCACGGATCAGAAGAATCAGTATTGGTATTATGTAAATTGTTCCCAAATTGACCAATCAGATTCCATGCAATCCCAGTCAAAATTACAATAGACATTTTTGTATAAATTGACAAATTGGTTTTAAAAGTCATATGGAAATTCAGAGGGCCTAAAGTAGTTAAAATGATTATGAAAATGGATGAAGCTGAAGGACTAGCCCTACCTGATTTCTGACTTATTAGTATTCAAGACAGTGTGGTATTGGACTAAAAATAGACAAATACATCATTGGAACAGAAGAGACAGGCCCACCCATATACGGACAATAGATTTTCAACAGAGGTGAGAGACAACTCAGTGGAGAAAAGATAGTCTTTTCCACAAATGGTGCTGGAACACCTGGATGCCCATATGCAAAAGTGTTTACTTTGACCCATCCCTTTTTCATATACAAAACTCAACTCAAAATGGATCCTACACATAAATGTAAAACCTAAAACTATAAACTTCTAAAAGGCAGGAGAAAATCTTTGTGACCATGGAGACAGACAAAGATTTCTTAAATATGATACCAAAAGCACAATCATAAATGGCAAAATTGATAAATGGGATTTCATCAAAATTAAAAGTGTTTCCTCTCTGAAGGACACTGTTAAGAATAACAAAACTAACATGTAGAAAATGGGGGGAAATATTTGCAAATCATATACCTGATAAAGGACTTGTATCCAGAAATATAAAGAGCTCTCAAATGTTAATCATAAGAAAATGAAAAGTGCAGTTAAATATGGGCAAAAGATTTGAAAAGATATTTCACCAAAGAAGATTTACTAATGGCTATTGACTACATTAAAAAAATTAAACATCAACATCATTTCTCATCAGAGAGAGAAATGCAAACTAAAACCACAATGAGGTAGCACTACATACTCATTAGAAGGTTAACATTATAAAGAATGGCCATATCAAGTGTTGGCAAGGATGTGGAGGATGTAGAAATGTTAAGTGATACAACCACTTTGGAAAACAGTTTGGATATTTCATAAAAAGTTAATCATACGTACCTTATGATCCAACCATTCTACACTTAGTTACCTAAGAGAATTGAAAGTATGTATCCATACAAAGACTTTCCATGAATGTTCATAGCAACTTTATTTAAAAGAGCCCCAAACTAGAAACAACCAAAATGCATATCAATAAGTGAATGAATAATCAAACTATAGTATATCCATACAATGGAAGAGTACTCAGCAATAATAAGGAATAAGCTATTGCTATCCACCACAACATTAGTGAACTTCAAAATAATCATGCTAAGTGAAAGAAGTCACACATAATCCCATTTATAAAAAATTTACATAAAATTCTAAGACATTCTAACTAATGTAAGTGAAAAAAACAGATAAGTGGTTGCCTGGGTTGATGAAGGTGTGGGTGGTGGGAAGGGGCACATAGGAGAAAGTACGATGGGGTAAAAGAAACTTTGGAGAGTGATCATATGCTCATTATCTTCATTGTGGTGGTGGTTTCCTGGGTGTATTCACATGTCAAAACTTATCAAATTGTACATTTTAACTCTGTGCAGTTTATTGCATGTCAAAACACCTCAATGAAGCTGTTTTTTAAAAGTTTTAGTAAATCAGGAGGAATTTCAGGCACATCCCTTGAGTAATATCTTATGAGACAGACAGATGAATAGTTAGATACAGACAATAGATAGATAGATAAATGATAGATAGATAGATAGATAATTGATAGATGATGATGGTGATGATAGATGATAGATAGATAAGTAGATGATAAATAGAACAAAATAAAATTATATTTTAAAATGCTATTAAATGGTAGGAAATAACAATGATCAGTGTTTGGAAAGGAACCTTGAATTCTTAGGCAATCACTGAAGATTGAAAAAGAAAACATGAAGACAAGTTTAGTGACTGCTTGGAGACCCCATACTGATGAACAACTTATCAGAGGAAGCTTTGACTCCAGAGGTGCTCAGAAGGGCTTCAGAGAGCAATAGTTGATTTGAGCCAATCCTGCTCTTTCTGAGGGAGCTGCAAATTCCCCTAGATCTTCCTCATTGCCCTACAAGAGGGCAAAGGTGAGTTCCATGAACTTCACATCTATGTCAGGCCATAAGACGCATCCATGCCAGTCCAGACCTACCAAACATTGAGACCAAGAATGCAGCTGAAATTCAGACACCTCTGAAGCAAATTGCAACTTGAGTACTGGGGCATGGGAGAAAGAGAGGGAAAAATACAGAAGAGTGGACATCATTTAAGAGTACATACTTAGGAGACTTGAGATCAGATCCTCCCTGCTCTGCCACTTTCCTGATAGATAACTTGGGCAAGTTACTTAAACTCTTTGGGTCTTACTTCTTCCTTTTGCTAAATGAGGTCAATAATAATTACTTTCCATTAAAATTGTCCAGAGGACTAAAATAAATGATTCATGTGAAGCTTTTAGCATAGTGTCTAGCATTAGTTTAAGTGTGCATTTAAGTGTACACTAGTTTGAGTTACATTTAAAAAATATTGGTGAACTCTTTACTTCTAGAGGTATCTGGATCCAAGTCTAATCTTGGCCCAAGAGGGACTGTTCCAGACGGTTCCAGAATGAAGTTGTCCACTGATCAGCTGTGGGTCCCTCTACCCATTGGTGCACATGGGCTGTGGAACCTGGGACAATCACCATAATAACACTATTTATGAATTAATGTTTATGTCTATAGAACTTCACCCAGCACCTTCCCATCCTCCACGTGCACCAAGTTGTTGTGAGAACAAATGAAGTACACAGAAAATCTGGCCCAGAGTAAATGCTCAATAGTTGAGAAAGCAGGCTGATAGGCCCTAACTAATCTGAAGCCATAATAAGTTAAGAAGTGACAGACTGGACACTTTAGTGCCAAATTCTGAGCTCTTTCTACAATACAAATGTCTCTTACCACCTACTACAGAAGTTGATGTGTCAGGGAACATTGCATGGCAGCTAATATTTGAAAAATAGCCTCCAAGATGTACACCGTGGAGTTCCTTCACCCCACTCTGCAGTTTTTAAGTGGTTTGTGCAAAAACACGAACAAAGGCTGATGTGTGAATCTTGGCTGCCAGTGCAATTTTTCCCAATACCTTTTCCTAAACATGTCTATACAACTCTTTTCTAAAATTTTTGTTATATGTCCTTAAAATGAAAGTTCCTAGAGTTCAGAGCTGCTATCTATTTAATCTATGCACTTCATTTTCTCATACACAGCTACATGCACACACACACACATTGACACATGCTGCCACATTACACAGTGCTAGCACATCAGGGTTATAAAATAAATGTTGACTTCCTTCTATCTCTACAGATTGGACTTTTATCTTTTCTTTACTAGGTAAAAGGAAAAAGAACAGTGCAATAACAATAAATTCCAGATTGAGTGATTATATAGGGTGGGCAGAAGATCAAAGCTGGAGACTGTGTGCATGGCAATGAAAAGCTCAGGCTTGGCTGGGGTGGGAGCCCCACTGTAGCATTTGCTTGAGGACCTTGGCACAATTAACTCGAAGTCTCAGATGCCTCATCTACCTATAAATCAGGAATAATAACAAAACGCCTCACAGTGTTGTGGTGAGAATTAAATCAGGTAATTCCTGGAGCAAACATTACAATTCCTGGAAGGTGATAACTGCCTAATAAATCTTAGTTGCTATCTATCATCGTCATCATTATCATCACTAATTAAGTTATTATTATTCAGAACCCACAGAAACAATAAGAAGAGAAAAAATGAAAACATAAACGATGGGATTCAGAAAATCTCTTTGGATCAAAACAGTAGGTGCATTGGTAGATAGCTTTTTGATTTGTTTCACTCATCAACTGTGCCAGGCAATGCCTTACATTCCACAGACGATAGTGAATAAGACCCACATGGTCCCTGCCCATTCATGCACCGAATCCTCAAAAATATAGTCCTATGAATTAGGTGAACTCACTTGGCAGATAAGAAAACTGAGGACTGAAGACGCTGGAACTTAAAGGTCGACACTGGAACCTAAGATTCATTCATTCATTCAACAAATATTTCTTGAGAGTCTTCTGCGTGTTAGGTGTTTTGCTAAGCACTGGGTGTACAGAAATGAATCTCACAGATAAAAGTGCTTCTTTTCATGTAGTTTACTTTCTAGTTGTGAGGACTAGATAATATCAGATATGTAAAACATAGTATATCAGATCATGACAAGTATTACATGATATAGTAAATCAGAAAGTGGAGGTGGGAAGTTTAGGTGCAATATTAATAAGGTTTTCTGGGAAAGTCTTCCCAAGTAGGTGATATTTGAGGAAAGACAGAAAGGATGGAGAAACTAAGGAATGACTATTTGATGAGGGTCCATCTAGGGCCTTCCAGAAGCCTTTGATCGGCTCAGGGATTTCACAACAGACTCCTTGACCTCCTTATTCCTCAGGCTGTAGATGAGGGGGTTCAACATTGGGGTCACCACTGTGTAGAGCACGGACACCACTTGGTCTGCCTCCAAGGACTGGCCCGAATTATCTCGGAGGTACATAAAGATGAGGGTCCTAAAAAAGAGAGTAACAGCAGTGAGGTGGGAGGCGCAGGTAGAGAAGGTCTTGGCCTGGCCCCAGGCAGAGCAGACCTGCATGATGGCCACGATGACGAACAGGTAGGAAACCAAGATGACCGATATACAATCAGGCATGACAATAATGGCGAACACAATAATCACCACCTCCTCGGTGTAGCTTTCCCCACCAGCGAGTTTTAACAGAGGGGGTAGGTCACAGAAAAGAAAGTCGATCTCGTTGTTTCCACAAAAGAAGAGAGTGAAGGCGGTGACCGTTCGAATAAAGGCGCTGGAAAAACCAGCAACATAAGCCCCAGCTACCAAACCCAAGCGGGCCTTCTCGGTCATGATGGTGACCTAAAGCAGCGGTCGGCACACGGCCACGTAGCGGTCATAGGCCATGATCGCCAAGAGGCAGCAGTCAATGGGAGCAAGGAAGGTGAAGAGGAAGAAGTGGGTGGCACAGCGCGCTTTGGAGATGACTCTGCCGTGTTCCAGCAGCGCTGCCAGCATCTGGGGGACGATGGCGGAGGTCTAGCAGACGTCCCCGAAGGAAAGGTGGCTGAGGAAGAAGTACATGGGGGTGTGGAGCCGGCGATCTTTGCGGGTCAGGAAGATCATTCCCGAGTTCCCCAGCAGAGTGAGTATATAGAAACCCAAAAAGACCAGAAAGAGAGGAGACACCCCCCCGCCCCGGTATGTTCAGCGAACACAGTAAGGAAGAACTCTGTCACTACGGTGTAATTCCTCCCAGCCATCCATTCAGCGTTTGACCTGTGAAAGCTAAGACAAAAGCGCCCGATACCCGGATCCCTGAAGACAAGTTCAAGTCATTTTATATTTTTAACCAATAATTTCATTATGACAATTTAATAAGGATACTTTACTTGTTTTACCACGGAAACCGAACACAATTTCTCCCACAATTTAGTCCGGGTACCCTTAGGCAAAACTGTAGCTAGTCTCTCTCAATATCTTGTTTTTCTCTTCTCTCCCCTTGTTCTTATTTTGTGGTATTGATCCTCCTCAGGAACTTAAAGTTCTTAGGTTTTCTGTTCTTTTGTTTTCTCTTTATTTATTTATTTATTTTTTTTAGAAACCAACACAACATTGTAAAGCAGCTATACTCCAATAAAAATTTTAAAACAAAATAGGAAACAAAAGATCGAGTCATTTTAAAATAAAAGACTTTAAACTGAGTGTCTGATAGGTAGGCATTCGACTTCAGCACACTTTGCAGCCTAATGTGGAAATGGACAAATATAGAGCTCAATACAAGATAAAAAGTGATGAACGCTTCCATTGTACTAAGAACAGAGAGCAAGTGATTCTCTAACTTATAAGTCAGCTCTTGTATTTGCAACTCTGTCCCCAATTAGCTGTTTGATCTTCCACAAGGCACTTAACCTCTCTGAACCTCAATTTCCTCTTCTGCCAAAAGGGGATCATAATATCTGCCCTGCTTATAAGATAAGGTGAATGCATAGATTAAAACAGATGCAAAAGTGCATTGGAAAGCTAAAAGCACTCTAGTATATATGGTGGCTATTTAAAATTTTAAATGAACATTTTTAAGGAAGGGTAATTTATATTCTATGAACAAAAAAAGCACAAACCAAAAAAAAAAAATCCATTAGCAATCAGTAATGGGCTCTGCTTATCGGAATATTTCTATTTTCAGTCTAACAACAGGCATATTTAACAAATAGCTGTTATCCTAATTAGAGTTAGCTGGCTTATTAAGGATTTTCTGTTTGTTTTTTGTAAGTACTCGCATTAACCTTGGAATCAAAAGAGCAAACATAAGCTCCTTTTAGCACCTCACAAAGCTCCATAAGCATTGTTTGGCTGTTCTCATAGTCCTTAATAAAAGCAGCAGTTTGATAATAAACAGCATCCAAATTTGAAAGCAGAAGTATTTCCGCAGTCTGGTGTTGTCTAAGCACTGTTGGAGGAATCTGGGTTGATGGAGTTGAAGGTTCTTAATAGAGTTCTAGAAAAGAGCTGTAAAGGAGGGCTTTGGTCGTATCTGATTACCTGATATACCAGCAGCCAGACCAATACTAAGCTAACCCATTAGAAATAATAACAAAGAGGAGAAATTAGATTTGGAAGCATTAGCAGGACACGAACCATCCTCACCTGAATTCCACTTCACCAGTGTCTTCTTCCCTTGTTTAGTGTTTCCTCTGCCAGTGACCTGCCGATCCAGAGGAGACCTAGGTCGTAGCTCACTCACACTAGATATGTGACCCTGGGCAAGTCACTTTTCTTCTCTGAACTTCAATTACGTTGTCTTTGTTCCCTTTAAATAAACAACAATGCAGCGTGAGTCCATAATCATAGTAACTTGGTTGATAAAGGGTTGGTTCCAGAACCACTATGTCTTATTCTCACTTCATGGCGTTCCTCTCACCCTTGACAAAACAATACATCCCTGACGTTAGAATTGCCCAGGACTTTTTGCAGACTCAGCCCAGGATAGTAGGGCTTGTGGACCAGCCTCTCTCCCTGAGCTTCTGATGCTGCACTAGACCTTCCTGGTGGTGCTTTTTGTATTTGCTGTCCCAGCATCATGCCATAACTGGTTCCTGAGTAAGTCTCCAGGGAAAGGCAATTTATCTTCCTAACAAGGTGTCTAATATCTTTGAAGATTTCTCTTTAATTTCAAACTCTCAAAGCCCCATCCTACATCCTGCCACCAGGGTCTGATGAGGCTGGTTCCTACTGTTGCCTCATTCCTATTTTGTACCAAAAGGAATATATTCCTTGGGAGATTTCCTAAGTTCTTTCTATAGAGTAAAAAGTATATCGAGTCTCACATGCAACGTTGGGGCTTCATGGCCACAGTACCCAGAGGCTTTTCAGTTAGCCCTTCCTTCTTAAATAAAAGTCTTTAACTGTCTGCTTAGAATTTAATCAGAAAGAGGCATTAAATTGTCTCCTTAGACCTGACAACCCATTCTCTTAGTAGTCCCTGTCAACTCGTTGTGTTCTCCCTGCCTTCTGGCAGATTCCAAGAGAGCAAATAACTCTGCAGTGTACTACTCTTATTCAAACAGACCCTGTATTGTCTTTTTCAATCAGGAGGAAACTTTTTAACTAATCCCAAGCTTTCTTACTACTAGCTTAATTTTTCCCACCACATTTTTCCTGTGACACAATTGACACAGGAACTATTTATTAATGATCCCCCTTTTAGAGGATCTATACATTTTCAGCTGGGGTTTTAATAACCAGACCAACCATCATTAAAGGGATCAAACATTTCTTATGAAAATTATAATATGTATGTTAAAGCATCCTGTCTTCTAGAATAAATATCATGTCTTCGAAGGTCTAAATGTTTTATTTTAATATAAGTGATCTTAAACTTAATATTCTTTGGCTGCCTTCACACTGAATTTCCATGTTTCGCTTATCTGCTTCTTCTGATTTAAAATCCTGTTACTGGAATTCCAGGTGTGACACATCATTTCTGGCTGGCTGAGCTTGGAATCATCCTGTTTGTAGGATACTGTCACCCCCTTTATACCCTCCCATGATGGTTTATATCATTCACACTCCTGGGATCTTGTTTTTTTGGTCATCCAAGGGACAGGTAGAAAAGGAGTTTGAGTTCTAAGAATAGGGATCACAGGAAAAATAGAAAATGATGAGTAGGTGGGGCCTGTTCCCTCCCAGTACCTTGGATTTGATGGAGGTACCTACAGTCAGAGAAGTGAAGAGCAAGACCCAGCGGACTCCTGGGAAGCTTTGGATGCAGGCTGAGCTGTTGCAGAGCCCAGGGACCCAGTGCAGACTAGGATTCCCTCCTGCCCACTCCTGCATGGAACACAGCAATTCTCTGCCTCCCCAGGGTCAAAAGCTTTAAGAACCTAAAGAGTTGACATCTATGATACAGATTCTGCAAATACCATTATGGGCAGAGGAAATGGTATAAATCACTAAGTGGATTCTCAGGCAAAGGATGTGACAAATGGAACAGGTGGGGAAGAAGAAAGAAAAGGGCATATTTCCAGTGGTGACAGCAATTGACAGACATATTATTGTGAGCACGTAGAGGTTCACGTGAGGCATCCCTGGAAACTACTACAGGAGTTTGAAGAATCCTTTGAGCAGGGTCAGCTTTATTAACTGGACTATCAAACTACTACCTTAATTTAATCATTAAAAATAAACATAACCTGCATTTCTCTAACAATTAGTGATATTGTGCATCTTTTCATGTGCCCGTTAGCCATCTGTATATCTTCTTTGAAAAAATGCCTATTCAGATTTTTTGCCCATTTTTTGATTGGGTTGTTTTTTTGACATGGAGTTATATGAGCTGTTTGTATATTTTGGATATTAACCCCTTATCCATAATATCATTTGCAACTATTTTCTCCCATTTTATAGGTTGTCTTTTCATTTTTGTCAATGGTTTCCTTTGCTGTGCAAAAGTTTTTAAGTTTAATTAGGTCCCATTTGTTTATATTTGCTTTTATTTCTTTTGCCTTAGGAGACTGATCCAAGAAAATACTTCTGTGCTTTATGTCAAAGAGTGTTCTGCCTATGATCTCTTCTTGGAGTTTTATGGTTTCTGTTCTTACACTTAGGTCTTTAAATCATTTTGAGTTTATTTCAACAATGAGCTATCACCTCACATCTGTCAGAATGGCTGTCATTAAAAAGTCTACAAATAACAAATGTTGGAGAGGATGTGGAGAAAAGGGAACCCTTGTACACAGTTGGTGCGGCCATTATGGAAAACAATATGGAGGTTCCTCAAAAAACTAAAAATAGAGCCAACATATGATCCAGCAATTCCACTCCTGGGCATATATATCCAGAAAAAATGGAAGCTCTCAGAAAGAAGCATGCACCCCAGTGTTCATAGCAGCACTGTTTATAATAGCCAAGACATGGAAGCACCCCAAGTGCCCGTAAACAGATAGTTGGATTAAGAAGATATTCATATATATATATAGGCACATAATTATATATAATGGAATATTACTTAGCCATAAAAAAGAAATACTGCCATTTGCAGCAACATGGATGGACCTATTATGCTTAGTGAAATAAGTCAGACAGAGAAAGACAAATACAGTGTGATATCACTTATATGTGGAATCTACAAAAATAATACAAATGAATGTATATGCAAAAGAGAAGCAGACTCACAGACATAGAAAACAAACCTATGTTTACCAAAGGGGGAGGGACAAATTAGGAGTATGGGATTAACATATTCAAACTACTATGTATATAGCTCAGGGAGATCAGCTCGGTGCTTTGTGACCACCTAGAGGGGTGGGATAGGGAGGGTGGGAGGGAGACACAAGAGGGAGGAGATATGGGGATATATGTATGTGTATAGCTGATTCACTCTGTTATAAAGCAGAAACTAACACACCATTGTAAAGCAATTATACTCCAATAAAGATGCTAAAAAAAAAACAAGAAAACAAAAAATCTACTATGTATAAAACAATAAGCAACAAGGATTTACTATATAGTACAGGGAATTATAGCCATTAATCTTGTAATAAACTATACTGGAGTATAATCTGCAAAAATACTGAATCACTATGCTGTACACCTGACACTAACACAATGTTGCAAATCAACTATGGTTCAATTTTAAAACATTTTAAAAAATAAACATAACCTAAATACTGAATCCTAATTGATGACATCATTCTACATTATATCGTGTAGAAGAGTACTAATACTGATGTCTGCAACTTACTTTGAAATGCATCAAAAAATAAGGTGGATTTGTGGATGAACTGATGGATGTATAAATGAATAGATTGATTATAAATATGTGATAAAACAAAAAAAATCTAAGTATTGGGTATAGGGAGTTCACTATGCATTATTTTCAACATTTCTGTATGATGGAAATCTTTCGTAGAAAATTTGCAAAAAAAAATGTAGTCTTGTAGTAAGGCGTGCCACATCAGAATTACATAGGATTAACTTCAGATTCTTTTGTCACTTGTCCTGGGAGTTAGAAATCTCACTCCAATCTCTTCTCAGGCTGCCTCTTTCTTCCCTTGTTTTCTGTCCTTGGAACTAAAAGTTCTGGTCCTTTTTTAATGCCTTATGCCATGACGTATTCATTTAAACATTGAGCGTGCTATAAATAATGAGTTCCCAGAATGCTGGCACCGCAGAGGAGATGAGTCTCGGGAATTTCTAAGGTTGAGCAAGGTTGGATGGCTAAGACAACCTGGCTCTGCTGAGAATGTTCCTCAGAGCCTCCGTCACTTCCTTGTTCCTCAGGCTGTAGATGAGAGGGTTCAACATGGGGGATCACTGTTATGTAAAACACAGAGACCACCCGGTCCTCCTCCGAGGACTGGCCAGAGTTATCTCTCAGATACATGAAGATGAGGGTCCCAAAGAAGAGTGACACTGCAGTGAGGTGGGAGGTACACGTCCAGAAAGTCTTGGCCCGGCCGCCTGCAGAGGGAATCCTCATAACGGCCAAGACGATGATCAGGTAGGACACCGAAATCACCACGATGCAGGCAGGGATGACAAAAATGGCAAACACAATAATTACCACTTCCTGAGTGTAGATATCCCCACAGGTTACCTTTAAGAGAGGAGGGAGGTCACATAAAATGAAGTCAATCTCATTGGTTCCACAAAAGGAGAGCGTGAAAGCTGAGACCTTCCACACCAAGGCGCTGAAGACACCAGCAACATAAGCACCCCCCCAACACACACACACACACACACACACACAAAACCCAACCGGGCCTTCCTCCTCATGATAGTGACATAAAACAGGGGTTGGGGGCTTCCCTGGTGGCGCAGTGGTTGAGAGTCTGCCTGCTAATGCAGGGAACACGGGTTCGAGCCCTGGTCTGGGAAGATCCCACATGCCGCGGAGCGGCTGGGCCCGTGAGCCACAATTACTGAGCCTGCGTGTCTGGAGCCTGTGCTCCGCAACAAGAGAGGCCGCGATAGTGAGAGGCCCGCGCACAGCGATGAAGAGTGGCCCCCACTTGCCACAACTAGTGAAAGCCCTCGCACAGAAACGAAGACCCAACGTAGCCATAAATTAAAAATAAATAAATAAATAAAAAATTTTAAAAAAAAAACAAAAAAAAACGGGGGTCGGCACACGGCCATGTAGAGGTCATTGGCCATGAGGGCCAGGAGGTAGCAGTCAATGGAGCCAAAGAAGGTGAAGAGAAAGAACTGGGCAGCACAGAGTGTGTAGGATAAAGCAGCCCTGGGCTCCAGCAACACAGCCATCATCAGAGGCACAGTGGCGAACGAATAGCAGATGTCCAGGAGCAAGAGGTGACTCAGAAGGAAGTACATGGGGGTGTGGAGTCGGAGATCCACACGGATCAGGATAATCATGCCCAAGTTCCCCAACAGGGTGATGAGATAGATAAATAGAAACAGGAGGAAGAGAGGTAGTGCCCATTCAGGACAGTCAATGAATGCCATGAGGAGGAATTTGGTCACCAAGGTGAGGTTCTTCTCTGCCATGAAGCCAGAGGTACCTGAGAAGGCTAGGATGAGAAGCAAGTTAGGGAACTAGAAATAAGATTTAACTGTATTTCTAGGTTACATGTATTGAACAAGTGCTATGGACAAAATATGCCAGGGGCTATGTGGGGCTTCAGAGATGACTGGTCTTAACTCCTACTTCTAAGGGAGTTCTGTGACATGTCAAGAAAACTGATGCGGGTAAACATTTTCAGAATAAGAGTGCTTTTTCTCCCACTTTTTATGGCTAGCTAGCTGTGTGAGCCCCTGCAGTCAGATAACCACACAACCGAACTTTCCCTATCGCTCCAGTAGGGGCTGATACATGGGGTCCTGTCTACCATGGAAATATCCATCTCAGGACTCTGTCCCTTTTTCTCCATGACCATACCTCCTCCCTTATTTCAAACCCTCTTCATCTCTTGCCTGGATCGAAACAAGAGCCATATAACTAACAGCTCCCACAGCCCTCAGACTTGCTTCTTGCCAACTCTTCTTCTTTTTTTTTAACATTTTATTTTTGTTGTTGTTGTTTATTTGTGCTTTTTATTGTGGGTTTTTAAAATTTTATTTATTTTTTTATACAGCAGGTTCTTATTACTTACCTATTTTATACATATTAGGGTATATACGTCAATCCCAATCTCCCAATTCATCCCACCACCACCCCCGCCCCCCACCCCTGCTTTGCCCCTTGGTGCCCATACGTTTGTTCTCCTCACTGTGACCAGAGAGATATTTCTAAGACTTTCTCATCCCCCTGTTAAAAATCCAGTCATGGTGCCCCATCAAGGACAGGATATTCTTTAGACTCCTTGGCGTGTCGGGGAAAGCCCTCCGGGGGGTCTCCCCCACTTACTTCCTCGTGTCCCTTTCTTATGCCTCATTGCTTGCACCTTCAACCACACTTCTCTCCAGCCACGTGAATTGTTTACAGCTTCTCTAGTGCCCCACATTCATTCACATCCCTGTGCTTTCCGCAGGCCACCCCTTCTGCTGAAACACCTTGTCTTTCCCATCCTCAGGGTCCTGCCCAACTCCTATACCACCTTCAGACCTCAGCTCAGATCCTACATCCCACAAGAAGTCTCCCTTGAGTCTGTCTTCCCTGGTCAGGGTATGTGCCTCTGGAGCTCAGCACATTGTAAAGCCTCAATATGTTTTTGGGGAATAAATAAAGTTATCAAATGAGATATAAAGCATATTGCAAAGAGAAAGGCATTGTGCAAATCATCAAGGGATTATGTTTATTTTTATGAAAATATTTACAAACAGAAACTGTCTGAAGTCTTAAAAGCCCAATAAAGTTGATGAATATTCACAGAGATCATAAGCCATCCTTGGACTTACCCTACAATTCTCAACGTAACAGTGCGCTTACTTGACAGAAAGTTGTTGTCTTAATTAGATCCCCTTAGTTTACCAAAAAATCAATTTTAAAAGAACAGATATTTTCTTTAATAACAGAGAACATATATACAGACACTATTCTAAGTGATTTATATATTAAGTCATTTAATCCCCACATTCACTTTTTGAGGTAGGAACTTTTTTATCCCCATTTCACAGATGAGGCAACTGAGACAGAGTTTAAGTAGCTCAATCTTGTGCCCAAGATTGCACAGCTAGTAAATGGTGGAACTGCCGTGAAGAACAAAACTGTACACAGAAACACTATTTATCTTAAAACAGAATTTTACATACATCACGCGTCTATTCCAATAGTCTAAGAGGACCCAGGAAATGTCTGCCTTTAAGTAGACGCATGAATACCATCACTGCAGTCTATTCATATCCGAAGGCAGGTGGGGACTCTTGTGCTAATGGATAGAAAGTCCTTTGGCAGAGCTGCAGTGCAGGGGGGTAGAGAAGATATTTGATCATCTTTAAAGCATTAGACTTTGGCAGCTAGGCCAGCGTTGCACTGACATATTGGAGAAAATGATAAATAAAAGAAATTGGATCTGGTGATCTGAACTGAGCATGAACCAAGAGGACCAGAACAGTTTTCTCACCTGAATTCCACTTTACCTTTACCTGGCCAGTCCTCTTCACTCTTTGCCCACTATTTTTCCCTTGTCTCTAAAAAATCGTGTCTTTTCCACTGCTTGGAGAAGTATCCTAAGGGTCTGGGGAGAGACCACTGGGCTGGGTAGCAGGGGGTCTGGGTGGATATTGTCCTCCCAAATCTGCTCAGTTATGACACTGAGCAAGTTACCTAATCTCTCCAGGCGTTGGTGTCCTTCTCCCTCCCCCTACAATCTACACACACACACACACACACACACACACACATTAGTGAATCAACTTGGGGACAGTAATGTCACAGCTGCCTGAATGCCGGTCCCTGCATGTAGCACCCTCAAGTCCCTTGCCAGTTCTGGTCAGTCATGCACTTTCTTCTCTCTCTTCCCTTAATCTTTCTGTTTCCATGATTTGCTAAACCTGGTTAACATGCATTCCTCACTCAGGTTCTTGTTCAGTTTCAGGCTAGGAGAGCAGAGATTGGAGAAAAGCCTCTTCGTATGTGCTCCCGACTCCAATGCAAATCCATTTTGGCGAAGATACTAACAGTCTCTGAAAGTCTGAAGTCCCCAATCAATGGCTGACGTGGTCTCTAAGGAAAGGCAATTGTTACTCACGTGGATTCTTAACAAGACTCCTGGACCCAGTCCCAGCTCCCAAAGCCCTTCAACACACCCACTAAGTGGGGTCTAAAAAGCCTAAATCCCAGTTCTACACAGTCCCTCGATGAGTGAGGTGTCTCTGGCTTTAACTTCTCTGTCAGAACAATGTCAGAAACTGTGCCTTCCTCAGTGTGGCCACATCCTGGAAGGAATAAGGGTGCTTTGTGAACGCAAGGCTTTGATCACATTATTCAGAAGGACACAATGGAGACTCTACACAGAGACCTCAACAAGACACATCATGTCTTCTAAGTTTGCCCTCTCTGGAAGTCAGGTGTTTCACTGTCTCCTCTCCCACTTTCTTTCTTCCCCACCCCCCCTTTAAAAGCAAATGAAATCACAAGGAAAACAAAAGTCTGGGATGTTGCTCAGAGGAGAAACTGGCATATCCTTTTTGCTGGCATGGCCTTTGCCATCTCTCTGCATCTTTAACACAACAGTATTTCTTTAGCCCCAAATTCAGAGGCATTTTGTTAAGCCATTGAATTTCGAGATGGCTCAATTCAGAAAAGGAAATAAGGAAGATGGGGAAGAACAGAATAATTATAGAATAATTGTTTTCTTGGACAATTATGCAAACCAAGAGAAAATGAGACCATATAGGTCACTGATTCATCATGGTGCTAAGCATTCTAAATGAAGAGCAGGAGATACAAAACGAAACAAATCCCTGTAAAAGAGAAAACACGATGCCTGTCTACAAGGACTATGCAACCTAGCATGTTACGTAATTATTCATCCTACAGATAACAGGTACTAAGCTCATAAGTGAGGTGTAGGCCAGGTGCCACGGGGAGTCAGTGTAAGGCAAGATTACTTATAGATGGGGTAGATCAGGGAAGGCTTCCCAGTGGACGTGGACTTTGGCAGGCAGTTTGGATGGAAGTGAGGGGTGGGAGAATGATGGGCAAAACTCTTCAGGAAGGGGGAGCAGCATGAGCAAATTCACAGGGACAGGAAAGCCCAGGGACTACTCCTGGGGCAATGAGTGGGGCTTTGGCCACAGTACAGGATGGTGTTAGGCAAGTCCAGGACTAGGGTGAGGTGAGTACCTCGGATGAAAAAGTTAAGGTGGCACCAAAACCTTTAGTAAACAAGGTAAATAATCATATGATATTATCAAAAATAAAAATCAACACAAAAATCTCTATGATGAATAAAATATCAAAATTTTCAGAACAATTTTTTTTTTTTTTAGATTCCATATATATGTGTTAGCATACGGTATTTGTCTTTCTCTTTCTGACTTACCTAGGGGCAGGACAAGAATAAAGACACAGACGTAGAGAATGGACTTGAGGACAGAGGGAGGGGGAAAGGTAAGCTGGGATGAAGTGAGAGAGTGGCATGGACATATATACACTACCAAATGTAAAATGGATAGCTAGTGGGAAGCAGCCGCATAGCACAGGGAGATCAGCTCGGTGCTTTATGTCCACCTAGAGGGGTGGGATAGGGAGGGTGAGAGGGAGGGAGATGCAAGAGGGAGGAGATATGGGGATATATGTATATGTATAACTGATTCACTTTGTTATACAGCAGAAACTAACACACCATTGTAAAGCAATTATACCCCAATAAAGATGTTAAAAATAATAATAATAAAATAAAACAAATGGAATGAAAATACAGGTACAGAATAAAAAAGTATATATATCAAAATTTTAAATAAAGAACACCGGTATTACTGATTTTCCTTTTGCCTCAGTCTCCATTACGGTACAGCATAGCGCTGGTACCCTACGCTTGAAAAAGAAGGGTGAGACCAACAGCTTCCAGGGCACAGGCTTAACAAGTGCCTTTTAATGGACATTCCATTTCTTTCCTCTCTACCCTCCACTTAGGAAAAGAAAATGTAGGAAAGTCAATTTAATAAGATCTAATACTTGCAGAGTAGCTTTAACCATTTCCAAGTATTCTCTTCATCTTCACAAGACCCCTGTGGGATTGAGAGAGATAACAAATTCTTCCTCTGTACTGATGAGGAAACACGGCAAACAGAGGCCCAAGGTCATGTAGTTACCTGGTGAGTGGACAGAAATTGTGTCGGCCCTGGTTGCTAATGGACTCTGCCTAAGCCACAGGCCCCACGGCCCAAGAGGACATGTTTTCATGACCACACACACATCCACATCCACGCCCAGAGCTCACTGGGTGAAGAGGTGAGTCCTCTGGGCTATGCTGTATTAACAAATTACCTTAAAACCACAGTGACTTAACGCAATAAATTTAAATTTACCCATGGAAACGCCAGTGTGGGGTAGGTAGTCCTCCTCTGTCTTGCAGCTAAGCCATTTCGTGCAGGGGAGGACAGGGAAAGATCAAGCAGGATGTCACTAAGGACCAGGCCTGGTCTGCCTCCCTCCCACCTACATCACAGTGACCTGAATCCAGTCAAAGGGGTTCAACATTACTGCCTACATAACCTAGAAGATGTAGCGAAGTGCACAGATGTTTGTGCAAACAAATATTTGGGCTGAAATCTCTGCCACACCCCTCACCTTCTGTGCATCCTTTGTGCAGGAGAAAGTCTAGGACCCACCCCAGAATTTCCAAGGACAATCAAGGGCTCACTCTTGCGTTTGCGTGGCTCTGTTTTCCTGCTTCCGCGAAAGCGTTATTTACACTCGTGCACACTTCCCATTACTTCTCACCCTTTCCAGTACCACATCATGCCAAGCATGAAGCATGGCCTTTTGTCTTTATCTTTCACTCTCTAAAGCAAAATTAACACAGTGAGTTTGTTTGGGTAGCCGACTTTTAATAAAAATATTGTAGAGAACATAAGAGGTTCATAGTACTACACAGATTAGGGAGAAAATTAGAATTGAATAATTGATGTCATTGTGCTACAAATTCCCCAGCCATTTCCATCACAAGAAATTTGTCACTGGCTGCTCCTCACCTCCACCTTAAGCCTGCCTGCTACTATATGACCTGTATCTTTCTCTGCTGAGATCATCTTTTATTTATATTTCTCTTCTCCCAATTCCCCAATCTTCCAAATCCCTATCTAGTCCAATCTACTGGGAGAAGACTCAAAATTCTTTGTATATTGTTATGCATGATAATCTGAATCTTTAATACCCAAATACCTTCCATTTAGACCATACATTAGAGGTTCTTAAATTCCATAATCCAGATGCCCTTTAAGATGTTTTCCTCAACAAAGGGAAACGTCTCTCTTCAATAGAAAAAAATTAGGTCAAACTCCAGCTAGCATTTAATTTTTTTTTTTTTTTTACTTTTAACATACAAAATAATGATTTAGTGCTCAAAGATGCCTTAGAAACTGGGTTAAATAACGAAAACTGTCTTTACTAAATAATTTCTCAGAGACTTTCGTGTGATAATATAGTTTATAAATCTCCAAAATGAAGTAGGTATTGTGCAGCAATTCTCAAAAGTATTTGACAATGGAATGTTTACTAAGCTACTCTTGTGTACAAACACCCACAAATTCAGCGACATACAAGAATAAGCATTTACCCTCACATTCATAGGTTCCAGGATTTGGCTTATCAACGCTGGGCTGGGCTAGCTTAGCCAAGCTGCAGCTTGGTTCCTGATTTGTTTCACATGTCTCTCACCAACTTTGGGTCAGCAAGCTACCCAAGACATGTTCTTCTAACAGTGGCAGAGGCCCAAGTGAGCAAAGTTCCATTATCAAAACACATTCAAGTCTTTGCTTACATCCGGTCTGCATGTCTGTCAGCCAAAGAAAGTCACATGGTCAATCTCAACAACCTGGAGCAGGAGAGTATATTCTATTCACAGTGGAAGAGGAGTTTTCAGAACACTTTTCCCTATCATCCATAAATACTCAAGTCCTACCACCGAACCACATGCAAAATACATTCATCACCACCTAAGACCACCCACACACACAAGCCTCTACAAATTACAAGTCATGCCTTGGTATTCGTGGGGGATTGCTTCAAGGACCTGCCCCGAATAACAAAATCCGCAAACACTCGAGTCCCATAGTTGGCTCTCTGTATTAGTGATTCCATACTCATGGTCCCACAGTCATGAATTCAGCCAAACATGGATCCTGTAGTACTGTAGTATTTATTGAAAAATAGTCACATATAAGTGGACCCCTGCAATTCAAACCTGTGTTGTTCAAGGGTCAGCTGTACATCGTTGGGATCAAAGTTTAGGATCTTGTGATCTTTCTCAGCCCAGAAGCAGCTCCCCTTGGTCTAAAGAATTATGAACTAAAAGGACAAGTTATCTGCCTGCCCTACGAACACCCAACATACATTGGTGAACCATACAGGATAACCACAGTAAACATACCCATTAGAAAAAAGGAAGGATGGGAGGCACATGGCAGGTACTGGTCCATAGAAATTCTGAGATCCTACTGGGCAAATATTGCCATGTCCCCCTACCCTGGGGTATGAAATGTGCCTTGTTAGGCCATGAACCTTCTCCTTCGTGGAGATAGGGCACCCCAGGTGGGTGTCCCTCAGGGCTCTTAGGAAATATCATGACCATTAGATCTTTCTCATACCCCAAAGTACTTTAATCCTAAATATAGATAGCTTCTATTTTAGCTTTTTCCCTTTCAATTGGTATTCTCTAACCACTTAGAGTTTACCAGAGAGAGGACATGGTAAATTTTGGTTAAGAGTGTGGATCCTGGTATCAGACCATCTGAGTTAGAATCCTGGCTCCTTCACGTTCTACCTGTGCGATCTTGGGAAATATGCATAATCTCAGTGTGATTCAACTACCTCATCTGTAAATTGAGAATAATAGTACCAACTTCATAAAGTTATGGAGCAAATCAAATGAAAGTGACATGAGTGAAAGAAATAAAGCCACTCTTCAGTAAGGTATCCTGATCTTCACTATCAGAAGAGTGTTTCCCAGACCTCTTCCCAAATTCAACCTTTCTTCCTACTTCCTGTCTGAATCTTTACACATTCAATGACATTGCAGAGTTCCCATGAACTGGTTACTTTAAGATAGTAGTAAACTTTCTATCTGGGTTTTAATGAATGTAAAACTCACTAATAATAATTGTGAAGCCACAGAAATAGCCAACATCCCTGAGGGACCATGAAGTACCATGCAAAGCACGTTACATGTAACTTCTCACTTAAAAATAGAATTATAAAGCACTCAGACAAAATGTAACATTTCTAATCATATAAGGAAATATCCTCATAGATGCTAAAGCAATCTTTGGTTGGTAGTTCTCGTAAATTCATTATGCAATTGTCATCTCATCATCTCCCTATCCCATTTTGCTCTCTCTACTCTAGCTCAATATTAATGTTACTGCTGATATCAACCTTCCCTGTTGTTACCATTACACAATTTAACTTAAAATCTTTATCAATATTTCTTCCCATTAAAATATGGAATTTCTTTGCTGACATTCTGCCTCTGTCTTTCATTGCTTTCCCTGGAGGCAGGCTTTATGGGAAACTCCTTACTGGAAGATACTCTACCTCTGGGGGGCTGGTTCCATGCCTCCTGTGCTGCAACCACTTACAAATGATAACGATAGCCCAGATGATTAGTACAACAGAGGAGGTGTTTGATGAGCATTTTGCAGAACTATGAAGATAATTAGTACAACTTGGCTTTATTAAGAGGTTTCCTCAGGGCCTCCTTCATGTCCTTGTTCCCCAGGCTATAAAATCAGAAAGTGCAGCCCAGAGCTTACAATTGTGTAGAAGTTGGTCCCAGCCTTTTCCCCTTCCAGAGACTTTCCTAAGTCATTGCGTACATAAAATAAAGCTCAAGTCACAACGATCAGCCCTACTGTAGTTATGTAAGAGGCAAAGGTAGAGCAGGTCTTTGCCTGGTGACCTGATTTGCAGATGTTTAGATGGACTTGTCAATGAACAGCTAAGTGAACAGGATCACGGCTAGTCTGGTCAGAATCATATAGAAAGCAAATCATATATAGTAACAGAAATCATATAGAGAAAAATTATATATAGCAGCAGCTGCTAGAGGAAGCTATCTCCCAGGTCTGTGCCAATAGCAATGGGCGGTCACAGAAAATAAAATCAATTTATAAGGGCCATAGAGGGAGATAAAGAAGGTGAAATGCATAGATAGAATTGCATTTGTCAAACCCTCTAAAATACGCCATCACCAGCTTCTGCTATACCTCTTGAGAGTCATGATGGTGGCAAAAAGCAGAGGTCAACAGTGGCCACAAAATAATCATAAACACATCTAAAAATCTAACTGATATTTCCAAAGATGAGGTCCTAAGTTCAGTCAAGTAATATTTTGGGATTTTAAGCACTGGATTTTACATCAATTCCCACTGTAAAAATTGAATAAACAGAAACCTCAATTAAATAGAGTTGAGAGACCAGAAGGGGGAGCTCTCATGCCCTGTGATGACAGCAGAGCCCAGCAGGAAGAAGAATGATGCCTCCTTCCTGGAATTTACTATAGTCATTCAGACTTATCAACCTCATTTCTCTGACTCATATCTGCTAGCTCATATGCTTGTCGGTGAAGGCCAGGCTCAACATTGGATGAAAACTGCTAATAGGGAAAATCCTAAAAAGTCTCTAGAATTTCACCTGGGAGACCAGCCTACTAACTTATTATATGAACAGGCTTAGGCAATCGCTAGGGGGCTTTGTCAAGCAATTCCTGGTCTTCTCCGAAGCCTGTTGATTGGAGCAAAATTCAGGCTTGCGTTCGCAAAAAATCTGATGAACCTTTTCATGATTATTACAATTAACTTCAGATTATATTTAAAGAAAGTTCTGGTCTTCCTTCAGATGTTGATTCCACCTGAGTAGCGTTTAACTCTATGTCTATTAATGGGCTGAACCAGGACCTTCCCCTTCTAGTAAAAAGGACCAGGATGGAATGGGAAACTATATCCACTCCAGATTTAGTTAATCTGGCAAACCAGCTGTCTCATACTCTAGATGAGTCATTTCAAAAGAAGACCAACAAAATTCTTAATCTTCAACTCCAGTGAAGGAAGGCTCCTAAATGAAACCAAAACTCTCTTAGTTTCTGCTATTGCATAGAGTCAGGACACTGGAAAAAGAATGGTACAAATTTAAGTGCTCAGGCACCTTCAGCCCTCTCACCAGCCTTTCTGACGTTCTCCCAGTTCTCCATGATGAGGTTCCAAGGACTACAGGGGTTCTTCCCAATCCTCCCTCTTAATTGTCTTGGAGAACATTTCTCCCGACTGGAGATGAATCTCTTCCGATCCTAATTGACACCAGAGCCACACTCTCAGTGCTCAAGCCAGCTGTTGTAAAGCAGCCCCTGCCTCGAATAGTGGAGATCTTCAATGAACCTCAAAATGTTCCTGTCTCTGAACCTATCCACTTTTGTTTAGGCCCTTTGAGTGGTACCCACCATCTTCCCCTTAGTTCCTCCACCTCTATCCATTTATTAGGCCGAGACTTCTTAAAGAAGTATCATGCCAGAATTTCTTTCTCCCAAAGGGGGAAAATAATTCTAGAATTTGACAGTAGTCATCAAAGTAACCAACCAGGTGAATTACATGATACTTTGACATCTTTTATTTGTTGTGTTTCTGACAACACTAGAGCTGATTCTGTAAACACTGATCATTTGTCCCTACTAAATCAGCTACCACTTTCCCTAAGAGCAGAATCTCCAACTGATGTTGGCAAAATTCACAGCACGTCTCCCATCAAAATTCAAATAGACCCCTCAGTCTTCCCAGAATTAACCATACCCTACAAGTAAAGGAGCCCTTCGAGGCATAAATCCCATAATAGAAGATCCCAAGGCTTGAAGCCTCTTTATCCCTTGTACTAGTATACTTTTATCCCTCTGTATCCCTTGTACTAGTCCCTGTAACACTCGCATTTTACTGGTGAGAAAGCCTAAGGGCTGAGTTTTGGTCCTGGGCAAACCTGGAGGTTTGTCCAGGACCTTAAAGCAATAAACAATATTGTCAATGGAATATTACTCAGTCATAAAAAGGAATGAAATTGGGTCATTTGCAGAGACTTGGATGGACCTAGAGACTGTTATACAGAGTGAAGTAAGTCAGAAAGAGAAAAACAAATATCACATACTAATGTATATATGTGGAATCTGAAAAATTGGTATAGACGATCTTATTTACAAAACAGAAATAGAGACACAGACATAGAGAACACACGTATGGATGCCAAGGGGGAAGGGGGTGGGTGGGATGAATTGGGAGATTGGGATTGACATATATACACGATTGATACTATGTATAAAATAGATAACTAATGAGAACCTACTGTATAGCTCAGGGAACTCTACTCAGTGCTCTGTGGTGACCTAAATGGGAAGGAAATCCAAAAAAGAGGGACTATATGGATATGTATAGCTGATTCGCTTTGCTGTACAGTAGAAACTAACACAATATTGTAAAGCAACTATACTCCCATAAAATTTTTTTTTAAAAAAAGATCTGAGAATCTAAAAAAAAAAAAAAACATTGCTATCCCTCAACACCCCTTGTTTTTCCTACCCTCATATGTTACCACATCCATTCTCACTGGAAGTAAATTCTTTACTGTAATTGTCTTATGCAGTGCATTCTTCAGTACTCCAGTTCATGAAGCTAGAAAACACCTTTCTGCCTTCACTTGAGGAGAAAAACAATTCACCTGGACAGTAATGCCTCAGGGTTATACTGAGTCCTTTTTATTTTTGCAAATCCTAAAGGCTGATTTGGACGATATAAAGTTCCCTAGAGGTTCTACTTTGTTGCAATATGTGGATGATTTGCTTCTCTGCTCTCAGTTACCAGGCATCCTCGCAGGAAATCAGTATGCACTTAGTTTTAAAGGGATAGAAGGTCTCCAAAGAAAAATTGCAGTTTGCCCGAACCCAAGTTCAACATTTAGGGCATCTGATATCAGAACAAGGGCTACATCTAGATCCAGATAGACTTCATGGTGTCCCAAGTTTCCCCAAACCCAAAACTAAACACTAACTCTGAGGTTTTCTCAGCTGGTTTGTTATTGCTGAAATTGGATTACAATTTCTCTTTTGTGGCCAAACCTCTATGTGTTTTATTCAATAAAAACAACCCTGACTCAATTTTATGAGAAGAACTGAATGATATAGCCTTCAAGGCCTTAAGGCCTTAAAGGAAAGTTTGATGAACCCACCTGCCTTTGGGCATCCCAATTATCAGATTTCCTTTTTCCTTTTTTTTAATATGAAAAGGAAAGAAATGCCCTTGGGGTACTCACCCAAGAAAACAGGGACCACCCTTGACCCCTAGGGCATTATAGCCAGCAACTGGACCCAGGGGCCAGGGATATGACCCTTCCCTTAGAGCCACTAAAGCCACTGCCCTTCCGATTGAGGACACTGAGAAAATCATGTGGGTTCTCTGTTAACCATTTTTGCACCTCATGCAGTAGAATCTCTCCTGAATTCTCACCACACCCAACATTTTTCAGCCATCCATCTCACATCTATGAAGTCCTTTCATTAACTGCCCCTCACATAATTCCTTTATGTTTTAATAATCTTAACCTGACTACTCTCCTCCCCTTTGACACTGACAGAGTACAACACCTATGATTGCCTAACACTGACGGACCACCTCCTGACTCCTCATGATGAAGTAACATTGACTTCCCATGGTTCACTGATGGTTCTTATTTCAAAGGTGACAACAGCAAATATTGTGCTGGATATGCTATTACAACTCTTTTTGATATTGTTGAAGCAGCATCTTTATCTATGGCTACTTCAGCCCAACAGACCGAATTATATGCTCTTATACAGACCTGTACTTTAGCCAAGGACAAAACTGCCAATATTTATATTGACAGTAAATATACTTTCGGAGTAGCTCATGATTTTGGAATGTTGTGGAAGCAACATGGCTTCCTTACTTCCAGTGGAAATACAATTAAAATTGGCCCCTATGTTCAGGAATTATTGAATGCAATGTTTTTACCTGCCACTTTAGCTATTATTAAGATTCTGGGGCATTCTAAACTCGACTCTCTGGAAGTGAGCTGCTATTTCAGCAAGGAATGCTGCCCTTAAAGGGACCAATAGGAGCCAAACTCCATCATGGTCCAAAGAGTGATTCTGCCAAATGATAGTTTAGAAAAACTGGCTAGACATGCTCAAAAATTGGCCTCAAAAAAGGAAAAACAAAACTGGAAATTTAACTGTTGGTTTGATAAAAAGAGAAAGCTGTGGTTTAGACCAAATAACAACCAAGTCCTACCGGACACTCTAAAGTTCCCAATCCTCACCACTGTACATGCATTAAACCACTGGCCTACTGACAAAATGATAGTCTTCATGAATCAGTATCAGTGGGGAAATATTAGCAAAGCCCCCATAGTGTTTACTTCACTTGTCCCACTTGTCCAAAGTACAGCCCAGGAAGCCTGTTCATACTGCTCCTGGACTTTTTTAACCTCCTAACAGACCATTCAAGTTCTGGCAAATGGATTTCACACAACTTCCTCTGAGTAATAGATATAAATATGTTTTAGACATGGTCTGCATGTTTTCACACTGAACAGAAGATTTTCATTGCAGACAAGCGACTGTCTCTTCTGTGACTAAAGTTCTTTTTGGAAAAGATCATCTCTACATTGTGATCTCCTCTTGAACTTCACAGTGATTGAGGAACCCATGATAGTAGCCAAGTGCCTTAAAAGTCTGTGCTGTTTGGCCAGTTTTACAATATTTTCACTCACCACTCTCAATCCTCTGGTTTAGGTGAACACACAAATGGCATTATTAAGACTCAGTTGGCAAAATTTGTAGAGGCCCTCCAAATTCCTTGGCCAAAAGCGTTGCTGTTGGTCCTTCTAAATCTTATATCTACCTCTTTAGGAACTCATAAACTCTCACCCTTTGAGATAGCCATGGGATGCCCAATGTACTTGGCTCCTGATTCTTTTGACCCACAACAGATAAAAGGAGAGATAGTCTATTATGGCAAAGGCCTAATTGCTTCTATTAAAAATAACTATGTTCTGGTAGAGCAATTTTTTACCTTGGGAGAAAAAGACCTTAAGCATCGTACCTTGCAACCTGGAGATTTTGTCTACTGTAGGAGACACCTCCAGAAGAGTTCTCTTCAACCTCATTGGAAAGGCCCCTATCAGGCACTGCTAACCAAGTCTTGTGTCACCAAGCTCCAAGGAACTGACCCTGGGATTCATATGACATACCTAAAGAAAGCACCAAACACTGACTGGACCTGCATATCATCTGGTGACCTAAAAGTAAAGATTTTCTGGAATTGAAGCAGATCAACATCTGATGAGACAGCTTTCCCATGATATCCAGACCAGGCCTGTTGGAAGTTTCTTGCCAAAACTTTGATGATGACATAATGTTTCAGATGATCTCCCATGTCTATGATCTTGATAACACATAAACTTCAGATAAAAAGTACCTGAGAGGGCTTCCCTTGTGGCGCAGTGGTTAAGAATCCGCCTGCCAATGCAGGGGACACGGGTTTGAGCCCTGGTCCGGGAAGATCCCACATGCCGCAGAGCAACTAAGCCTGTGCACCACAACTACTGAGCCTGTGCTCTAGAGCCCGTGAGCCACAACTACTGAGCCTGTGCTCTAGAGCCCGTGAGCCACAACTACTGAAGCCTGCCTGCCTAGAGCCCGTGCTCCGCAACAAGAGAAGCCACAGCAATGAGAAGTCCTCGCACCGCAACGAAGAGTAGCCCCCACTCGCCGCAACTAGAGAAAGCCCGCTCGCAGCAAGAAAGACCCAACGCAGCCAAAAATATAAATAAATAAATTTATTAAAAAAAAAAGTACCTGAGAGTTCTCCCTCCTACCCCTTCCTGTTACCCAAATGTAACCTTAATAGATTTCCAATCTGTGCATTTTCCCTCCAACATAAGATACTACACCCAGGAAAGATCTTTCCTGACACTGGGGGGGCGGCGGGGGGGAAGCCTCTGAAACTAGAAAACCTGACTCTTGATCAGTGATATTTTCAGAGAAAGACCTTGATCAAAAGGGGGAAAGGAAAAAAATTAATAAACAGAAACTTCAATTAAATAGAGTTGGGAGACCAGAAGGGGGAGCTCTCACATCCTGTAACAATAGCAGAGCCCAACAGGAAGAATAAAGACCCCTCTTCTTTCCTAGCAAGGACTCAGCCAATGAAAGGTCATGGACTCTTTGTTTACTATAACCCTCCCAACTCCCTCTTCCCCTCTATAAAAGCATTCTCCTCATCATGTGGGAACTTGCACACACTCACCATGGTTGCAGACTCCGAATTGCAATTCTCTGCTGATCCCAAATAAATCCACCTTTGCTGGAGAAATATCTGGCAGTCTATTTTTTTCAGGCTAGCACCACCATCCAATACCTTGTGTTCCTTATAGCCCTGTTTTACCTCCATGATTCAGGAAGCAGTGATTACTTGTCATGCACTTTCCCTTCAGGAGTGGGCCTGATACATCCTGAACTAAAGGAACAAATTGAATGTCTAAAAATAGATTTTTAAAATACATTAAAGAAAAAATAGTCTTGACATTAAAGCTGTTAATTGTAAGAAAGACTGTGTTAAAAAAAAATGTTTTCCTTGGAATTCCTCAAGATGGATCTTTTAATGTAAAGAGCAATCCTGGAAGTCAGGAAGCAGAGAGTTTATACCATGTGCCTAAAATTCACACTATGATAGTCATTTTCTTACTTAAAAGGGAAAAAAGACTGTAATGTAAGCTCCGACAGTTGGCTTTTCTTTTTGTAATGCAAGTATCTGACTTTAAGCTTTGATTGCTGAGGGGTCCACTTCAAAGATGCATCAGCTTCAATACTACAATGAAGGCTATCTGGAATAAATACATTGCCCCCCCACCTCATGAGCCTCCTTTGTTTTAGAGATTCTAAATGTTGATGTGGTCATTTGGGCCAATGTTTTTTCCTCTCTATCTTTTTTCTCTCTTCCCATGTTTTAAATTCCCACTATTATGTTTCAAATTCCCACTATTATGTTTCAAATTCACTAATAAAGAGCAATCCAAGGAAACCCTAGACCCCCACCCTCAACATCAATAAAAGCAGATCCCCAGGCCTGTGCTCAAACTCTCTCTCTGTCTCTACTGGAGGCTTCGCTGTGTGCCCTCTGGCATGCCTTGTACACTCCAGGGCTTGTAAATAATAGACTGTTTTTGTCTTCAAAGTTTCCTAATGGTTATTGCTAGAGGGTGTCTTGCCATCATAATAAGAACCACAAGGGTTCATCCAGTTGTAACAATTGTTTGCAAAGGGAACATCAGTGGGAAATTCACTGGGCCCCCAGGCATTTCTAGGGATAGCATTACTATCAATAGGCTGAGACCAGCACAAAACAAAGATATTATCAGTAAGCAAAGGAGAATAAACTCAAGTATATCCTGATTAGATTATAGATGTTGTCTGGATCTTAAGAAGGGCCCCAGGCCCCAATACCCTCCAACCCCAGATGAGTCCCAGAGAGGGTCACTATAGGTGATAAAAGTCGCCACCTCATTTTGTAGAAGAATCTGGAAGAGAAGATACCTGTGCCTCACTTCCTAGGGTAATGGCGAGGCTTCTAGGGATTTTCTATATCCAACATGGCAGCAGAACAACATGCCAGCAATGGTTGATGGAGGCAGAGGGACCAAGAGTGACTTCACAGAATACTGACACTTCAGTATAAAAAAACTGATGATGTATTCATCAATTATGAAACAACTGTTAGAAAACCAAAGGCACTTTAGAGCCATACAAAGAGAATGCAGAATATACATCTCTTAAGAGAGAAGCCAAGGCTTGGCCACGGGCAGCAGTGGATACAAGCACATGACAATAAGAACCAGGAAGCACCAGCTCCCTCTGCACAGAAGAGAGTGAGAACAGAGGAATTCGTTGTACTAAATATCCTACCCCCAGTGCCAGGACGATACATTAAAGCCCTGGGAACTTGGATCCCTGCCAGGGGGGAAGAAGGGAATAAAGAGGAGAGAGAATTTTGAACTGACTTTAAATCCTGAATGGGTCATGTTTACAACTGAAAGTGACTGAGTTGCCTTCGACTGGAAAGAAATCATCTTTTTTTTGCCTTCAGTGGAAAAAATGAGTTCAGTTATAATGAAATATTACGAAGTTATTTTTGTTGCACCCTGGTATTGAAACTGTAAATATCAAACTATTAGAAATGCCAGCAGCAGGGACAAGAATCATGAACCAAAGTTAAGAGACACACACAAAAAATAAATATCTGTTTAATAAAAGCTCAAGACGAATAAACAAAGAAGATGATAAAATTTAAAAAATAACAGAAGGGAATTTCCTTTTGCTTGAAAAAGTATCTTAAGCTTTCAGATCCAAAGAGCTCACCAAGACCTTGACACCAACACTGAAAATTAGACATGCTTCTAGATGCAAGGATAAAATGAATACATTACACATTAATGGAGGATTAAAAAAAAAAGAAAAAGACAAGGGATCTATATGGGACCAAGAAGTAGACTGCCATCAAATTTTGCATCTACTCTAATGAATACCAGAAGTCAAAGAAAAGAAAAATGTCTACAAATTTCAGATAAAATTGAGTCTAGAATTCAATTCCCAACCAAACTGTCATTCAAATATGAATTAATCATACAAGACACATTCTCTGACCACAATGTAAGGACCACAGAAATTAACAAAAGTCCAGCCAAAAAGAATATTGACCATTCTGACACATTGAAATAGCCTGTTTATTTACACTCAAGATAAAGTGGAACTCATCTTCAAACTTCAAACTATTTAGAAATAACTGACACTGATAAGTATATATTAAAACCTGTAACTTGTACCAACAATGGTAAAAGGGAAAAACTATATTTGTAAATGCATTTATTAGACTATGTGGGCAACTAAAATAAATGAAGCATGTTGCAAGCAAATACTAACACACACACACACACACACACACATGCACACACAGCCAAAAGAATCTAGAAAAAAGTTTAAAATAAATAAATAAATAAATACAGCAAAAGTAGAGAGTATCAATATATAAGGCAAAAAAAATTTTTTTTTGGTCTTTTTTAAAGTATTTTTTTTAATTAATTAATTTATTTTATTTTATTTTTGGCTGTGTTGGGTCTTCGTTTCTGTGCGAGGGCTTTCTCTGGTTGTGGCAGGCGGGGGCCACTCTTCATCGCGGTGCGCGGGCCTCTCACTGTCGCGGCCTCTCTTGTTGCAGAGCACAGACTCCAGACGCGCAGGCTCAGTAATTGTGGCTCACGGGCCCAGTTGCTCCGCGGCATGTGGGATCTTCCCAGACCAGGGTTCTAACCCGTGTCCCCTGCATTGGCAGGCAGATTCTCAACCACTGCGCCACCAGGGAAGCCAAGGCAAATTTTTTAATGGACCCGATAAATAAAACCAGGAGCTGGCTCTTTAAAATGATCAGTACAACAGAAAACATTGCCAGTCTTTCAACTAAAAAACAGACAGAAGACGAAACAAATAAATGCCATTAGGACTGAGAAATGAGAAAAACACAGTTTGTAGAGGTAATTTTAAATTATGAGAAAGAACAGTTCGTACATATCACACTGACAAAAAGTTAAATATGGCCAGGAGTTATGTATATCAATATGGATAAATCTCAAAACCATTATACTGAACAAATTGCTAGAGATGTGAACATTATGAACATTAGGGCAGCTTAGATGTGAAGTTTTAAAATAAATACAAATAAACTGTGGGTTATTATAAAGGCATAAATATGTAGTAAAAATAGAAAAGCAGGTATGGGAATGTTAACAACAAATGCAAGATAGTAGTTACCCCTGGTAACTTCCATATATATATGTTAGCATATGGTATTTGTTTTCCTCTTTCTTACTTCACTCTGTATGACAGTCTCTAAGTCCATCCACCTCACTACAAATAACTCAATTTGGTTTCCTTTTATGACTGAGTAATATTCCACTATATATATGTACCACATCTTCTTTATCCATTCATCTGTCGATGGACACTTAGGTTGCTTCCATGTCCTGGCTATTGTAAATAGAGCTGCAATGAGCATTGTGGTACATGACTCTTTTTGAATTATGGTTTTCTCAGGGTATATGTCCAGTAGTGGGATTGCTGGGTCGTATGGTAGTTCTATTTTTAGTTTTTTAAGGAACCTCCATACTGTTCTCCATAGTGGCTGTACCAATTTACATTCCCACCAACAATGCAGGAGGGTTCCCTATTCTCCACACCCTCTCCAGCATTTATTGTTTGTAGATTTTTTAATGATAGCCATTCTGACCTGTGTGAGGTGATACCTCACTGTACTTTTGATTTGCATTTCTCTAATGATTAGTGATGTTGAACATCTTTTCATGTGTTTCTTGGCAATCTGTATATCTTCTTTGGAGAAATGTCTATTTAGGTCTTCTGCCTTTTTTTGGATTAGGTTGTTTGTTTTTTGATAATAAGCTGCATGAGCTGCTGGTATATTTTGGAATTAATCCTTTGTCGGTTGCTTCATTTGCAAATATTTTCTCCCATTCTGAGTGTTGTCTTTTATTCTTGTTTATGGTTTCCTTTGCCGTGCAAAAGATTTTAAGTTTCATTAGGTCCCATTTGTTTATTTTTTTTAATTTCTATTTCTCTAGGAAGTGGGTCAAAAAGAATCTTGCTGTGATTTATGTCATAAAGTGTTCTGCCTATGTTTTCCTCTAAGAGTTTTATAGGGTCTGTCCTTACATTTAGGTCTTTAATCCATTTTGAGTTTATTTTTGTGTATGGTGTTAAGGAGTGTTCTAATTTCATTCTTTTACATGTAGCTATCCAGTTTTCCCAGCAACACTTATTGAAGAGGCTGTCTTTTCTCCACTGTATATTCTTGCCTCCTTTATCAAAGATAAGGTGACCAGGGCTTCCTTGGTGGCACAGTGGTTAAGAATCTGCCTGAGAATGCAGGGGAAACAGGTTTAAGCCATGGTCCAGGAAGATCCCACATGTCATGGAGCAACTAAGCCCGTGCGCCAAAACTACTGAGCCCGTGTGCCACGACTACTGAAGCCCATGTGCCTAGAGCCCATGCTCCGCAACAAGAGACGCCACTGCAATGAGAAGCCTGCACACCGCAATGAAGAGTAGCCCCCGCTCGCCACAACTAGAGACAGCAACAAAGACCAAGTGCAGCCAAAAACAAATAATAATATAAAATAAATTAATTTTAAAAAAAAAGATAAGGTGACCATATGTGCGTGGGTTTATCTCTGGGCTTTCTATCCTGTTCCATTGATCTATATTTCTGTTTTTGTGCCAGTACCATACTGTCTTGATTGCTGTAGCTTTGTAATATAGTCTGAAGTGAGGGATCCTGATTCCTCCAGATCCAGTTTTTCTTTCTCAAGATTGCTTTGGCTATTCGGGGTCTTTTGTGTTTCCATACAAACTGTGAAAATTTTTGTTCTAGTTCTGTGAAAAATGCCGTTGGTAGTTTGCTATGGATTGCATTGAATCTGTAGATTGCTTTGGGGAGTATAGCCATTTTCACAATGTTGATTCTTCCAATCCAAGAACATGGTATATCTCTCCATCTGTTGGTATCATCTTTAATTTCTTTCATCAGTGTCTTATAGTTTTCTGCATACAGGTCTTTTGTCTTCTTAGGTAGGTTTATTCCAAAGTATTTTGTTCTTTTTGTTGCAAAGGTAAATGGGAGTGCTTCCTTAATTTCTCTTTCAGATTTTTCATCATTAGTGTATAGGAATGCAAGAGATTTCTGTGCATTAATTTTGTATCCTGTTAGTTTACCAAATTCATTGATTAGCTTTAGTAGTTTTCTGGTAGCATCTTTAGGATTCTCTATGTATAGTATCATGTCATCTGCAAACAGTGACAGTTTTACTTCTTTTCCAGTTTGGATTCCTTTTATTTCTTTTTCTTCTCTGATTGCTGTAGCTAAAACTTCCAAAACTATGTTGAATAATAGTGGTGAGAGTGGGCAACCTTGTCTTTTTCTTGATCTTAGTGGAAATGGTTTCAGTTTTTCATCATTGAGGATGATGTTGGCTGTGAGTTTGTCATATATGGCCTTTATTATGTTGAGGTAAGTTCCCTCTATGCGTACTTTCTGGAGAGTTTTTTTATCATATATCAGTGTTGAATTTTGCTGAAAGCTTTTTCTGCATCTATTGAGATGATCATATGGTTTTTCTCCTTCAATTTGTTAATATGGTGTGTCACATTGATTGATTTGTGTATATTGCAGAACCCTTCCATTCCTAGGATAAACACCACTTGATCAGGGTGTATGATCCTTTTAATGTGCTGTTGGATTCTCTTTGCAAGTATTTTGTTGAGGATTGTTGCATCTATGTTCATCAGTGATATAGTTTTCTTCTTTTTGTGACATCTTTGTCTGATTTTGGTATCAGGGTGATGGTGGCCTCGTAGAATGAGTTTGGGAGTATTCCTCCCTGTGCTGTATTTGGAAGAGTTTGAGAAGGATAGGTGTTAGCTCTTCTCTAAATGTTTGCTAGAATTTGTCTGTAACGCCATCAGGTCCTTGGCTTTTGTTTGTTGGAAGATTTTTAATCACAGTTTCAATTTCAGTGCTTGTGATTGGTCTGTTTATATTTTCTATTCTTCCTGGTTCAGTCTCGGAAGGTTGTGTTTTTCTAAGAATTTGTCCATTTCTTCCAGGTTGTCCATTTTATTGGCATATAGTTGCTTGTAGTAATCTCTCATGATCCTTTGTATTTCTGCAGTGTCAGTTGTTAATTCTCCGTTTTCACTTCTAATTCTATTGATTTGCGTCTTCTCCCTTTTTTTCTTGATGAGTCTGGCTAGTGGTCTATCAATTTTGTTTATCTTCTCAAGGAACCAGCTTTTAGTTTTATTGATGTTTGCTATTGTTTCCTTCTTTTCTTTTTCATTTATTTCTGATCTGATCTTTATGATTTCTTTCCTTCTGCTAACTTTGGAGGCTATTTTGTTCTTCTTTCTTTAATTGCTTTAGGTGTAAGATTAGGTTGTTTGTTTGAAATGTTTCTTGTTTCTTGAGGTAGGATTGTATTGCTATAAATTTCCCTCTTAGAACTGCTTTTGCTGTATCCTATAGGTTTTGGGTTGTCGTGTTTTCATTGTCATTTGTTTCTAGGTATTTTCTGATTTCCTCTTTGATTTCTTCAGTGATCTCCTGGTTATTTAGTAGTGTATTGTATAGCCTCCGTGTGTTTGTATTTTTTACAGTTTTTTTCCTGTAATTGGTATCTAGTCTCATAGTGTTGTGATCAGAAAAGATACTTGATATGATTTCAATTTTCTTAAATTTACCAAGGCTTGTTTTGTGACCCAAGATATGATCTATCCTGAAGAATGTTCCATGAGCACTTGAGAAGAAAGTGTATTCTGTTGTGTTTGGATGGAATGGCCTATAAATTTCAATTAAGTCCATCTTGTTTAATGTATCATTTAAAGCTTGTGTTTCCTTATTTATTTTCATTTTGGATTATTTGTCCATTGGTGAAAGTGAAGTGTTAAAGTCCCCTACTATGACTGTGTTACTGTCGATTTCCCCTTTTATGGCTGTTAGCATTTGCCTTATGTATTGAGGTGCTCCTATGTTGGGTGCAGAAATATTTACAATTGTTATATCTTCTTCTTGGATAGATCCCTTGATCATTATGCAGTGTCCTTCTTTGTCTCTTGTAGTAGTCTTTATTTTAAAGTCTATTTTGTCTGATATGAGAATTGCTACTGCAGCTTTCTTTTGATTTCCATTTGCATGGAATATCTTTTTCTATCCCCTCACTTTCAGTCTGTATGTGTCCCTAGGTCTGACGTGGGTCTCTTGTAGACAGCATATATACAGGTCTTGTTTTTGTATCCATTCAGCCGGTCTATGTCTTTTGGTGGGAGCATTTAATTCATTTACATTTAAGGTAGTTATCAATATGTATGTTCCTATTACTATTTTCTTAATTGTTTTGGGTTTGTTATGGTAGGTCTTTTCCGTCTCTTTTGTTTCGTGCCTAGAGAAGTTCCTTTAGCATTTGTTGTAAAGCTGATCTGGTGGTGCTGAATTCTCTTAGCTTTTGCTTGTCTCCCTATATAGCTTTTGAATGACAAGAAAGCACACTGCAATTTACAAGTTACAAGGATTTTCATAACGTAAAGCAAACTAGTAAGTTGCAGAAAATGATATGAAATATCATTTAAAATAAGTAAGTAAATGTTTAATGAGCATGAAAAGATTTATACAAAAGTAACAAGTTACCTCTGGGTGATGAGTTTGGGAGGCAGAGGGAAAAGAGGAAACAACTCTCCCCTTTTTACTTCATATATTTATGTATCTTTTCATTTTATTACAACAAAATATATTTTTTGTAATAAGCAACCCAGTAAAGTCCTTAAAAGAAAGAGAGTACCTTATATCACCTCACACCAGTCAGAATGGCCATCATTAAAAAAGCTACAAACAATATATGCTGGAGAGAGTGTGGAGAAAAGGGAACCCTCCTATACTGTTGGTGGAAATGTAAATTGATACAGCCACTATGGAGAACAGTATAGAGGTTCCTTAAAAATCTAAAAATAGAACTACCATGTGATGCAGCAATCCCACTACTGGGCATATACCCTGAGAAAACCATAATTCAAAAAGATTCATATACCATAATGTTCATTGCAGCTCTATTTATAATAGCCAGGACATGGAAGCAACCTAAGTGTCCATTGACAGATGAATGGATAAAGAAGATGTGGCACGTATATACAATGGAATATTACTCAGCCATAAAAAGAAACCAAATTGAGTTATTTGTAGTGAGGTGGATGGACTTAGAGTCTGTCATACAGAGTGTAGTAAGTCAGAAAGAGAATAACAAATACCGCATGCTAACACATATATATGGAATCTAAAAAAAAAAAAAAGGTTCTGAAGAACCTAGGGGCAGGACAGGAATAAAAACGCAGACATAGAGAATGGACCTGAGGACACCGGGAGTGGGAAGGGTAAGCTGAAACGAAGTGAGAGAGTGGCATTGACATATATACATTGCGAAATGTGAAATGGAAAGCTAGCAGGAAGCAGCTGCATAGCACAGGGAGATCAGCTGGGTGCTTTGTGACCACCTAGAGGTGTGGGATAGGGAGGGTGGGAGGGAGACACAAGAGGGAGGGGTATGGGGATATATGTATATGTATAGCTGATTCACTTTGTTATACAGCAGAAACTAACACACCATTGTAAAGCAATTATACTCCAATAAAGATGTTAAAAAAAAAAAAAAGAGAGAGTAGCTTAAAACAAAAATCATGGGAATCAATAAAATACTAACAAAAATATTTGAGAATCTTTGACTCTGTACCTAATACATTTAATCAGATCCATCTATTTGGATAAATAAATTTAGTATTTTTTTAATTAACTAATGAACTAATGAATTTAGTATTTTAGTATTAACTATTATTATTATTACTATTATTTTTATTGTTATTTGGTTAACCCAAGCAGGCCTTTTGGTGACTCACCATCACTGCCTCGTTCCTGCAAGTTGAGAGACTTAAAGAGAAGGATTCTTAAATATAGAGAAATCTGGGAATGTTTCGTAATTTTCCTGTGCTGAATAAACAGCAGAATCGCCATGTGCAATCTTGGAACCCCAGGAGGTGTCTAATTTTGTAAATGTTGAATCTTCAGATGAAGGAATTTCCTTAAAGATCTATTACTGAGGCACTTGAGGGGAGGGGATTTCCCTAAAGCATGACTCACTCGGCTGCCTGAGGTCAAGGAACATATTTTAATCTCTCCTTGGCACTGCTAACAATACCTGGCCCCTGCAGTCAACAAATACTCATTTACTGTCTACCAAGAGTTAGCAGTGCATGGGAAGCGCAGGAAACAGCAGTGCGAGCAAGGGTCACACGGGTTCTGCCCTATTGAAACAGTTAAGGTCCGCTGGGAAAAAAAGAGACATTAATAAGCAGTTAGCGTATTTCAAAAGAGAGCTGAGAGGGCGTCGCAGGAGCAAACAACCAGCCCAAGCAGACCTTTCACAAAAGGGATCATGGAGTCATGAAAGCACAGGAGGTAGTAGGAAATGATCAGGATACTTTTAAATAGAACCCTTGGCAGAAACAAAGGTTTGTTGTCTTTCATTCCATAGACATTGAGCCTCTGTTAGATGCCAGGAACTGTGATAAATCCACTGGTCATTTAGTCCACAAATATTTACTGGGTACTTAAAATATGCCGGGGACTGTTTTAGGCACTGAGGACATAGGAGAGAACCCTGCCCTCATGAACTGTCACAATTGTGGGGTGAGGGAAAACATATTACGTCAGATGGTGATAAGTGTGATGCAGAAAAATACAGCAGAAAAGGATGTTATGGAGGCTGTTTGTAATTTTAAATAGTGTGAGCAGGGAAGGGCTCATCAGAAGGTGATATCTGAGCAAAGATTTGAAGGAATCGCGGGGGCAAGTTATACAGATATCTGGAGGAATAGCATTCTAGCAGAGGGAACAGAAAGTGCAAAGGTCCTGAGGTAAAATCATCCCTGGTGCGTTCTGGGGTCAGCAATAAGTTCAGAGTTTAGCCGAAGAAACAAGCTTACAAAAAGGAACTGTTTTATAATTCAGCGTGACAAGTGATGAGGCTGGGTATTTTTGCTAATTAATTAAGGGGAGCCGTGGCAGACCTCTGGTGCTGGGCCACAGAGGGAAAGTTTGATATTGCTGGAAGCAGCTGGGCAGCAAGATTAATGTTAAATGGAACCATTATGCACATGACAAGTGAAAAAAATTTGATTCAGCAGCACTGGGTGTGGACCAGACCAACCTAATCCCTTTCCTCACCTGAAACCCACTTCACCTTTCCACAAAGTCTCCTTTCCTCCTTGTTCATTGTTCTTTGTTTGCTTATGACCTTCTGCTCTTTCACTGATTAAAATCTCAGGCTGAGGGTGTAGAAAAACAGCACTACCCAGGGCAACCAGACGCCTGGGACCTTATCCCCGTCCCCTGTCCCATCCCCACCATCATCCTTGACTAGCTGTGTGATCCTGGGTAATTCTCTTAACCTCTCTGAGTTTCCACTTCCTCATCTGTTTTTCTATACCCCTCCCACCAAAAAAATATATAGATAGATCAATAGATAGATCTATAGATAGACTGATAGATCTATCGATAGATACAGATAATCATGACTTAGCCACCTGAAGACAAGAAGCTGGAGAGACTCTAATTTCACGATTATCTTTTCTTCCTCCTTCCCTTTCCACAAATTCCTACATGTGGTTACTGTATGTCCATCCCACACACAAGCCCAGGCAGGGTGGGGGAATGTCTTCTGTCTGTGGGCTTCTAGCTCCAGCACAAGACTCTGCTAGTAAGTTCTGCCCCAACACTGTTGTATCCAATCAACGGCTGACCTGGGTCACCAAGGAGAGGTTATTGCTCATACTGAGGTTCCTTACATGATAATGGCACCTTTAATGTAAGAATAGAAAAGGTTTCTCTTCTATCCTCATTTCTAAAAGCATTTGCCCTGTTGGGCCATCACTAACAATGGTTGAAGGAGCCTGAATTCTAGTTCTGACTTGTGTCTTGAGGAGTCACCAGTCTTCCAGGATCCGGTTTCCTCAGTGGGGATAATGTCATGAATCATAGGCTCTGCCACCCTCCCCGGCTGTGACCTGGGAGAAAAATGTTTTGTAGATACAGGGCTCCCCCCATACACTTAACCCAGAGATGGTGTAAGGGAACCTATTCACCTAGGGAAAGACAAGGCCCATTGTGGCCACAGTTTGCCCTCCAGGGGTCAGGTGCTTCATCAGGTTTCCCCCTTTAATCTTTAACACAAGAGAAACCTTAGGGGAAAAAGAAGTAGGACAGTAACATTGCCCGAAGAAGCCATTGGCACAGTCTGCAGGTTGGCATGACCTTTGCCAGTTCTCTGCAGCTGAGAAATTGTGGCAATTATTCTTAGCATCTGATGCACAAGCATTTTTCATGAGTCTCAAAATGACCTGGCAAGAAAAGAAAGGAACAAGGTCAGCAAGAAACTCCTTTGATAAAGGTGGGACCAGGAAGGGGACAGGTGGCGACCTCCTGCACATTTAGCCTTTTTGTCATTTTTCACTGTGGAAGGTGCTCCAGAGACCAGGGCTGAAACTTACACACCCACGTGCAAGCACAATCACACATACACACACACACACATCCACATATAGATACATCCACACATCCACATATAGATACATCCACATATCCACATATAGATACATCCACATATCCACATATAGATACATCCACATATCCACATATAGATACATCCACATATAGATACATCCACACATCCACATATAGATACATCCACATATCCACATATAGATACATCCACATATCCACATATAGATACATCCACATATAGATACATCCACACATCCACATATAGATACATCCACATATCCACATATAGATACATCCACATATCCACATATAGATACATCCACATATCCACATATAGATACATCCACATATAGATACATCCACATATCCACATATAGATACATCCACATATCCACATATAGATACATCCACATATCCACATATAGATACATCCACATATAGATACATCCACATATCCACATATAGATACATCCATATATCCACCTATAGATACATCCACATATCCACATATAGATACATCCACATATCCACATATAGATACATCCACATATCCACATATGGATACATCCACATATCCACATATAGATACATCCACATATCCACATATAGATACATCCACATATCCGCATATAGATACATCCACATATCCGCATATAGATACATCCACATATCCGCATATAGATACATCCACATATCCACATATAGATACATCCACATATCCACATATAGATACATCCACATATTTCCTGCCCTCAAGAATTGTATAGGTTACCATGAGAGGTAGGTCATATCTGTAATCCATCACCTCCACACCAGGATAGAAATTCTGGGGAGATAATTTCCAAGGAAGTGACATTTGAACTGAACTTTGACACTTAAAATTGCAGACTCTTTATTCTCCTTGCCCTGCCTTACTTTTCTCCAGAGGAATTATGACCTTCTAAAATAACATGAAATTTACTTATCATATTTATTACCTATCCCCTTCACCCCACGTACACTCTGACCAAAGCTGCTCCTTCACTTTCTTTCTTCTTTCACTTTCTTTCACATCCCTCCTAGCAGAGAAAAAAAGCAAAGAAAGAAAAATTGATAGGCTTTAATATTTGCTGAGTACCTTTGACCTTTCAGAGCAACGTCCCATCCATTTTATGCTCAGAAGGGCTACATAAAGCACAGAGATGATCTGACTGTCCCCATTCTGCTGAAGCAATAACGCTAGCAGAAGGTGGGGTGGGGAGGATGGAAAGTTACACACAGGCATTTGTCTAGCACCCACCAACCTTATAGAGATGTCATTAAATCTCTCCTGGTGTGTAGGAAGCACTCAAAGAACAGAAATTATTATTTCATTTTTCTTGTATTATATGCTTCCAAAAAAATAAAAGGTATTAAATTACCTTCTTAGTACTACCAGCTGGCACTGTGGATATTTTTCTGACTCCTTTGCCTTTCCTGCCTCTTTACGGTGCCAGAAAGTAAAATCACCCTTCATTTTAGTGCCCTAGCTTTCACAAAGTCCCAGGACAGTCTTTTTCCAACTACCCGAGGCTGGCATAGAGAGCTTCCCTAATGCGAGGTGTCCGCCTATTCCTTACACCTGAAACAATTTTAAAAGCATGTATTCACTAACCGCACCCTTACTACAGTTGCAAGTTAGCCTTTTTACCACCCTGACAACCAGTATTAGAATGATACTCTTTGTATGTCACTCATTACATAAAACACATTCAAATAAAATATCATATTTCTAAAAGATGAAAGGTGATTTTCTCAGAGAGGTTAGGACATTTTTACTTCTTACTTCTTGTCCTTACTTCTTAGGACATTTTTACTTCTTACATTTTTTTCTTTACTTTTTTTTTTTTAGTATTTATTTATTTATTTATGGCTGTGTTGGGTCTTCGTTTCTGTGCGAGGGCTTTCTCTAGTTGCGGCAAGCGGGGGCCACTCTTCATCGCGGTGCGCGGGCCTCTCACTATCGCGGCCTCTCTTGTTGCAGAGCACAGGCTCCAGACGCGCGGGCTCAGTAGTTGTGGCTCACGGGCCTAGTTGCTCCGCGGCATGTGGGATCTTCCCAAACCAGGGCTCGAACCCGTGTCCCCTGCATTAGCAGGCAGATTCTCAACCACTGCGCCACCAGGGAAGCCCTATCTTTACTTCTTATTACTAGTAGTTGATGACCATAATGGCATGTTAGCATGATACACGGTTACAAAGAGGGTTAAAATAACTGTTAAGAGCTTTCCTCAAGGACTCTTTTTTTCTTGTTTCTCCAGGATATAAATCAAGGGGTTGCATATAGGAATTGAAAGTTCCATGTAGGAATTCAAAGTCCGTGAGGATCTTTATGAATTGACTCCCAGCTGGCTGCCTACAATAAGAGAATTTATTACAGGTTTAGGTGGGGAGAATGAGATCTGTTGAAGGTTTCTCAATTCCTCCAGGCTTCATCTAATGATGTTTTTGATCTGAACTTCTGTAATATCAGCTATGCAGAGTTTGTATTTTCTCATGTGGGATGTCTGGACCAGAATTTGCTTCTATTTTTATTGTTCTCTACCAAAGGCTGCAAGGAGCTACCAGTACTCTAATATCCTGATGTGTAGCCAGCAAGACTCCTCCATTTCTGTGGGCACATGGTCTGAGTCCCAGGTGATAACAGGTGATAACCCACCAGTTGCTTTGCCAGCACATACCAAGGAATGTCCGTTTCTCTTCCTGGGTTGGAGAAGTCCCTATTGTTCCCTTCATTGACTCAGATGACACCACCACATTTTTTCTGAAAGTCTGGTTTTGCACATGTTACTCCTGATTCTCCTGCTTTTTAAGGATTTTAAGGACTGAGGGTATTCTCACAGAACCCATTGGCAAGAATGCAGCCAAACTCAGGGAGCAGAGAGCTCTCAGGAACCAGGCTGTGTTTCTTCTCCATCTCACGTCGCTGCTTCTCTCTGCACATCAACTTCCTATTTCTCTACCCCAGAAGAATTGTTTCCTTCACAGCTCAGTCCACATGGCAGAATACAGCCAACCACAGCTCCCAATCACACACACGACAGGTCCAGCCCTTTAGAACAACAAGTCCTTCGTAGTTCCAATGTCAAATTCCCTCAAAAGGGTCTCAAAATAACCCAACTAGAGTCAGATGGCCTCCTCGTCCCAGTGAACAGTGGCCAAGAAGGTGGGACCACCTTGATTATTGAGTATCCATTTCTGACCTCTTGGTTATGATGACCCACCCATTACTGGGAATTAGAGAATAAAGCATTCGATAGCTTTATTACGAGCCTTGGCAGTCTCTTCACAGGTGTGTGATACAGCAAGGACGCGGACTCTTATTGCAACTGTATAATAGACATGATTTTGTACTGCTACCCTCAGACATGGTCTACTTCTCTTAAAACTGTCCCTATGAAAAATATCTAAATCACAGCAGACCTAGGCAGCCATGTTTATATCACATGACCCAGACCTCATTTGAATGTACAGGGCAATGGTACCCACTAGTGAGGCTGGCCAGGGGACCTGTATTCTTTCTCTAGAGAATTTTAACCAAGAAACACAGATACCATGGTCAGTTTCATGGTAAGAATTTGAACTGATTCATTGTGTATATTTGAGGGCTGGTGGCCACATTGAGCCCTTACAAACAAAGGAAGTTGGTTAAAAGAAGGATGCAGAGAGAAACACAGTGAGGCAGAGATGAATCAGACCATGGCACCCCTCAGACATGGGAATGAAGCTTTGGTTCCCAGGAGCTTCTGGAGCCCATTTCCCAGGAGGTCTAGCTGCAGTGTGGCTCCTGTGACCATGAAATTGCCTACTTTATCTTTACAATAAAATCTCCCACTCTGTCTTACCCTGCTAAGAAAGTGTGGAGAGGGAGCAGAGTGGATGACCTGGGCAGGCTCTGAACTGGAACTAGCCAAGGTCATGCATTTGAGAGGCTGGAAGGAGCCGGTATGACCAGGACTTGGAGACAGGGATCCAAGGTCAGCACAGAGTAGTTGATTGGCGCTGGATTATGTAGGGTTTTACAAGCCATGTTCGGGTTTTGCTTTCACCCTACGAGCAACTGAAACCATATGCTCCAAAGCATCAGGCTGTCTCCCAGGTTATTGGAGGAAAATGCCCTATTATCCTATAAGGAAATTCAACCTTTCCTGTTCTCTAGCACCCAGTTTCCCCCTATTTTTCATGTGTTGATAGTCCAGTAAGCTATTCTGCAACCAAAGTTGCAAGGCTTGACTCTACATCTATAGAGGGCTCTGCTATACAGGATATTAACCAAAAATGATCGAATACCTATATCATATACATATACTTTATACATACAGATACATATTATATTTACTTGATGCATAGATATGATAGATAGATCGATACAAAGACAGACAGACAGAAAGAAGAGACAGAGTAAATCTCAGAAAATTTTCCTTGTCTCCAAAATATCTACTGTTACAATGTTGTTCCATTTTGTTAAGTGAAATATTCATTATTTAAAATAAAATACATATTTAAGCCCTATGGACATGAGTAAAACACTTTCCATATAGCAGAGGAACGGGTGAACTTTTTCTTAAAAGCTATAAAATCTCACTAATGAAGAAGAGCAATCTGAATTAGGGAAAAGACTGAATTACAGAGTTTCTATTTTATTACCTACACATTAACTTATAAGTTGAACTAATTGCTAACAAAATGTTTTCATGGATGAACTCAAGACCACCCCCACACAATGTAGCAGCTGATTACACACGATCTCCTGCTACTATTTCATGTGCCTCAGTCTCCTTTCCTCTATGCAGGACTTGAGGACATGACTATGCCTTTTATTTCCTTGAATTTTCCAAAATATATTTAGTCCATTAGTGAGTACAGAATAAGATGACAATAAATGTTTGGTTTTTAAGAAATAAATTGGAATCCTTTTCAAATCACATCAATTCCTTGCAAAGGAAACAAGCTAAAGCACAAAAAAATAATCAAAGGCCTCTCTTAAATATTATCTTCTGGATTAGGCTATTCAGTCACAGCCCTCTATAATGCCCATACAATTTTTTTCTTGGCAATAGAGGGAACATCATCCTGAAACAGTTGTCTAAAGGAAGGAGGATCCTTCCCTATTACAGGTTTTCCCTCAACTGGAAAGTAGAACATTCTTATGCAACCTTTCCTAAGCCAAAATGGCATAAAGCAAAGAAACAATTACCTTAGGACACATCTGGCTAATGGATGCACAAAGTAAATTGAAGTAAAGCACAGATGCTCACAGACACAATACAAAGCTATGGCAGCGTGATGCTGAGATGCTGCGTGTGGTTCCCGTGGAAGGAGCTTGGTGGCGCCACTCTTGCTGCTGGGGTTTGTGCTGCCTCTGTAATGGCTGCTGCAAAACAAACGCTGGACGTTACTTCTGCTTTTCACCTTTTTTTTTGTGTGTGTGTGTGTGTGTGAAAGTGAAAATCCTTTTCGGATTTATTTTGGTTAGTGAAAACAAGTACTAATGTAGGTCTTTTGTAAAAGTAAAGTGGCGTAAAGCAAACTGTCAGGAAGCAGAGCAGACCTGTACAGGCGCACCTCGGATATTGTGGATTCAGTTCCAGAACACCACAATAAAGCAAAAATCGCATTAAAGCAAGTCACACAAATTTTTCTGTTTTCCAGTGCATATAAAAGTTATGTTTACACTATGCTGTACTCAACTAAGTGTGCAATAGCATTGTATCTAAGAATAGATATACATACCTTAATTTTAAGACACTTTATTGCTAAAAAACAATGCTAGCCATCATCTGAGCCTTCACCAATTACAATCTTTTTGCTGGTGGACGGTCTTGCCTCCATGTTGATGGCTCTGAATGATCAGGGTGGTGGTTGCTAAAGGTTAGGATGACCATGGCCATTTCTTAAAATGAGAAAACAATGAATTCTGCAGCATCGACTGACTCTTCCTTTCACAAACGATTTCTCTGTAGCATGCAATGCTGTTTGATAGCATATTACCCACAGTAGAACTTCTTTCAAAATTAGAGTCAATCCCCTCAAAGCCTGCTGCTGCTTTATTAACTAACTTTATGTAATATTCTAAATCCTTTGTTGTTATTTCAACAGTACTCACAACATCTTCACCAGGAGTAGTTTCTATCTCAAGAAACCACTTTCTTTGCTCGTCCATAAGAAGTAACTCCTCACCTGTTAAAGTTTTATCATGAGATTGTATCAGTCCCATCTTCAGGCTCCACTTCTATTTCTAGTTCTCTTGCCATTTCTGCCACATCTGCAGTTACTTCCTCCACTGAAGTCTTGAACCCCTCAAAGTCATTCATGAGGGTTAGAATCAACTTCTTCCAAACTCCTGTTAATGTGGTCATTTTGACCTCTTCCCGTGAATCACTAATGTTCTTAATAGCATTTAGAGTGATGAATCCTTACTTTTCCCAGATCCATCATAGGAGTCACTATCTATAGCCTTACAAAGTGTATTTCTTAAATAATAAGACTTGAAAGTAGAAATGACTCCTTGATTCATGGGCTGCAGAATGGATGTTGTGTTAGCAGTCATGAAAACAACATTAATCTCACTGTACATCTCCATTAGAGCTCTTGGGTGATCAGGTGCATTGTCAATGAGCAGTGATATTTTGAAAGGAATCTTTTTTTCTGAGCTGTAGGTCTCAACAGTTAGCTTAAACTATTCAGTAAACCATGTTGTAAACAGATATGCTGTCATTCAGGCTTTATTGTTCCATCTATAGAGCATAGGCAGAGTAGATTTAGCATAATTCCTAAGTGCCATACGATTTACAAAATGGTAAATGAGCATTGGCTTCAACTTAAAGTCGCCAGCTATATTAGCCCCTAACAAGAGAGTCAGCCTATCCTTTGAAGCTCTAAAGCCAGGCATTGACTTCTCCTCTCAAGATATGAAAGTCCTACATGGCATCTTCTTCCAATATAAGGCTCTTTCACCTACACTGAAAATCTGTTGTTTAGTGTAGCCACCTTCATTAATTGTCTTAGCTAGATCTTCTGGATAACTTGCTGCAGCTTCTACATCAGCACTTGCTACTTCACCTTGCACTTTTATATTATGGAGATGGCGTCTTTCCTTAAACCTCATGAAACAGCCTCTGCTAACTTCACTTCTCTCTGCCTTCACAGAATTGAAGAGAGTTAGGGCCTTGCTTTGGATTAAGCTTTGGCTTAAGGGAATGTTTTGGCTGGTTTGATCTTCTATCCAGACCTCTACAACTTTCTCCATAACAGCAATAAGGTTGTTTTGCTTTCTTATTATTTCTGTGTTCACTGGAGTACACCTTTCAATTTCCTTTGCATTCATAACTTGGCTAACTGGTGCGAGAGGCCTAGCATTCAGCCTATATAAGATTTCAACATACCTTCCTCACTAAGCTTTATCATTTCTAGCTTTTGATTTAAAGTGAGAGATGTGTGATTCCTTTCACTTGAACATCTAGATGCCATTGTAGGATTATTGGTTGGCCTAATTTCAATATTATTGGGTGCCAGGGAGGCCCAAGGAGAGGGAGGGAGACAGGGGAACAGCCGGTTGGTGGAGCAGTCAGAACACACACATTTATCAATTAAGTTTGCATCTCATACAAGCCTGGTTCGTGGTGCCCCAAAACAATTACAACAGTAACAACACCAAAGATCATTGATCACAGACACCATAAAAAATATAATAATAATGAAAAAGCTTGAAATATTACAAGAATTACCAAAATGTGACACAGATATGAAGTGAGCAAATGCTATTGAATAAAATGGCTTTGATAGACTTGCTCAACATAAGGTTGTCACAAACCTTCAATTTGTAAAATATTCAGTATCTGTGAAGTGCAATAAAATAAGGTATGCCTGTACTTACAGAACTCCACCTTCCCAAAGCTGAGCATGCCCTCAGGAGAATTCCACTTTATGCAGCAGTACCACTGGCACCAAAATAAAATTTAACTTTAAGATCACTCACTCTGTTTTTGTTTTTTCAGTAAAACTTTGGGTTCTATTTACACAGGTCAAGTGTTCACCATCTTTATTAACACTTGGAAGGTTTTTTTCACTCAAGCTCTGTATCTGTATTAGTCTGCTAGAGCTGCCATAACAAAACAGCCTGGGTGGCTTAAACAACAGAAATTTATTTCCTCACAGTTCTGGAGACTGGAAGTCCAAGATCTGAGTGCCAACATAGTCATGTTCTGGTGAAAGCTCTCTTCCTGGCTTAGACTGGCCACCTTCTCACTGTGTCCTCATATGGTGGAGAGAGAGAGCCTTTGGGGTCCCTTCTTATAAGGACACTGATCCTATCATATTAGAGCCCCTTCCTTATGATTCACTTAACCTTAATTACTTACTTCCTCCAAATACAATCTCACTGGGGATTAGGACTTCAACATATGAATTTGGGGGAATAAAATTCAGTTCATATCAGTATACAGTACCCATTACCTGACCTTATCTACCTGGAAAAACTGAAATAGTGAAATGATAAAACTTGAATAGCCCAGAGGATTTAGAGGGACTCACCCTTAGCTAGTTCCAAAACTAAGAAGCTTAAATAAAGTCAACCCTAAGTATAGAGAATGTTTTCCCCCTAAATAAACATCAGCTCCAACTTTATTTATGTTCTTGATTGTATAATTTTGACTGTATAAGAATGTTTTGGTTTTCCTGAAATGAACGCACACAGCTATCATCAAGTTATCAAAATATTGGTGCAAGAAACCCCTCTGAAATTAAGAACCACTGGGGATTAGAGATAAATATTCTATATTGAGAGTAAAAAGGTTTCCCTCAAGAAATCATTAGTAAAGGTCTAAAGACACAGCTCCTTCCTACCCAGAAGGACCTCAATAAATCTTTATTCAGTTGAATCACAAGAGTCATACACTACTGCTCAAATAGTTCCTTCAAGAAATAGACCAGCATGTCACAGGCGCACAGAGGCTTGTAGAAGTTCCTACAGAAGTGTGAAAAAAGCAAAACTGACTTCATTCAATTAATAAATATGTTAATAGTGTACTTACTTCATACAGAGATTGTGTCAAGAGAAGAAAATCAGTCCAGTCACGAGACAGGCACATTTTTAGAAAACACAATGGAATGTGATATGGGCCAAGATGGTGGGATGGATGGATAACTATGGAGACACAGGGAGAGAAGGAAGTCATCAGTCCTGCTGAGCCACTGGGAGCCTGGGAGGCTCTAGTCCAGATGGCGGTGGAAGGAGACCATGGAAATGGGAAGGTTGGAAAGGAAGGGTGGGATCCCATAGACTCAGCCGACTGAGTGGGATTTCTTGAGTGGGAGGAATGGAGTGACACAGTGGAGGATACTTGGCTGGGGTAAAAGTGGCAGAAAAGGTTTCCTAGAGCAAGTGACTGTTGGATTACATATTAATTGATAAGAAAAAGTTCACTGAACAGAATAGTCAAAGTAATGACATTCCAAACCCAGGACCACCTTGAGCAAGATCCTAGAGAGTTTGAAAGTGTGGGGTGTTTTAGAGCTGGTAGATAGACTTAGGTGACTTTTCTGGTGTTTCCCCACTTCGCAAACCTGAAGTCCCTTATGTAACTCCCCAAAATGTTCAGCTATTGCCACATGCCCCACCACACCCTGCCTCAACAATCATTGATCTTTCCCTTCTGGAAATACCCTGCAATCCATGTTATTCATGACGTTCCCCCAGCAATCACCACCACCTTTATCAAAACCTTCCTGTTCTCTGTTTGGTTTGCTAAAGGCTTTCTTTTCTGCTTAGAGACCATGTAAAGGTATCAATAGCTTGAAAAGTTTGTGGGGTTTTCTTTTGGGGGGGACGACCATGCGGCTTGCAGGATCTTGTTTCCCTGACCAGGGATCGAACCCGGGTCCTCGGCAGTGAAAGCACAGAGTCTTAACCACTGGACCGCCAGGGAATTGCCAATAGCTAAAAGTTTTATCCTTGCATGTAAAGATATTGGCTAAAAATTTTATTCTCTCTTGAAAATTAGTGAATGTTAGCCAAGGTTCTTGTGGCTTTACTCAAAGGAGTAAGTACTTCTGTAACAATTTCAGGCACCATGACATAGCAAATGGGACAAACATTTGGAGGTATTACAACCGTCCCCAGATCATGGTTCTTGAACACCAATTTGGGCAAAGAGAAAGGTGTCATCAGTGATGGTTCCTTCTGAGGGCTCTGAGGGAAGGATCTGGTCCAGACCTCTCTCCTTGTCTTCTCCCTATGTCTCTTCACATCATCTTTCCTCTATGCATGTCTCTCTCAGTGTTCACATTTCCTCTTTTTAATGAGGACATCAGTCATGTTGGGTTGGGGCCCCTCTAATGACCTCACTTTAATTTGATTTTCTCTGTAAAGATCCTGTCTTCAAATAAAGTCACACTTTGAGGTACTGGGGGTTTGGACTCCAGCATGTGAATTTGGCAAGGGACACAAGTCACCCAATAACACAGGAATTATAATGTCCTTGGATAAGCCTACACAAGTTCCCTGTTGCCTGTGGTAGATTATGGGTTTCCCCAGAATCAGACCCTGAGACAGGGGTTTGAGAGCACGTGGTTTGCTCTCAGGTAGGGAAGTGGGGAAGTGAGATAGAGAAGGGGAGGAAGCCAGAACAGGCCATGTTCATGAGCAGCTTCCTGATATTGTTAAATGAGGCTCAGACCCACTAGGACCTCTGGGAGACAGCACAGAGCACACTTCGGATCTGGTCCTTCCTGGGAACGAGGAGTCCGGGAATTACTCACAGGTCCTGTCACTCCACGACTGAGGACTGCTCCTAGGGCCTTAACTCCCTGGCTTGCCAAGCTATAGGGCAAGTGGTCAGTATTTGCAGTAGGAATCTCACAGATGGTGTGTGCTAGAGCCATGGGAGCTGAGGGGATATGAGAAGGGCTCTAACAGCATCTCCCAAGACGTGATACACAGCTGTGGGTCACCCCAAGATGGAATCAAGACCCCATACTAGATGGAGGCTTCAGGGACAAGCCAACTTCACTGAAAGAATTCCTTCTTGACGTTGCCCAGTGCTCCAGTGAGGAAATCCTCTTTCAGGCCACAAGTGCTATGTGAAGAAGAGCCCTCTCTCCTTGACTGCTCATTCAGCCAATATCCTGACAATGGATAAAAAGATGCAATGACATCACGTTGGTTGGGAAGCAGTTAACAATTCCCGTTCCTTTTAGACTCTCTCAGCTTCATCACAGAATGAAAAATCCATAGTACTAATTTTTTATTGCTAAGCCAAAACACTCCACCTTATTAATGAATGGTGCAGCCTGCAGAAGACCTCATGTCTCCAGGCCACTGGGCTGGGAGTACAGACCTCAAACTCTTAATTTTCCTTTTTGCACATTAAAGTTTCAATCCAAAACTGCTTTCCTTCCTCCACTCTCTCTCCTTTCCCTTCTCTTCCCTTCCCCCTTCTCTTCTTCTCTCTCTCTCCATTACCCCTTTAAATACGTCCTGCTACTTTCTCTCCTCTTAAGGCTTGCTTATGTACCTTACACTCTATTATGACCAGTAATTAAGATGCAGTGCTATAAAATGATAGGTCATACCTAATTCCAGAGACTCTCTTCCTTCCATCAAATCCTAATTCTTCCTCCATCCTCTCTGTTCTTCCCATATGCTGAGTCATATTCTAGTGATATAGCGACACCATTAATAATCCCTCATATTTATATAGCTCAGGAAATCAGAGAGCCAAGGGTCTCTGATTTGAAAGGTCATCTAGGCCAGAAACTGTGCCACTATCTATATATAATTCCCCTTTTATCAAAGACAGGAGTTGCAAACTGGTGAACCACAAGAGAAATCCAGACATCAGATCTGTTCTGTTTGGCCCAGGAAGGGCTTTAAAAATCAAAAAACTTCCCATTAAAAAAATTCAGAAAATAAAAAATAATAGATAATTCAATTTCAACCTTCTCTGGAGAAACAAAAACAATCTTGTTGCAACATAGGGTAGCACCTGGTTAGAGCGGAGAGGTGGATGCTCTCTAGATAAGACGGGGCCTCTCCTATTCTCTATTCCTCACCCCTCTCTGTTGAATTATCTTCAGCACATATTGTGCAGTTACTTGGCTGCTGATGTTTGAATCTTCTACCACAATCCCCAAGAATCGCGTGAGCATATGCTTGAGCACCGCTTGAGGAAAGGAGCTTGCCGTCTCCAAATCCAGCCGTTCCCTCTGTGAGCAGGTCAGCATCCCAGGGCTCCTCCTTAAACTATGAAAGCCAAGCATCCACCACTGGCCCTCGCCCATCTCCTAAACACTAGACAGAGGAAGAGATTCTCTTCCAGTGAGTTTTCTCCAAAGTGAGCAGCCCCAGTTTCTTTTCTAACAGGGTTTCTAGTTCCTTCACCATCTTGCTTTTTATTTTCAGGACATGTGCCACTCTGTTTTTATTCCTTTTTAAGTATAAAATCCAGAAATGAAGGTTTCCTCCTGAGAGATTCAGCTCCTCCCTTTATCTTCTCTACAATTTCAATTTCATTCATGTACTAATTAAAGGAGTCTTGACTAAACACTTACCAGGTGCCAAGTGCTGTGCCAGGCCCTGGCATCACATTGGCAAGCAGCAAAAGCTCAGTGCCTGCCTTCCTGAGGCTCACATTCCAGTGGGAGAGGGTGTTACTCTGCCATCTCCCAAAGAAATGCAAACTTGCGCCTTGATGTATGCAAAATAAATTCCAGATGAATCCAAGGATTTAGACATGAAAAGAAAATAAAAGTTTCACAAATCTAAAGGAAAACATCGGTGAATAATTTGATTTTTCTTAGTGAGGCCTTTCTAATCACAATAGGAAATCTCGAAGCTGCAAAGGAAAAAAAAATGGATAGCGCTAACAACATCAAATTTTAACATTTTTGGAGGCTAAAAGTATCATAAGCAAACTCAAAAGACAGACTGGGGGAAATATTTGCAACCCAAATGATTGACAATGGGCTTCTTTCCCCAATATACAAATTACACTTACAAATCAATCGACTAAGCCCATAAAAATTTTATAAAAGAAATATAAATTATGCAAACAAATGAGACAATTCTGAACCTCATTAATAATAAAAGAAATACAAATTAAAATAATGAGATATTTTCTAAGTAAATATTGGCCATGATGTTTGAAAACAGATGCTCCCTGGTGCTGTCAACATGTAGGGACATTGGCATTTGTATTCACTGCACACTGAAACTACCCTTCGGCAGGGAATTCAGGGATGCACTCATTTTAAATGTTCTGGTTCTGCAACTTTAATTGTTCATAGCCTTTATTCTCTCATCCAGCATGTCCCCATCACATCGTGGCTTCCAGAACTAACTCACACCAGCACCTCCCCGGATCCTCAGACCAACCCTATTCGTTCTACTCAATTTATAATTTCTGGGACTCAGAACTGCTGTTCTCCTGGCCTGAAGGATTTCCACACAGCTTGTCTTGGTTTTCTTAGATCTCCTAGGAAATGCAACAATGGTCTGGTTAACTCCATGCTGTCCCTGCCAAGGTTCCTGATAAAGATGAAATCTGAACTTCCCTGGAGCATCTTTCTACCCCAGTCCCCTCACCCACAGTACATGATGATTCTATCTGGAAAAGAAATGTAAGCACCTGGAGCTCCTGGTGAAACTGAGTAACATCAGAACCAATACAGTTGTGTTGATGCCCAGGGTAGTTCCGTGCAAGGTAAAGAAATAGACACTAACATTAATTCATTTAACATCTTATCTAGAAGTGCCTTTTCTCAACAAAGACTGCTTGTGTCCACATGGTTATAATGAGGTAACACCCACTGGACCTATGTTCCCCAGCGTGTTCAGCTCATACTCCTTATCCAGTGCTTACACGCTAATGTCTGTGCAGCCCCACAAGCCATAAACAGAGGAATTTTACTTTATGTCATTTGTATTATGCAAATACTATTCATGCTGAAGACAACTTTTCAAACCATCTTTCACTCTCCTGCAGGTTTGGATTTGCCCTTCTTGAAGAATGTCCCCTCTCCCAGGTAAACTATGTAAGGAAATTATGCAACACCACCTTCTCAACAGCAATTTTAAACCACAAGACACGGAAGCAACCTAAATGTCCATCAACAGAGGAATGGATAAATAAGATGTGGTACATATATACAATGGACTATTACTCAGCCATTTGCAGCAACATGGATGGACCTAGAGATTAGTATACTAAGTGAAGTAAGTCAGACAGAGAAAGACAAATATCATATGATATCACTTACATGTGGAATCTAATTTTAAAAAATGATACAAATGAACTTATTTACAAAGCAGAAATAGACTCACAGATCTCAAAATCAAACTTATGGTTACCAAAGGGGAAACGTGAAGGGGAAGTGATAAATTAGGAGGTTCAGATTAACATATACACACTACTATATATAAAACAGATAACTAATAAGGACCTACTGTATAGCACAGGGAACTCTACTCGATATTCTGTAACAATCCATATGGGGAAAAAAATCTGATAAAGAATGTGTGTTTATACATATATATATGTATGTATGTATGTATGTATATATAAATATATATATATATGATTCACTTTGTTGTACACCTGAAAATAACACAACATTGTAAATCAACCATACTCCAATAAAAATTAAAATAAATAAATAAAACACAGTTGCTATTTTGCTGCAGTCCCTGGAATCGTTTACCCATCCCAGGTTTAATTTGCCCCATTGTTAAGAAAAGGAGCCAACAATATACAAGAAGGAAGAAGGGTGGGCCTGAAGATGAGTTGAGAGTCCTTTCCCAACAATCCTGTGAACTTTTTATACCATATCTTCTTTCTTGGTATTAAGGATTTCAGTAAATGTTAGCTGAGTGTCTCTTTTCAATAAATGATGCTGGGAGAACTGGATATCCACAGGCAAAAGAATGAAGTTAGACCTTACCTTACACCATACACAAAAATTAACTCAAGATAGACTGAAGGTATAAACACAAGAGCTAAAACTACAAAACCCTTAGAAGAAAACTTAGGAGAAAAGCTTCATTACATTGGATTTGGCAATGACTTCTTGCATATGACACTAAGAGCACAGGCAACAAAAGAAAAAATAGATAACTTGGACTTCACCAAAATTAAAACATTTTGTGCATCAAAGGACACTATCAACAGCGTGAAAAGGCGACTCACAGAATGAGCAAAAATATTTGCAAATCACATATTTAATAAAGGATTACTATCCTTTAATTAATATCCTATTAATATCTTTTATCCTTTATTAAAGGAACATATAAAGAACTCATACAACTCAACATAATTTAAAATGAGCAAAGGACTTGAATAGACATTTCTCCAAAGAAGGTATACAAATGGCCAATAAACACATAAAAAATATTCAACACCACTAATCATTAGAGTAATGCAAATCAAGACCACAGTGAAATACCACTTTACACACATTAAGATTGCTATCAAAGAAACCCAGAAAATAACAAGTGTTGGTGAGGATATGGAAAAATTGGGACCCTTGTGCATTGATAGTGGGAATATAAAATGGTGCAGCCACTGTGTAAAACAGTAAGTGGCTCCTCAGAAATTAAAACATAGATTTACCATATGATCTAGCAATTCCAATTCTAGGTATATACCCAAAATGTTTAAAACGGGGACATGAAAAGATATTTGTATACTGATATTCATAACAGCATTATTCACAATAGCCAAGATATGGAAACAACCTAAATGTTCATCAACAGATGAATGGGTAAAGAAAACGTGGTATATTCATACAATAGAGTATTATTCAGCCTTAAAAAAGATGGAAATCCTGCCATTCGCTACAACATGGGATGACTGAAGGACATTATGCTAAGTGAAATAAGCCAGACAGAGAAGGACAAATACTGCACGATTCCACTTACATGAGTATCTAAAATAGTCAAACTCATAGCAGCAGAGAATACAATAGTGGTTTCCAAGGGAGAAATACTAGTTACTTCCCAGCTTTTCATCCAATATCTTGGACATAGAGAATTACTCACTGTGTTATAAAATCCATGTCTCATTTTTTCCATAGCAGTTAACACATTTTAACATACTTTATTACTTACTTACTACATTATTTACTTACTGACTATATCCAATGTTTATTGTCTATCTCCTCCATTAGGATGAAATCTCCACAAAGGCACAATTTTTTTTTTTGCCTATTTTCTTCAGTAAGAATCCTCCCAAACTGCCAGAAAAGTGCCCAGCATATAGTAGCCCCTCAATAAATAATTTATTAAATTTATGAATAAAATATTTTAGGCTATATCTATAGTGAAAATATAAAGTAGCAAGTATAGACAGGCTATTTTTACAATACCTTTTGACAGGGAGTGGGGGGGATTCAACCCAAAGAAGTAAATTTACTAAGGGTAGAATTAGAAAGAATTCAGATATTCATTCCATTACAGGAAAAAAAGAGCACTTTTGTTATTGCTGTTGTTGTCGTGTGTGTATGTGTGTGTGTGTGTGTTTGCACTACAATGCTTTAAATAAGGATAAAGATGGGAAAGGCAGGGGTGAGGGATAGATTGAGAGTCTGGGACTGACATGTACACACTGCTATACTTAAAATGGATAACCAAGAAGGACCTACTGTACAGCACAGGGAACTCTGCCCAATATTATGTAACAACCTAAAAGGGAAAAGAATTTGAAAAAGAATAGATATATCTATATGTATAACTGAATCACTTTGCTGTACACCTGAAACTATCACAGCATTGTTAATCAACTATACTCCAATATAAAATAAAAAGTTTTAAATAAAAATGATAAAGATATGTTGAGAAAAAGAAAAAGACACAATGTTCTTTTCAATGATTTTCAGAACAGTTCATGGTTTTTGAAGAAGAGATAAGTAGAAACAGCTGAGACCTTCTTTCCCAATAGGATTAAAAGAATAAACTGTGTAATGTCCATGAAGCATCCTGGTCTCCGTGAATAAACTGACAGATGATCCACAGGGAAGCCGGCAGCCTATTTTCCTTTCAACTTCTGTCAGCTTTCCCCAACTTCTCAGTGATTTATCTTCTTCACATCCTATAAGAAAGATTCAGGAGAAAATATTGTTTGAGGTTTGACCCAGCATCAGGCAAAATGAGATTCAGAACCTAGAGCTGTCTTACCTTCTTTGAACTCCATCAGCAATAAAAACCTTTTAACCAAAATGCTTCATTCTCTTTTTGCCCTCTACCCCTACTGCTGCCAAAAAGATATGGGAGATCCATGGGGGATGGTGACGTTGGGGCTTGAGTCGCTCTGCCCTTGTGGTCATTTGCACATGGTTATGATGGCATTTTCCCTTCCCTGTAAGTTAGACAAATAGAATGTGAGCAGAGGGGGACAGAAAAAGAAATCTGAGAAGTATTTCTGTCTGTCCTGTCTTGATGATCAAAGGACAGATCTTATGATCTTCATGACAAAAGAGAACTGTTTCGTGGGTTTTGTTGATCTTATCCGAAGCGTTATGACTCCCAGATGATATCCATAACCGTACACATAAGTAAATATGTAAATATACACTGGAACAAAAGACCCAAGATTATGTGTTCTGTGGGTTATATGCCATAATTCTACCCTATACCGATGCCTTTACGTGATAATCTAGTTAATTTGGCTTTACACCTACATTCGTTCATTCAAATTAATATATGTGAAAAATGGAAATCACAATTAAATTATTGGTGATGTTATTTTTGCCAGCTTTATTGAGGTATAATTGCCATTTAACACTGCATAAGTTTAAGGCGTACAACGTGATGATTTGTTACACATATGTGTTGTGAAGATGTTTGCTGCAGTAAGGTTAATTAACACATCCTTCACCTTACACATAATAACTACCATTTTGTCGCTGTTGTTATGGTGAGAACATTTAAGATTGGCTCTCAAAGCAGCGTTCAAGCATATAATATAGTACTGTTAACTATAATCACCATGCTGTACGTTAGATCCAGAACTTATTCATCTTAATAATGAAAAGTTTTTGTGCCCTTTGATCAACATCTCCCCATTTCCCCAACCCCCAGTCCCTGGTAATCATCAATCTACTCTCTCTCTGACTTATTTCACTTAACATCATGCTGTCAAGGTTCATCCACGCTGTTGCAAAAGGCAGAATTTCCTTTTGTTTTATGACGAATGATATTCCTCCGTGTGTGTGTGTGTATCACATTTTCTTTATTCATCTGCTGATAGACACTTCGGTTGTTTCCATGTCTTGGCTATTCTGAATAATTCTGCAACGAACATGGAAGTGCAGATATCTCTTTGAGATACTGATTTCATTTCCTTTGGATTTATATCCAGAAGTGGGACCGCAGCATCATATGTAGCTCTACTTTTAATTTTTGGACGAACCTCCATACTGTTTTCCATTGTAGCTGTACAAATTTACACTCCCACCGACAGTGCACAAGGATTCCCTTTCCTCCAGTTCCTTGCCAGCATTTGTCATCTCTTGTCTTTTTGATAGTAGCCATTCTAACAGGTGTGAGGTAATATCGCATCATAGTTTTGATTTGCAGTTCCCTTATGACTAGTGATGTTGGGCACTTTTTCACTTACCTACTGTCGATTTGTACATTTTCTTTGAGAAAATGTCTATTCAGGTCCTCTGCCCATTTTTTTTTCTTTTTTTTTTTAATGGAAGTATAGTTGATGTACAATATTATATAACTTGCAGGTGTACAGTATAGTGATTCACAATTTTTAAAGATTATACTCCATTTATAGTTATTAAAACGCATTGTCTACATTCCCCATGTTGTACAATATATCCTTACTGTAGTTTTTTCTTTCTTTCCAGTTTTATTGAGATATAATTGACATATAACATTGTATTAGTTCAAGGTGTACAACATAATGATTTGATATATGTCACATTGCAAAATGATAGCACAGTAAGTTTAGTTGACATCCATTAACTCACATAGTTACAATTGTTTTTCCTTGTGATGCAAACTTTTAAGATCTACTCTGTCACTGTGGTTTTGATTTGCATTTCCCTAATAATTAGTGATTTTGAGCATCTTTTCATGTGCTTATTGGCCATTTGTATGTCTTCTTTGGAGAAATGTCTATTCAAGTCTTTTCTCCATTCTTTAATTGGGTTGTCTTTTTAATATGGAGTTGTATTTTTTATATATTCTGTATACAGACACTTTCCAAGATATATGATTTGCAAATGTTTTCTCACATGTGTGTTGTTTTTTCACTTCCTTGATGGTGCCCTTTTTTTTTTAATTTGTAAATATTTATTAAAAAAACAAAACATAATGGTACAAAAAGGTTGAAAGTAAAAGAATTGAAAAAGATATACTGTGCAAATATAAACCAAAAGGAAATTATATAATAACGGATACAGTAGACTTGAAAGCAAAAGCTTTACTAGAAATAAATAAGGGCACTTCATATCAACAAGACCAATTTACCAGGAAGTTTTAAATTTGTAGGCACTTAACTTCAAGTTATATAGAGCAACAGAGCTACAAAGAAAATATAGACAAACTCACTATCATAATAGGAGATTTAACATACTGCTGTCATTCACTGATAGAGGATACCTCTTTCAGAATCAGTAGACCTCCCCCCAAAAAATTAGTAAGGATATAAAAAACTTAAATAACATGAGCAGCAAATTTGATTCAACAAGCAGATACATGGTCACTATACTCCAAAACTTTAAATTACAAATTATTTTCAAACACACTTGGAACATTTTTAAAACTGACCATATTGTGCTATAAGGCAAATTTTAACAAATTTCAAAGTATTAAAATTATACAAAGTGTGTTTCTTGACTTGTAGTTAAGCTACAAATCAGTAACAAAAAAGAACCTAGAAGTTATGAAATACACTACTTCTAAGTAACCCCCCAAAAAACAAATCACAATTGGAGCTAGAAAATAATTTGAACTGAATGATAATAAAAATATTACATACCAAAACTTGGATGTGACTAAAGCTGTGCTTACAGGAAAATGTATAGTCTTTTTTTTTTTTAAGGTAACAGTAGTGTTTTTTTTTAATTGCACACATGTCTATAAACCTAATAAATAGGTTTTCTCTATAATTCTTTTATACAGCAGGTTCTTATTAGTCATCAATTTTATACACATCAGTGTATACAAGTCAATCCCAATCTCCCAATTCATCACACCACCACTCCCACCACCCCCGCCGCTTTCCCCCCTTGGTGTCCATATGTTTGTTCTCTACATCTGTGTCTCATTTTCTGCCCTGCAAGCCGGTTCATCTGTACCATTTTTCTAGGTTCCACATATATGCGTTAATATATGATATGTTTTTCTCTTTCTGACTTACTTCACACTGTATGAGAGTCTCTAGATCCATCCACATCTCAACAAATGACCCAACTTTGTTCCTTTTTATGGCTGAGTAATATTCCATTGTATATATGTACCACATCTTCTTTATCCATTTGTCTGTCAATTGGCATTTAGGTTGTTTCCATGACCTGGCTATTGTAAATAGTGCTGCAATGAACATTGGGGTGCATGTGCCCTTTGAATTGTGGTTGTCTCTGGGTATATGCCCAGTAGTGGGATTGCTGGATCATATGGTAATTCTATTTTTAGTTTTTTAAGGAACCTCCATACTGTTCTCATTGTGGCTGTATCAGTTTATATTCCCACCAACAGTGCAAGAGGGTTCCCTTTTCTCCACACCCTCTCCAGCATTTGTTGTTTGTAAATGTTCTGATGAAGCCCATTCTAACTGGTGTGAGGTGATACCTCATTGTAGTTTTGATTTGCATTTCTCTAATAATTAGTGATGTTGAGCAGCTTTTCATGTGCTTCTTGGCCATCTGTATGTCTTCTTTGGAGAAATGTCTATTTAGGTCTTCTGCCCATTTTTGGAGTGGGTTGTTTGTTTTTTTAATATTGAGCTGCATGAGCAGTTTATATATTTTGGAGATTAATCCTTTGTCCATTGATTCGTTTGCAAATATTTTCTCCCATTCTGAGGGTTCCCTTTTCATCTTGTTTATGGTTTCCTTTGCTGTGCAAAAGTTTTGAGGTTTTATTAGGTCCCATTTGTTTATTTTTGTTTTTATTTCCATTACTCTAGGAGGTGGATCAAAAAAGATCTTGCTGTGATTTATGTCAAAGAGTGTTCTTCCTATGTTTTCCTCTAAGAATTTTATAGTGTCCAGTCTGACATTTAGGTCTCAAATCCATTTTGAGTTTATTTTTGTGTGTGGTGTTAGGGAGTGTTCTAATTTCATTTTTTTACATGTAGCTGTCCAGTTTTCCCAGCACCACTTATTGAAGAGACTGTCTTTTCTCCATTGCATATCCTTGCCTCCTTTGTCATAGATTAGTTGACCATAGGTGCCTGGGTTTACCTCTGGGCTTTCTATCTTGTTCCACTGATCTATGTTTCTGTTTTTGTGCCAGTACCATATTGTCTTGATTACTGTAGCTTTGTAGTTTAGTCTGAAGTCAGGGAGTCTGATTCCTCCATCTCCGTTTTTTTCCCTCAACACTGCTTTGGCTATTTGGGGGCTTTTGTGTCTCCATACAAATTTTAAGATTTTTTGTTCTAGTTCCGTAAAAAATGCCATTGGTAATTTGATAGGGATTGCACTGAATCTGTAGATTGCTTTGGGTAGTATAGTCATTTTCACAATATTGATTCTTCCAATGCAAGAACATGGTATATCTCTCCATCTGTTGGTATCATCTTTAATTTCTTTCATCACTGTCTTATAGTTTTCTGCGTACAGGACTTTTGTCTCCCTAGGTAGGTTTATTCCTAGGTGTTTTATTCTTATTGTTGCAATGGTAAATGGGAGTGTTTCCTTAATTTCTCTTTCAGATTTTTCATCATGAGTGTATAGGAATGCAAGAGATCTCTGTGCATTAATTTTGTATCCTGCAACTTTACCAAATTCATTGATTAGCTCTAGTAGTTTTCTGGTGGCATCTTTAGGATTCTCTATGTATAGTATCATGTCATCTGCAAAAGAGTGACAGTCTTACTTCTCCTTTTCCATTTGTATTCCTTTTATTTCTTTTTATTTTCTGATTGCCAAGGCTAGGACTTCCAAAACTATGTTGAATAATGGTGGTGAGAGTGGACATCCTTGTCTCGTTCCTGATCTTAGAGGAAATGCTTTCAGTTTTTCACCATTGAGAATGATGTTTGCTGTGGGTTTGTCATATATGGCCGTTATTATGTTGAGGTAGGTTCCCTCTATGCCCACTTTCTGGAGAGTTTTTATCATAAATGGGTGTTGAATTTTGTCAAAAGCTTTTTCTGCATCTATTGAGATGATCATATGGTTTTTATTCTTCAATTTGTTAATATGGTGTATCACATTGATTGATTTGCATATATTGAAGAATCCTTGCATCCCTGGAATAAACCCCACTTGATCAGGGTGTATGATCCTTTTAATGTGCTGTTGGATTCTGTTTGCTAGTATATTGTTGAGGATTTTTGCATCTTTTTTCATCAGTGATATTGGTCTGTAATTTTCTTTTTTAGTAGTGTCTGTGTCTGGTTTTGGTATCAGGGTGATGGTGGCCTCATAGAATGAGTTTGGGAGTGTGCCTTCCTCTGCAAGTTTTTGGAAGAGTTTGAGAAGGATGGGTGTTAGCTCTTCTCTAAATGTTTGATAGAATTCACCTGTGAAGCCATCTGGTCCTGGACTTTTGTTTGTTGGAAGATTTTTAATCACAGTTTCAATTTCATTACTTGTGATTGGTCTGTTCATATTTTCTATTTCTTCCTGGTTCAGTCTTGGAAGCTTATACCTTTCTAAGAATTTGCCCATTTCTTCCAGGTTGTCCATTTTATTGGCATAGAGTTGTTTGTAGTAGTCTCTTAGGATGCTTTGTATTTCTCTGGTGTCTGTTGTAACTTCTCCTTTTTCATTTCTGATTTTATTGATTTGAGTCCTCTCTCTCTTTTTCTTGATGAGTCTGGCTAATGGTTTATCAATTTTGTTTATCTTTTCAAGGAACCAGCTTTTAGTTTTATTGATCTTTGCTTTTGCTTTCTTTGTTTCTATTTCATTTATTTCTGCTCGGATCTTTATGATTTCTTTCCTTCTGCTAACTTTGGGTTTTGTTTGTTCTTCTTTCTCTAGTTCCTTTAGGTGTAAGGTTAGATTATTTATTTGAGATTTTTCCTATTTCTTGAGATAGCCTTGTATAGCTATAAACTTCCCTCTTAGAACTGCTTTTGCTGCATCCCATAGGTTTTGGATCGTCATGTTTTCATTGTCATTTGTTTCTAGGTATTTTTTGATTTCCCCTTTGATTTCTTCAGTGATCTCTTGCTTATTTAGTAACGTATTGTTTAGCCTCCATGTGTTTGTGTTTTTTACATTTTTTTCCCTGTAATTCATTTCTAATCTCATAGCATTGTGGTCAGAAAAGATGCTTGATATGATTTCAATTTTCTTAAATTTACTGAGGCTTGATTTGTGACCCAAGATGTGATCTATCCTGGAGAATGTTCCGTGAGCACTTGAGAAGAAAGTGTAATCTACTGTTTTTTGAAGGAAGTTCCTATGAATATCAATTAAAACTATCTGGTCTATTGTGTCATTTAAAGCTTCTGTTTCCTTATTTATTTTCATTTTGGATGATCTGTCCATTGGTGTAAGTGAGGTGTTAAAGTCCCCCGCTATTATTGTGTTACTGTCGATTTCCTCTTTTAGAGCTGTTAGCAGTAGTGTCCTTCCTTGTCTCTTGTAACGTTCTTTATTTTAAAGTCTATTTTATCTGATATGAGTATTGCTACTCCAGCTTTCTTTTGATTTCTATTTGCATGGAACATCTTTTTCCATCCCCTCACTTTCGATCTGTATGTGTCCCTAGGTCTGAAGTGCGTCTCTTGTACACAGCATATATATGGGTCTTGTTTTTGTATCCATTCAGCTAGCCTGTGTCTTTTGGTTGGAGCATTTAATCCATTCACGTTTAAGGTAATTATCAGTATGAATGTTCCTATGACCATTTTCTTGTTTTGGGTTTGTTTTTGCAGGTGCTTTTCTTTTCTTGTGTTTCCCACTTAGAGAAGTTCCTTTAGCATTTGTTGTAGTGCTGGTTTGGTGGTGCTGAATTCTCTTAGCTTTTGCTTATCTGTAAAGCTTTTGATTTCTCCTTCGAATCTGAATGAGATCTTTGCCGGGTAGAGTCATCTTGGTTGTAGGTTCTTCCCTTTCATCACTTTAAGTATATCATGCCACTCCCTTCTGGCTTGTAGAGTTTCTGCTGAGAAATCAGCTGTTAACCTTATGGGAGTTCCCTTGTATGTTATTTGTCGTTTTTCCCTTGCTGCTTTCAATAATTTTTCTTTGTCTTTAATTTTTACCAATTTGATTACTATGTGTCTTGGCATGTTTCTCCTTGGGTTTATCCTGTATTGGACTTGCTGCGCTTCCTGGACTTGGGTGGCTATTTCCTTTCCCATGTTAGGGAAGTTTTCGACTATAATCTCTTCAAATATTTTCTCGGGTCCTTTTTCTCTCTTCTTCTTCTTCTGGGACCCCTATAATGCAAATGTTGTTGTGTTTAATGTTGTCCCAGAGGACTCTTAGGCTGTCTTCATTTCTTTTCATTCTTTTTTCTTTATTCTGTTCTGCAGTAGTGAATTCCAACATTCTGTCTTCCAGGTCACTTATCCGTTCTTCTGCCTCAGTTATTCTGCTATTGATTCCTTCTAGAGAATTTTTAATTTCATTTATTGTGCTGTTCACCATTTTTTGTTTGCTCTTTAGTTCTTCTAGGTCCTTGTTAAACGTTTTTTGTATTTTCTCCATTCTATTTCCAAGATTTTGGATCATCTTTACTATCATTACTCTGAATTCTTTTTCAGGTAGAGTGCTTATTTCCTCTTCATTTTTTTGTTCTGGTGGGTTTTTTCCTGACTCCTTCATCTGCTGTGTGTTTCTCTGTCTTCTCATTTTGCTTACCTTACTGTGTTTGGGGTCTCCTTTTCACAGCCTGCAGGTTTGTAGTTTCCGTTGTTTTTGGTGTCTGCCCCCAGTGGCTAAGGTTGGTTCAGGGGCTTGTGTAGGCTTCCTGATGTGGGGACTAGTTCCTGTTTTCTGATGGATGAGGCTGGATTTTGTCTTTCTGGTGGGCAGGACCACTTCTGGTGGTGTGTTTTGGGGTGTCTGTGACCTTATGATTTTAGGCAGCCTCTCTGCTAATGTGTGTGATTGTGTTCCTGTCTTGCTAGTTGTTTGGCATAGGGTGTCCAGCACTGTAGCTTGCTGGTTGTTGAGTGGAGCTGGGTCTTAGCATTGAGATGGAGATCTCTGGGAGAGCTTTCACCTTTTGATATGACGTGGAGCCGGGAGGTCTCTGGTGGACCAATGTCCTGAACTCGGCTCTCCCACCTCAGAGGCTCAGGCGTGGCACCCAGCCTGAACACCAAGACCCTGTCAGCCACACAGTCAAGTTTGCCTCTCTAGGTGAACTTCAGCAATTCATTTAAGCTCTCTGGGACTCCATTTCCTCACCTGTAAATATCTGAGTTACAGAAACACAGCTGGAGAGTCATGGTTTACTCCCATTCCACAGTCTTTCCCCTGGTTAAAATCAGCAAGGGTCTAATGAGGTCTTAGGGAAGCCTTCAGCCAAACAGAAAACCTGTTACTGTTGGAGGGTCTCTTGCAGAGGCAGGGCGTGGCTGTGGCTGACCACAGGGACAAGGACACAGGCAGCAGAAATTCTGGGATGTACTCCTTGTCGTGAGCCTTCACAGAGTCCCTCTAGTGTATACTTTAAAATTTGCTAAGACGGTAGATCTTATCTTAAGTGTTCTTATCACAAAATAATAATCATCATAATAATAATAAATAAAGATGGTGGTAGGAAACTCCTGGAGGTGATGGATGTGTTTATGGCATAGCAAGAGAGTTATAAGGAATTGACCCACACGATTTCTTTTATAGAGGCTAAGAATTCCTGCAATCAGGAAACCTAGGAAACAGCGGTGTAGTCCAGGGCTCAAGAACCAGGGAACCTGATGGTGTAAATCCCAGTCCAAGTTCAGAAGAAAACTGCTGTTCCAGTTCAAGCAGTCAGGCAGAGGAGAAAGAATGAATTCCCCTTTCCTCTGCCTTTTGTTCTGTTCAAGCCCACAAGCTTGGATGGTGCCCATCCACACTGGGGAGGGCAACCTGCTTTACTGAGCAGGTGCTTATCAGATGCTTTTCTCATCTGGAAGCATCCTCACAGACACACCCAGAAGTAATGTTTAGCCAAATATCTGGCTCCCCATGACCCAGTCAGATTAGCACATAAAATCAACCCTCCTAGGATCCCATTTTCTAAAAGATTATGTATAGAATGAGGCCTGTCAATGAGATAAGTGAAAATTCCTGGCACAGAGCCTGCCACACATTAGGTAATTAATGAATGTTTTCATTCATTTATTAATATATGTAAGCGGAAATTCAATATAAATGCCATTTCCTCTGCTGCCTTCACTCATCACCAGAAGATGGTCCCCTAAAACACACTAAAACTTCATTTTATTTTTATTCACTTGGTGCACCACTTAAGCAATTGTATATACATCAAATACTGTATCAAAGGGCATTCATTTATAGGCAAAGTTTGTTGCCATTCACCAAGTAGAAGGGCAGAGAAGTGTGAGGCAGCTCCCACCACAAATAAAATAACACACTCACTGTCTAGTGTTTTCCCCATTTACCTATTTTTTAAGTCGAAGGTTTTTCCTGACTTAAAAGAATTCCTCCAAGGGGCGCAAGAACTCCTCCAAGGGATGCAAGAACTCCTCCAAGGGAGGATTTCTTCAGCCCATTAACACAGCCTGGCATATAGTAGGAGTCACTGAAAATGTGTTGCCCTCTTAAGAAGAAGTAGTTGTTGGCTATTTTGATGAACAGACACATGGTGTATACCTGAATGTATGTTAGTTAGGTCCTCAATTCAGGGAAATAAAGGTATACCAATGAAAAGGTATACCAAAATGGATGCCTCCAAAAGTATATTTCCCCAATTTCACCATTTTTCCAAGAATCAGTCCTCTACCAATAGCATGGTCATACACCTACCTGTTAGCTTTCTCTGGCCTAATATGTGTCCTACAATGGAGCATACAGTATTGTGTGGCAATCAAGCACCTTGCCTTGGGATACACCATTTGTTGTTTCTTAGATGAAGTGGGCCTGTTTCCCTCCATCTCCACTACCAAGAACCCCCGTTCCACCCATCACACTGCAGTCAAAGGGATCTTCTTAAAATTCAGACACAATCATTTCATCCCTTGCTCTTGGAGTGAAGCCCACAAGTCCCTAAATGAGCCTGCAAGGCTCTCTGTGACCTGGTTTCTCTTGAATTCACCAGCTGCATTTCACACTAAGCCTCTCACTCCTTATGCTGCAGCCACTCTGGCTTCTCAGTTCCTCAAGGCATCCTGTTTCACAGACCTTTGCATTTGCAACTCTTTCTATCTGGAATGGTGTCCCCATCCCATGATTATGACATATTTACTCTTTAAGCCTCAGCTTAAATGTTAATTCCTCAAGGAAGGCTTTCCTGACCACACCAAACTAGGTCAGCACCCTACCATACAGGATAACAATACCCTGTGCTGCTTCTTTTCTTCCACTTTCCAAAATCATACCAAAAAATCAATTAGCTATGTAATCGTTCAATAGCTGTCTATGCCTCAGGTTCTAATCTCCATAAAGGAGGAACCGTGTCTATCTTACTTATTACTATATTCCTGAGCCTAGTGTTATTTCTGATACATAGTTGATCATCAGTAAATATTTGCTGAATTGATGAATAAGATTGTGGAATCTCCATGGAGTTGTTTCCCAAGTAATATTTCTAGCAGATGTGAAGGTCATTAAAAGGTGGAGGTCAGATTCATAGTCATCTGTCTTCAGATAAAGTAAATGTCCTACAGGAGATGGAAGTAGATAGTGGTTTTCATTACTGAAGAATAGAAAATAACTTGAGTTAACTGAGGCAGATGGTCCATGAACAATGCTTCAGAAATTAAACAGAGATTCTGACCTTTGGTGATCAAGATATATTTCAAAAGTTATATATCGGGCTCACCTCAGCTCTACGTCAAGATCAAACTGTTTTCAATAATTAATGTAAATCATTATACCTTTCTTTCATTCCACAGTGTCTTGGTCCTCTACATTATCTCGGGAAATAAACTAACATTTTCTACTTGAACATTTCCTAGTTCACATCTCCTTTTCCTCTATTTTTTCTTCCTCTCTTTAGCTACTTGTATTTTCCATGACAAATACCTAAATTATATACGATTGAATGTTGAGGAAAGTTTTCTTTGGTCAAGGCTGATTTCCACCCTACTACCCACAACCAAAGAAGGTGATTGTCCTTACTATGTAAGCAATAAGCTATTGTTTTGTAATTATTCAAGGTACAAACATTAGCTTAGTGGGAAAAAAATATGTAGCTGAGAAAACACTAAACAATATCCAGGACAGGTCAGAAAAATAAATTTTACATTTTATAGCATGTTATTACTTATAAAACCCTTTGCCATTCCATCTCTCTTGATCCTGGCTTTAATTATAGCAAGGCAATTTTTACTGATGTGATAACTGAGGAAGGGAATATCTGGCTCAAAGTCATAGAGCTAATAAAGAAATTCCTGGAAACTAAATCTACATTTTTTTTGCCTCAGTATGTTTTTGTAATTATGAGATCTGGTTCCTGTGTTAAGAGGACAAGCCAAAAGCCCAAAGGATGATTTGCAGGAACTTCTGAATTGATGGAGCTCAAGTCTTACTCTACTTGGGAAACCCTCATCCTGTTGAGAACTCTCTTCAGAGCCTCCTTCACTTCCTTGTTCCTCAGGCTGTAGATCATTGGGTTCAGCATAGGGATGACCACAGTGTAAAATACTGACACAATCTTGTCCTCCCCAAGGGATTTTCCCATGTTACCTTTCAGGTATATGAATATCAGTGTCCCAAAGAAAAGAGCCACTGCCATTATGTGAGAAGCACAGATAGAGAAAGTCTTGGCTTTGCCACCAGCTGAACGAATCTTCAGAATAGTCCGAATGATGAACAGGTAGGATATAAAAATCACTGAAACGCTGGTTGTAATGACCAAGAAAGCTAAGAGGTAGATCACCCATTCTCGTGATCTGGTCTCACTACAGGCAAGCTTCAGCAGAGATGGGAGGTCACAAAAGAAGAAATCCATACGGTTGGACTTACAGAAGGAGATGGAGAAGGTACACCCAGTGAGGATCACAGAATTGACCATGGCACCACCATACGCCCTAGCCACCAACCCCAGGTGGGTCTGAGGTGTCATGGCAGTGGCATAGAGGAGAGGGTTACTCACGGCCACACAGAGGTCATAGGTCATCACCGCCAAAAGGAAACATTCAGTACTAGCACAGAGTGTGACAAAGAAGAACTGGATGGTACAGTGCTCAAAGGTGATGATCATCTGATCAGTACCCAAGGTCTCCAGCAACTGAGGGACAATAATAGAAGAGTAGCAAATGTCCAAGAAGGGAAGGTGGCTGAGGAAGAAGTACATGGAGGTCTGGAGGCGACGGTCACTCTGAATCAGCGCTATCATCCCCAGGTTACCTCCTATGGGGATGAGATAAAGGACCAGAAACACAAAGAAGAGACCCATCTGCAGCTCTGCCCACAGCTGGAGCCCCATCAAAATGAATTCTGTCACCACAGTGCCATTTTCTGCCATGAATCCTAAATTGCCCGCTGAAATAAAAAAATTAAATCTCATTGAAGATGAAATAAGGTGAGCATGGCTTGATTTGATCATTTTCAGTAATGATAATAACCTTTAAGATTTGTAACTCATTTTATATTTTTTACAAACTTTATTTCATTTGATCTTTCAGAGATCCTTGGAAGCGCATATTGTTAATCCCACTTTTGAGAGAAGAATAGGAGGGTCAAAGAGGTAAAGTGACTGGTGCATGATTTCATAGTAAAGAGGCAAAGCCAGAGCTAGAACTCAGATCCTTAGACATTTTCTAACTTCTTACAGGTGGCAAATTGGAAACCTTCATCAGTCTCACTGAAAAACCAGAAAATACCACTTTGTTGGAGAAAACCTAGTGGTATAGTACTAAGGACATGGGCTTTGATATCAGACCAAGGTTCCCATCCCTTGAGACCTTGGGCAAGTTAATTCAACTTTCTGAACCTCAGTCTCCTTGTTGGCTTAATGAGAATGTCAATGCCAAAGTCACAATATTACTGTGAAGGACATCACTTATATACTGTACCTAACACTTGGTCCAACTCACACACTTAGAATTATTTTTTTCTAAATTCTGCAATAATGTAACATGCTTCTAGGTTCATGCATACTCTGGAATCTTCTTATCTCCAAGTCCACAGCCCCCTGGAGTCCCAATATCAACTCTTTCTTTGTGGTTGTTTTGATGTGCACGTGAACCCAATGGGCTTGGATACAAGACAGTGGATACAAGACAGCTGTGAAGAGCAAGCACTGCTGGAACTTCTACAGCCTGTTGCCTGCCAAGTGACTTCTTCCTCTCTCTTTCTGCCAAGCAACATGGCCTGGTTTCCAGGTTCACTTATTCCAGAGGAACAGTCCCATTATTTTAAAATGCCAGATCATTATCAGTCAGTAAGAATCATGAATCAAGCCATTCCAGAATTAGCCTACAAAGCTCCTTAAGAGACAAAGCCATCACATCGAGTTTAGAATTCTAATAGAGATGAAGTTCTTGCCAGATATTTAGACAATCTTGTCTCGGTACCTTTGGATGCTGATCTGTTGAGGTAATGGAAATACTGAATGTGGACTTCAAAGGTGATTCTTTTTGTCCTCCTTCCATCCTTGAAACAAAAACTGAATTTGAGAAAGATCTCATAGGATTTTAGATAAATAAGAAAATGAAACTTTCACCAATGTTTGGCAAAACCTGATCTAATGATGAAATAAACGTCAACATCTGGTGTTTACCCCTCCCCCACTGAATTCCTGATAATGTAAATATTTAGGAGTTTTTTTTTACCTTAGCACCCAATATAATACTGACTTTCAACCAAAACAATAACTCGCTGTGATCTTGGAATTCACACAAATCATCTTGACCAAAGGGGGAGAAAAAGAGAGAGAGACTATGTTCATTTAATTATTGAATAAGAATCTGCTGAGAACTTACAATGCATTAGGCACTCTTCTGGTTGCTTGGAACAAAACACAAACAATGATCTTTCCCTTGTGGTGTGGTCATTCTAGCAGAAGAGCAAGGCATATACAAAATATGTGTTTAAAAAAAAAAAAAAGAAGTATATTTTTTACCATGATAGAAGATAAGTGCTATGAACACACACACACACACACACACACACACACACACACACACACACACACACACACACAGAGCTTTGGGAGATCCAAAGTATGGAGAGGGGTATTAAATAAGATCATCAGGGAAGGTTCATTGAAAAGGTGATATTTCAGCAGATATGCTAGGGATCGGGTAACTATTCATGCTTATTTGCACACGTCATTTATCCACAAACAATAGAAAATGAAGACACCAGCAATGGACCACTCCACTTCCATTACACAACCTATAGAGTTCTTGCGGTCCTTGTGAAACACTCTCAAGGCAACTTTGTTCAGAAGTGTCAACCTCCTAATGCAGAGAGAAGTCCCTAAGGCATTAGAGGCTCAGTAATCAGCCTACCATCACACAGCGTAAAGGTAAGAATGGAATCCCAACAATATAGCACAGTGGCTAAGAAAATGGGCCCTGAAGACAGATAGAGCTTGTTCCAAACTCAGTCATTTCTGTTTGTATGACCCTGGGCAAGGTACTTGACCTCTAGCATCTTAGACTAAATACCCATGCAACAGCAATAACAGTACTGCTGTGCTATGGGAGGTAAAGAGATAACGCATGGAAATACAAGCTGTGCTTAGTACAGGGTAAATACTCAATGCATGTAACTGTTACAAAAATGAGTTTTCAACCACTAGTTTGTTCTGACATTCAGAAATTTCATTGATGCCCATTTTGTTACTGAGTCCAATGAGGCTCAAACAGTTAAACCAACTGTCCCAAGACCACACCGGGACTCCTGGCTCTAAATTCATTGTGCTTCCGTGAACCGACATACGGCTCATGACTCTGACCCAGGAAGTGAGACACTAGCCGAGCTCCAGGCAACCCCAGCTAGAGACGCACAAGTCGGGAGAACCACCTCATCCCACCACTCCCCTAAGAGACACTTTTAGATCTCCTCTGAGGGAGGGGGAATAGTCTCCTTCGGAGCAGAGTGTCATGGTGGGGGAGGGGCCGCTGATTATGATGAACCAGGGAGAGTATATGGTAGGAAGGCTGGAAACAGCACCTGGAGGCCTGAAGTCACATCTGCTGTCTGCCACTGATGTACCATGTAAACTCAGGCAACTATTTTCCCATCTCCAGGTCCGTGTCCTCACGTGAGAAGGCTGCACTCACTAACCTCAAACACTGCATCTTGTTCTACAACGTGATGGTTCTCTTCTCTTCTTAAAAGTCCCATGACAGAGGGAAAGGGCATGTATTAATAACAATAATGAAGAATGGCATTAAAACAGCACTCCCTTTGGGTGAGATACTGTTCTAGGCGTTTTACATAAACTGCCTCATTGACTTTTCACAATCCCCCAACGCCGGATATTGTTATTATCCTTATTTATAGACTGGAAAATAGAGGCTTGCAGAGATTAAGTAATTTGGTTAATCAAATTACTTAATTTGTAATTTGGTGGTAGGTAAATCACCAGGCTGGGATTGGAACCAAGGTCTGTTGGACTCCAAGGCCATGCTCCCAACAGCTATCCCATTGCTCACGAGTATGATAATAATGAGTTAACATCTAGTGAGTACCAGAAATTTTTCAAGGCTTTATATACATTACTCTCTGTGTTTTGGCAAAGAGGAGAGTAAACATAAGTTAAATATAGATTTTGGAAAATAACCCCGGTTCTGAAAACACTGCACATGTTCTCCTTTTTGCAGTATCATCTTTATTGGTCTTGTCTCACCTGCAGGGATGGGAGGGTAGAAGAGGTGCACAGGGCTACCATCAGAATCAAACTCTAATCAGGAGTGTGCAACCGCCAAGGAACCATCACCTCCAGCACAGGTTTGAGTGTCAAGACAAAAGTTACGTGAAACAACCTTGTTCCTGGCTCCTCATCATTTCCTACCTGCACTTTCCCTTTGTCCAAGTCTCACTCCTCATTTTTTATTTATTTTATCTTGCTGCATGTCATGCACTTTTATAAGCCACTTTAAGTCTCTTTTGGAAAGAGATATCGATGAATAAATCAATACAAAATAAAATCACTTGTTTGCCCAAAGCCAGGATCATCGGAATGATCAGCCCTATCAGCCTCAGACCAATAACAGTGCTGCCAGAGGACTTTGCCAAATGGGTTCTGGAAAGACAGTGCACGAACAGTGGGTCAGCCTAAATCAGACCCATCTGTGGATGACGAAGAAAGGCAGATGCTCAAGGGAGAAAATGGAAAGCTCAGGGGGGGGTCTCAAGTTCTTTGCTACTGTAGCCAGTTCCTGAAATCTTCATAAACCCAAATTCTAAGATAGTGACCTGGGACTGCGTTTTGAGACACAGTGAGAAGCATGGAGGGTCTCCTAACCCACAATGCACATTAATGTCATTCTTCTGAACATCAGGTACCTCCATTTTTCAATAGGCAAAGGAAAATGTTAAAGAAAATCAAGGTTGCCAAGTGTTTGCTGATCTTCAGAGGAGCTGGAAAAATCGTTCTCTCCAAGAAGAGTTCCAACTTGCCTTGTGATACCTTGTCTAAACTCCTGAACTGCTCCAAAATAATTGATAATTCTAGCTAGAACAGCCAATCAGCTTCCTAATAAGTATGGTTAAAGAAAACCAACAGTGGCTGCACAAAATCTCTAGGCAGGGAGAAGAACCCTGGATCAGTGTGGCCTCAGAGGAAAATATTTAGTCCCAGGCAATTTAGATAAACTAAGTTGCTGGGGAAATATGAATGGAACACTGAAGCAGCAGTTTCCTGTCTTTGAAGCCCACAAAATAGTTGAAATTGCTGGGTTTTAAGGATGCACAGGAAGAAAGGGGATCCTTAATGGCATCATTAATGCCACAGTACTGATCAATGTCAGCATTTCACATTCTCAGTGCTCTGTTATCCAATTGTTGCTTTTTTTAAAAATAAATTTATTTATTATTTATTTTTATTTTTGGCTGTGTTGGGTCCTTGTTGCTGTGCGCGGGCTTTGTCTAGTTGTGGCAAGCGAGGGCTCCTCTTTGTTGCGGTGCACGGGCTTCTCACTGCGGTGGCTTCTCTTGTTGTGGAGCACGAGCTCTAGGGCATGCGGGCTTCAGTACTTGTGGCACATGGGCTCAGTAGTTGTGGCTCGTGGGCTCTAGAGCACAGGCTCAGTAGTTGTGGCACACGGGCTTAGTTGCTCCACGGAACGTGGGATCTTCCAGGACCAGGGCTCGAACCCATGTCCCCTGCATTGGCAGGCAGATTCTTAACCACTGCGCCACCAGGGAAACCCTGTTATCTAATTGTTGATTGGGCACAGAAATATTTCACTTCCAGACACTTCCTGGTGGACCACTAACTCTAGGTTATCTTTCCCCCACATTAGTCATGTCTGCTCAGGACCCACGGCTTCATTTTTATGTCAGTCAATAGTAAACACACCTGGACATCTAATTCACACATTCCAAAGCTGAAGGAGAAAGACCATGAGATTGTTTGCTCTTTGGGATTTTATTAACCTCCCCAAAACCACCACTAAATTTCAGAAAACTAAGGAGGGTTTCAGAAGAGAAGAAGTCCAGCAGATGCCCCACCTGCATCTCAGAGCAGAGAAAACACTGGACTAGCCAAGAGGCTAAATATGGATTAATCGAGAAAATATATGGGAAGATGATTCTCAAAGTAATAAGTTTGCACTTGGAAGGGATTGTTATAAGGGCCCAGACGCCAGCTTTATAATAGCACGTACTGTGGAAAATACAGAGCCATGGATCTGAAAAGTATTTATATAGCTCAGCGAAACTAATCCACTTAGATCCTCCAAGTCAGGTTTAAAGATATTTTAAAATGGTAAGATATAAAAGTTTGTATGATGTGCCTAAAATTGTGTAGCCTTTGTTCTCAGCTGGAAATGTGCAACAAAGATTTCTAAAGGATCTGCCTTTATATTCTGTGCCCGGCAGTACCCTGTCCACTAGGGATGCAGTGATGTGTACATAGAACAAAACAGACATTAGATGATAATGATCCTCCCTGTGTCACTAGAACAGAGCTGGCATCATCTGCTTGTGGGAACTTGAAGAGGAAAAAGGAATAAAGGAACGAGGTACAAGATGCTTTGCCACTCAAAGTGTCAGGGTGGACTTGGGTCCTGAGGATGCTTAAGTGGTGAAAGAAAAAAAAAAGTTTCTTCCACCAACACTCTGTGTTCAGGTAAAAAGTAGCTCAATCTAGAGATAAAAATAGACTATCCAAGAGCTCCTCTTTTTCCCAGAAACTTGTTTGGCAGAAAACTTTAATAGGTCATTTACTGGTTGAATTTAAACTTATAAATACATAGGAAAGTATTCTCCAGCAAGCCCCACTGAAAATAGCAGAAAGGCAGAACCAGCGTGGCGTCATGGAACCAGAATATTTTGAAGTTCTATCACAGTGAGGTCAAGTTCCAGCCAGTCATATAAATTATCTGGACTTCAGCTGTTTCACCTCTAAGATGGACATGAATACTACACAAGTCACAGGAGTGCTGGGAGGACAGGCCTATGTTCTCAGCAAAGATTGGTTCTGTTGCATACAATGGAAGGTGTGAACTTCCCTCCTCCAAATTGCAAATGACTTTCATGATCCCTCGCTTTAAAACGTTGCACTCCTATTATCCCATTTGACTCTCACATAACCCATTTTGAGGTGAGGAAAGTGGGGACTCAGAGAGGTCAGCAGATTTGTCCAAAGGTCACATAGCTAGAAAGAAAAGCAGCCAGAACTGAGACCCAGAACCCTTTCCACAGCACCGCCCAATCCCTCAGCTTGGTGGTTTTGGTGATACAGACGCCTGGCCTGAAGATGGGAGGTGGAGGCGTGGGGAGATCTGAAAAGTTGAAGTCTTGAGATCTTCCTCACTTTGTGATCCTACAATAAACTTCCAGAATGGCATATAAATTCTGTCCAAACACTGACCTCAAATATCTTGCACTTCTCCTTCACCAATGCCTGCTCACTCTGCCCTATCTGCTCACTGGACAGAGTGTGCAGCAGAATCCTGCAATTTAAAGGTGTTTCTAAAGGTCATGGTTCTGCCCTTTTGCCTTCAGGCAGATGAAGTAGAGATGAGGAAAAGAGGCTCCAAGATGAAGAGGGTCTTGCCCAGAAGCAAACACCAATGCAAAACGTTGGGAGTGACAGATCTCCTGCAGCCTGACAAGACACTCTTTCTACTGCCTAGGCTGCTTCACCTTTTCAGGGTCTTAGCACAGCTTTTCTGTTGCCCAGAAGTACTCAAGCCCTCTGCCTCTCAGAGAGTGGTGAGAACAGGTGAACTGCGCCCCCCGCCTTAAAGGGGGATTGGGAGGGGAGAGGAGTTCTGGTGATGGGGATACCTGGACAGAACCAGCCTTAAAAAGCGTGGGCAGGAGCATGAGGTCTCTTTAGCTCTGGGGTTAAAGGGATGGGGTTTTTACACCTCCTAACATCCTTAGAGCTTCTCCCAAAGTCAATGTCCAGCTGACCAGTCTTAAAAGAAAGACCTCAATTCTCTATGCTTTAGGGGGGCTTAGTGAGTACTCGTAGAAAGTAGCTTCATGATCTCTCAACTGCAGGAATCTGAGATTTACCTCCCACACACAGCAGAAATCCTGTCTAGGGGATCTCTGATGGCTGGCCTTTGAGCTAATGGAGACCCTTTCTGACCAATCTTTATGGAGCTGGAACAATTCCGACGATGGGGAAATTATTCTCCCACAAAGGAGCTCGTTCTGTTTTAGAGCCTATCTGTAGTTTCCAGCTCTCTCTGTAATGTCAGTACCATCACATTCCAAATACCTGCCAGAATTCTACAAATTTCTTAGAGATTCAACAAGAGTTGCTTCTTGCTCTTTCCCTTTTCTCAATGTAAGCCCTTACTTGAAATAGCCTCCATAGTCTTCCATATAGTCTCACCCACCTTGTCTCTTCTGATTCTAAAAACAATCACCTGAAGCAGGTATGAGATGCATTATCAGTCCCATGGTATAAATGAGGAAACTGAGACCCAAAGATGCTGTGTCTTGCATCACTGCAAGAGGAAGCAAAACTAATAACTCCCAGTACATTGTGCTCCCTCACAAACCACACTAGCCTTGACCCTACTCTCTAAAGAAAAAAAGAGATAAACCCTTTTTAGATGAGAGGAAACCAACATTCAGCTTGTCAAGTACTTTTTGAATCTGGACTGTGGTTCATTTTCTGTCTGATCTAACTTGGCCACACTTACCTTCAGCAGGGCCAAGAGGTCCTTCCCTGGATGCCTAGGCTGGATGGGAGTACATGTGATATCCAAATGGTGCTTTTAGGCATAAGAGGAATAAACATCTTCAGCACCTGCAGCTCATAAGCCCCAACATCCACAGAAGCACCCATTAATAGGTGCCTGGATCTCTGTCCTATTCTGGATGCTGCGTGAAGGCAATTAGAAAACCGGGGCAGGGGGATTAGCTACAGATTGGGGTACTCTAATCAGACCCTAAGCTTCTAATTAGGTTTCTCTGAGTCCCAGAGGAGAGAAACCTTCAGAAAAGGGCCCCTGCAAAGTTAGCTTTCTCAGTTTCTTCCCACTCAAACTTTGTCCTGTCTGGCAGCTCCCACCATAATTTAATCTCATTTGGGGGATGGGGGTAGATATTTCTACGTTCTTCTCTCTGAGAAGTTGTCAACCACCCAAGGAGATCCCTTCTGAACAATCTCATTTATGGGGCACAAGTGAAATTAGTGACTATGTGAAGTCTCAGCAGCCTGCTTACTCATTTACTCAACTAATATTAATAATCTGCATATAAAGTACTTAGAGAGTACCTAGCATACCATATTAGTTTTATCCAAGTTTAACCCATTGACTCCTCACAACAATCCTATGAGGTAGATACTATTATTATTCTATTCTACCAGTGAGGAAACTGAGGCTCAGAGAGGTGAAATAACCACCCATGGTCACACAGGTAGTAAGGCGGAAAGCTGAGTTTGGAACCAGGGAAGCCTGGCATGATACCTCCAGACACCTTGCTCTTACCCACTATCCTGTACTTCTTGATGTCAGTTAGCTGATTATAAATACCGCTATTTAGGGTGGAAAATTTGGACAGTGTCCAAAAACCATAAAGGAAGACATTTAAACCACTATAATCACACCACTCCAGTAAGTGCTGTTAACAGCTGGAGGGAAAGGCACTAGACCATAGTTATTTGGCACATAAACTCTGGCAGTAGACTGAGTTCGAATCCTCCTTCTCTACCTTGGGAATTTAAGTAAGTTATGTCACTTCTCTAAACCCACCTCCTGAGATGGACATGGAGGTTAAAGAAGATACATATAAAACACACAGAACAGGGTCTGGTACTATTAATATCTTTCCTATAGACATTTATATACATTTTTTAAAAATCAGGGTTGAAGTTCATACACTATTTTTATACTGTTCCACTGGGGTGAGTTAACAAGAGAAATGTAGCTATTATGTTACTCAAGTGGGAGGAAACGATAGTCCACTGAAACGCCCTGGAAAATGGTGAGACCTCTTGTGGGGCAGCTCATGGTGTTGGGGCCATCAAACACTATACCCTGAGACTCTACACCCTAAAAGTCTAGGTGACCACAAGAAAAGAAAAACTAACTCCCAAACTTGTCACAAAGTTGGTGAGATTGTCCTCATCTGTTATACCACCTGCACTTGAACAATCACAAGGGTAGTCGTGATAACCTGAATGCAAAAGACATCCTCCAGTTTTCTGGAATATAAGAATCCTCAAAACTCTTCGGTAAAAGAAAGACCCTATAGGGAAAAATATATATATATATTTTTAAATTTTATATATATATATATTTCTGAGATTTAATATCCTTCTAGTCTTGATAGAAAGGTAATTGAAACAGATTTGCATAATTTTGAAAACATTAGTAAGGATTTGTGGTATTTCTCATTGCTACACACAGGACACAGCCTTACAACTCTAAGCCTACACAAATCTATGAGATATGAGACCTCCCTTCCATTCATTCAGTCCCTTCATTAGACCTTTAGTTTTCCCTTTCATTGTTTTATTGATTACTGCTCATATAGAGAAAGGCTATCTATTTTTTTTAACTTTTTAAATTATTTTTTTATTGAAGTATAGTTGATTTACAATGATTGAGGTAAACAACAAAATAATGCAGTTATACATATATATGTACTTTTTTTTTCAGATTCTTCTTCATTATAGGTTTTTACAAGATATTGTATATAGTTCCCTGTGCTATACAGTAGGGCCTTGTTGTTTATCTATTTTATACATAGTAGTGTGTATCTGTTAATCCTGAATTCCCAATTTATCCCTCTCCCCTCCTTTCCCCTTTGGTAACCATAAGTTTGTTTTCTATGTCTGTGAGTCTATTTCTGTTTTGTAAATAAATTCATTTGTATCACTTTTTTAGAGTCCATGTATAAGTGATATCAAATGATATTTGTCGAGAAAGGCTATTGATAATTATTTATGTAGGTCCTTTTACCTGGAATACTTGCTGAACTCTAATAACTGTGAATTCATTAGTTTGGACTTTCAATATAAATAAAATTTTCTGTGCATACTTTTAAAAAAAGATGTATGGGATTCCTTATCCTCACATGTGATGGAGAAAATGTATATTGCAAACACTGTTGTCTACTTAGCATTTTATCCTGCGCATTCTCCACCTCAGTGGTCACATGAGGTCACATGTGCATTCGTACTCCACCTCATCTCAATGTTTCCTAGAACCACTGCCCATTCCACAGAGCTGCCCTAGTGTTGAGTCACCATTTTGCACTCCCAGCCTGCTCCAGGGTTAATGAGGCAGCCCCACAGTAAATGGGCTTCTGCCCCAAAGTGCTAAACTCTCAAATCACTCCCCGCCTCCGCCACCATCCACCAGCACAGTGGATGGAAATGATCTCTTCATCTGCTACTTTGTCCATCTGACAGTAACACCCACCACAAATGATGTGGCCCTGCCCGCCGGGAAGACGTGGCCTTCATTCCCTTATGGTGGGTTCCTCACAGGTTCACCCCAACCCAGGCCAACTGAGGATATTTTATAGCCCTGAGCCTCTGTGGATATCTGAGTTTGAATCCCTTATCTCAGGGGAAATTCCTCAGCCTCCTGTGTAGATCAGTGGTCCTTGTCAACTCCACCCACGCAACATCCAAGAACGAAGAGCAAGTGTGTGCATTGGGGGATGCTTACATTTGAACCCCAGCTCCTCACATCCAAAATATCCTATTACACCTAAATCATTTTGGTCAATTTGATATTTTCAATTTTTTATTATGAAATAACAGTAGCATGACCATACATTTCTATAGATAGTAATGATTATTTCCTTGGGATAAATTTTTAGAAGCAGAACTGTGGGGGGAAGGGCATTCTCATTTTTAAGGGTCTTCATACATGCTTCTGATGTTAAACATTTTCCCTGTGTTATTTAGCCACTTTATTTCTTTTTTGTAAATTTAGCATTCATATTCTTTGCCTTGTTTTTCTAATGAGGTGTTTGACTTTTCTGAGTGAACTATAGAAACCTTAAGGATATCTCCTTTCATTTGTTTGGGAAATATTTATTGTATTCCTATTATACGCCGGGAGCTGGGCACTAAAGATATGATAATGAACCAAACAGATGAAATATCTGCCCTCATGGAGTTTACATTCTAATAGGCAGACACAGAGAAAATGGTGTTATAAAGAAATAGAGTAGGGTGATGTGATAGTAGCTGTCTGGTGTGGTGACAGAGAAAGGAGACTCCTGGAAGTCAGAAAAGGTCTCTCTGATGTGGCATTTACACTGAAATCTGCATGAAAAAAAGACACAAGAGCATCTTCTGATGTGAAAAATATTCCAGACAGCAGGAACCACAAGTGCAAAGGCCCTGAGGCAGGAATAAACTGGGCTCTCAAGGAACAGTTAGAAAGGCAGCAGAAGGGCTCCTATCGTCAACTAAGGCTGGGGGAGGCTGGAGGTGTCCTGGCCGCCAAGTGGACAGACCCTCTGGCCTTGCAAGATGATACCATGCAAGTGGTGGTCATTAACCTCTGACCCCTGCCAAAGCCCACCGCTCCCATCAAGCGCAATTTGAGTAAGCCCTCCAGGCAGGAAGTGAGCTGGGAGAAAATCCCTGGGCACCCAGGGTCATCCTCTGCGGGGATTTTTTCCAAGACCTCCATTTCTGGAGCAGCTAGATCCCACATGCTCCTTCTTGTACATGGCACTCACACCACTGGACATCAAAAGTGAAAAGTCTGGGCTTCCCTGGTGGCGCAGTGGTTGAGAATCTGCCTGCCGATGCAGGAGACACGGGTTCGAGCCCTGGTCTGGGAAGATCCCACATGCCGCGGAGCAACTAGGCCCGTGAGCCACAATTGCTGAGCCTGCGCATCTGGAGCCTGTGCTCCGCAACAAGAGAGACCGCGATCGTGAGAGGCCCGCGCACCACGATGAAGAGCGGCCCCCGCTCGCCGCAACTAGAGAAAGCCCTCGCACAGAAACGAAGACCCAACACAGACATAAATAAATAAATAAATAAATAAATATTAAAAAAAAAAAAAAAGAACAGTTTTGTGGGCTGCTCAGATACCAAAGAACATCCTTGGATAACCTTTATAATTTTATTTAAGGTTAATTCGAGTATGCAGAAAACACCCACCCATCCCACTCCTATGCTCTTTGGACATGTCAGGAAAAAGAATAAAAGGTCTGAAGACAGACTAATCCCAGACAATTCTAATCCCTGTGCTGGCTACTATCTTTTTTCCCCTCCAGGTCCATCCATCCTCAGCATTCTCTATCTTTCCTTATCCTGATCTGTCCAGGCAAGGCTGACTTCTCCCCACTAAAAAAAAAAAAAGAAAGGCAATAGGAGATGAAGAATGGAAGTATGTATGGGGCAGATCACACATGGTCTCATAAGCTAGAATAAGAAATAAAATTTTTTTCCTAAGTGCAATGGGAAGCCAATGAAGGGTTTTTAAAAGGGAAGTTATAGAATCTGATGTCATTTTTAAACAATTTCTCCAGATTCTGTGAAGAATATGGATTATAAGGAGGCAAGAATATGTGATATGTATTTAGTGGAATATTATTCAGCCATGAGAAGGACGGAAGAAAATCCTGCCATTTGCAACAACATGGATGGACCTTAAGGGCATTATGCTAAGTTAAATAAGTCAGAGAAAGACAAATACTGTATGATATCACTTATATGTGGGCTCTACAAAAGCCTTATGCTCTGTGCTCTTCCACTGGCCTACGTGACTATTTTTATGCCGGTGCCATACTGTTTTGCTATGAGTATTGGCTGCTAATGACTGATAGCTACTGCCTTCTCTGGGGTATTGCCCTCGGCCATGAGATCCACTTCTCCCAGAAATGCCTAGGGGGTCCCATCCCCACCTCTTGGAGGAAGCCCTCAGTCAGTAGATAATTGATATGGCCTGCAAAAGGCCAAATCCCTTGCCTAGAGGCAGAACTGAGCCCACAGTATAATTCATTCTCTAGAGATCCCCTAAGGATCAGGCCAAAGCTACACTCCAAATGAAACTATATCTTTGCTCAGCTATTTTCTGCTTCCTTCACTCCCTTACAGGTTTCTTCTATAATCACTCCCTCAGTGAAACACTGGCCCAAAAATCCTTGTCTCAGGTCTTTAAGGAACACAACATAAGACACATCTCTTCCCAAAATTCCAAACAAAAGTTCTAGGCTTAATATCAATAACAACAACAACAATAATAATTGTGTAATACATCAAAGCTCTCCAGATGCTCCCAATATGTCACAAAGGGAAAAAAGTAATAATTACTCTACAATCACTCATTTCACAAGTTCCCCAGGGGATGTTTAATGGAATATTATCATGACTGGCTTATTTCCCTCTTTTCTCTCTACTTTGTCCCAAGTGCCACTCTACCCTCTATACCACTCCAGAAAACATTCCCAATACGGTGCACATACTCTTACTGCAGTTATTTCAATAAGTATTTAATTACAGGAAAAGATCATAAATATTATCTAAAATGCACTGGAAAATAGAATTCCCTGTGCTGCCAGAGGTCCTGATCTGTGGCTGCTTTCCTTCTTCGTAATATTTTCTTGCATCATCTGGCAACTGCAATTGCAAAAGTCACCCTGGCTGGGCTGAATGCTTGCTAATTATCAAAGGATTTTATTCCAGCCATGTTACTTTGGAGTGATGGGATACATGGCCTCTCCAAAACTCTCCCGCTGGAAGAGTTCTGATCCTACATTAATGAGTGGATGAAAGCCTACAGGGCAGAGGAGTGATTCTACTGATGCAGAACACAAGTTATTAGAAAGAAGTAAGATGGGGTCTCCAGAAACCTATAATCTAGCTGGAGAGATGAGACTAACCACCAAGGAACAGTCATAAACAATGTAAGACAAGCAGAATTAAGTGCCAAATTGTGTGGGTCTAACAAAGGGAGTGTGGGTTTCAGAGACCAGGAAGAGATGAGAGCTGGAATAGCCAGAGAAAGCTGCCCATAGAAACTCTGGAAATGGATCTTTTAGGAAAGTGGTATACTCATGCTAGAGATTCAAGTGAAGCATGTTTAGACCACCCTAGCCTCATTCCCTCCTGAATCAGTAAACATCCCTCCTAATGAAATTCTGAGCAGACAATGCAGCTAGGTTTCAGCCCCTGAGCTGAGAGTTGACATCAGGCTTAAGGATGGATGCAGCGTAGAAAACTTCACCAGGAGTCCTCAGAGCTGAGTACCAGCCCTGACACCACCCCTAACTGGGACAGCAGGACATTGAGGGCCAGTGGCAAAGAGGAACCAAATTCATTCCTTATAGAAACTGCAAATGAGCTTTGAGGCTAACAAGACTCGAGAGTTGCCATGAAATCCCACAAGATTTGTTTTTATCCTCTTTGATGCGTGGAGACGATAATGAGCCCCTTCCGTAGTCTGTTCTCGCTGACAAGGCTGCCTTTTCCAGGGAGCCCTGGGGGCTGTCCCAGGTTGCTGATTCGTGATTCAGGGACAACCTTTGTGCGTACTGTGTCCCTTCCACAAAACCATCCCCAGAAGTATTTTTAGAACTCCACTTGTTCGCTTAACAAGAAGAAACCTAAAATCTGTCAGCTACATACATCTATTTGAGTAATCTGAGCTGCTTTCTACAAAATGCTTAAATGACTTTCAATTAGTTTGATTCCAAACCTAAGATGAACCCAATTAGATTATTCTACCAGGTAAGTAGGATGTAATTGTTACCTTGACAATATTGATAGGGTACCAGCTCTGAAGTAAGGTCCACACAAACTGGGGAAGACGAAACTGGGCAGAGATTCTGGCCATTGTCATCAAAACTTCTCACCTATTGGGACCATGTCCAGTCTGAGATTTCAGCTCTTATATGAAATACACAAGTAAGATTGGGTCTTTTTTTTTTTTTTGGAAACCTACAGCTGCAGTCTTTTCAGGCTTATGTGTGTGTCACTAGGTAAATTTTAGAAAATATGAACAGTTTTATGAGGCAGGGGTGCGGTACTGTACTACATAGCTTAGACCAGAGAATTCACTGTAAATTACTGTATTTCCTATAATTATGCTGTAAGTGGGATTAATCATGTGTACTGAAGCTTTGGCTTTGAGACCTCAGTTAGAATCTGGGCTTTTCACTGACTAGTCATGTGACCTTGAACAAGTTACTGAACTATTCAGAGCCTTAGTCCCTTCTAGGACAAAATAATACCTCTATCACAGACAGGGTCATTGTGAGGATTATACGAGATGATGTGTGTAGGATGTTTAACATCCTGGCTGACACATAGTAGATGCTCAACAAATGGTTACCAGTATGAGGAAGGACACACAGCACAGTGGTTCAGCACCCCGACTCTGGGATCAGGGAGGCCAGGTTTAACATCTAAACATCTTTTCTTTCTAGCTCTGAAACCTCAAGCAAAATACTTAATATTTCTAAGCCTCAGTTTCCTCAACCATAAAATAAAGAAAAATATTCCTCTCTCATCATGTTATTGTCAGCTTTAAATGAAAGAAAGCCTTTACAGTGCTTAGCATACTACCTGACCCAGGGCAAGAGCTCACTAAATGTTGACAATAATGTTTTGAGATACCAATCCCATAAGGTGAGGAGGGTTAACTTTGTTAATCTCCTTCATTGTCCCCAAGGGACTCAACCCTTGGAAGAAAGAGAAGGAAGAGTTTAGGAGAAGATTCCAAGTTAAAGTAAGCACATCTCTTCTCTGAAGTGTTCCTCTAGGGTAAGACTGTCTCTCTTTCCCTATCCCCTCCAGCGACCGCATATTCTTCTACATTATATATTATAATCAAAACATATTACAAGTAATAAGGTCAACTCATAAGTGTCCCTAAGACTTTTTAAAATGTCAACTGGCCACAAACCTTTGTTTTCCCACTTATGAGCTGTTGGGTTCAGGGAATCTAGAGCTGCCCTCTACTCTGGACCCAATCTAAGCTGCTGGTACCCCCAAGCCCCTTCTTAAATAAGATCTTCAAAACTGGGTGTCAACAGCCTGGTCTTGAAAAGTTTCCTTCTGGGAAATATTCTGGAAATTGCTTTTCTGGAAAATAAGCAAACTCTATCACATTAGGTAAAAACCCATTCTAAGCTTTCAAAAATTATTATTATGTTCCCAATTTATTATTGAGAAAGTTGAGATTCTAATTGGGTAAGCAATTTTCCCAAGAACGTACCAAAGGAGGGATATGGCCCAACGAAGTCTGTCTTAACCCAAAAACAAGGAAAGAGAAGAAAAGACATGGACCACCAAGAAACTCCAAAACCAAACTTAACCCTCTTCTCCCCTGGAAGTTGAGTATTTGCCTAATAGTCTTAGAGGTACTATGATTTAAAAGTTGAGACTTGGGTCTGAAGAAAAGATAATTCTGCTCCCCTACGAAGAGAGCATAATGGGACAGAAAGAGCACCAAATTTGGAGTTAGAAAGTCCCAGATTGAAATGTTGATTTTCTTTCTTCCTAGGTGTGTGGCAAGTTGGGCAACCTCCTTAACATCTCTGAGCCTCCTTTTACTCTTCCATCAAATAACCATGGCTATACCCAACTTGAAGGGCTTCTGGAAGGATTGGGGCTAAAGTGTGAGCTGGGTATTGCCTGTGGCACAAACCCTGTGTGACTGCATTTGTACCCAGATGATCTGCCACCTAATCTCTGGTCATGTGCATCGAACAATCTTGTCCCTAAATCAGAGGGAACCCTGGGATTCACCATGAGATGGATAGAAAATGGACTATGACAATTTCAGAATTAGAGGCTGAGAAAGATATTGAAATTAACCAAGTTTACTCATGACTTGAAAGTAGAAAGGATCTGATTAGCTAAAGAACTGCAGGTAGATTTCTTTGATTCCATAAATCATAAATATGTAGTTAAATGTAGGAAGGCAGCAAAACAAATTCATAGCAAAAGAGCACAGAATTTGCCATCAAACCAATATTGTTCAGAACACACATCTTCCACTTATTAAACTGGGTGACCTTAGACAAATTAATCTCCCAGAAGTTCAAATTCCTCATTAGTGAAAAATGAGATAACAGCCCTTGAAGGACTATTTCCAGGATTAAACAAGATAATATATGCAAAGCTCCAAAGTTTTTAGTGGAAAGGGTAAGTAAGTGGGCTGTAAGCACACAAGAAAACCATAATAAAATCAGAAATAACAAACTAGATTTACCTACATAACATGGATAGATCACAAAGATACGCTATATGTGGGAAAAGACACAAAAAAGATCATGCATATAAAATTTAAAACACACTAAAATCACTATATTTTTTTAAAGATACACATATTTCTGGGACTTCCCTGCTGGAGCAGTGGTTAAGACTCTGAGCTCCCAATGCAGGGGGCCCAGGTTCGATCCCTGGTCAGGGAACTAGATCTCACATGCATGCCACAACTAAGGAGCCAGCGAGCTGCAACTAAGGAACCCACCTGCCACAACTAAGACCTGGCACAACCAAATAAATAAATAAAATAAATATTAAAAAAATAAAGATACACATATTTCTAAATAAATATAAAAGGAATAAACATGGGATGATATATATTTCACATATACTAAAGTGGATCCCTATGAGGGGTTGGGGAAGGATTGAGGATGGAGGGATAGGAGGGAAAATAATATGAAGAAGGACCTTGCCCTGTTCAATAATGATGGTTTATCAGGAACTGGGGAATATGGTTAATATTCCCCAGTTCCTGATTCAAGGTACTGGGGAATATTATTTCCCAAGGAACTGGGAAATATTCAAGATTCCCTTGAATCTTTGGATCCAAGATTCTATAATATGTTTAAGTATCTATCAATCACTTGAAATAGTGCCTGCATATTTAATATACTCAGTAATTAGTAGCTAGAGTATACACATTACATAGTACAGATGTTAGGAAAATTCTTTCAAGAGCCTCATTTAGCCCATACACCTGGACATACAAATCATGGATTGTGAGAGCAAAAGAACTTTAATGATCATATAATCTAGACCTACCATTTTTCAGGACAGAAAGTAAAGCCCAAGAAGGGGAAGTGAACTTCTGAAGGTTATTCAGCTAGTTAGTGTTTGTCCTAGAGATGGTAGCCATGGATCTTGACCATACCAAAAGGGCCTTCCAAAGAACATAACTCATCCCCAGGCCAGGCTGCTGGAGTGGGGTGGAGGGAACAGCTCAAGGAGGCTATGTTTTATATGATATGTCAGTGTCTCCCTCCCACTAGTGACCACTGATTAGAGCTAGAGGAAACCCCCAACCAAGATTAAAGTGATAGGCCTTCCCTGGTGGCGCAGTGGTTGAGAATCTGCCTGCCAATGCAGGGGCCACGGGTTCGAGCCTTGGTCTGGGAAGATCCCACATGACGCGGAGCAACTAGGCCCGTGAGCCACAATTTACTGAGCCTGCGTGTCTGGAGCCTGTGTTCCGCAACAAGAGAGGCCACGACAGTGAGAGGCCCGCGCACCGCGATGAAGAGTGGCCCCCACTTGCCGCAACTAGAGAAAGCCCTCGCACAGAAAGGAAGACCCAACACAGCCATAAATAAATAAATAAATAAATAAATAAATAAATAAACCCAAAAAAAGTTTAAAAAGATTAAAGTGGTAAAGATTAAAATGGAGAAAAAGACTTTCAGTTTTTTATTGATGTTGAGATGTAATTGACATATAACAGTGTGTAAGTTTAAGTTGTACGTGTTGGTTTGATACACATATATTGCAATATGATTGCCACCATAGCATAAGCTAACACCTCTATCATGTCCCATAACTATCATGTCTTCTTTGTGGTGAGAACAATCAAGTCTCTTAGCAACTTTGAAGTTTACAACACAGTATTTCAACTATAATCACTATGCTGTGCTCTAGATCTCTGGCACTTATTTATCTACTAGTTGCTAGTTTGTACCCTTAAACATCTTTTAATACCAACTGACTAAGCAGTTTTTGGCCACACGCTGAATTAGATAATAAGAAAAATATATATCAATGGGTAATATGAGGGAATAGTTCACACAAAGAGCAGATTTGTCATCTTCCAACATCTGAAATGCTTTCCTGAGAAAAAGGGATTAGAACTGTTGTGTCTGGAAGAGGCGAAACTAAAGCCAATGTGTGGAATATAAAGACAAAGAACCCAGATACAAAAAGAGAATTAACAGGTAGAACTGTCCACAGATAGAAGCTCACAAGGCAACCGTACAAGCACGTGGAGGGTATGCAGCAGAGGAGACTCCAAGAGCCAATGGGGATTAGAGCAGATGCTGCCTAGATTATTTCCAAATCTCGGAGTCTATGTGTCTCTTATCTTCACAGGAATTTCCAAATATAAACCAGAGTTAATTTGAATTCGAAACACCAGCTCATGGCTCAGCTTCCAAAAATGCAGGATGCCGGAGAAGAATCAGCCAGGTATAAGATTTCTCAAAAACAATCTCTGTACATTTGCCCAGAAATATAAACCTAACTTCTACCAGAGAGAAAACATCAGTCTTTCAATTCTGGGATTTTTTTTTTTCATTTCATTCTCAGCCTCAGATCAACAGTATATGTTGAATCCATGGCCAAGAATAATTTCACCATAGTAACTGAGTTCATCCTTATGGGCTTTACTGGCTACCTTAAGTTGGAGATTCCCCTCTTCCTGGTGTTTCTGAGTTTCTCTCTAGTCACCCTTCTGGGGAATATAGGGATGATCATTCTGATCCAAGAGGATGTCCGACTCCACACCCAATGTATTTCCTTCTGAGTCACCTCTCCCTGCTAGACATCTGCTACACCTCGGCCATCAACCCTCAGATCCTGGCCACACTCGCCACAGGCAAGACAGTCATCTCCTATGGCCAATGTGCTTCCCAGTTCTTTTTCTTCACCATTTGTGCAGGCACAGAGTGTTTCCTGCTGGCTGTGATGGCCTATGATCTCTATGTGGCTATTAGCAACCCACTGTTCTACACTGTGGTCATGCATCCCAGGATCTGCTGGAGTTTAGTGCTGGGAGCCTATGTCTATGGGGTAGCGAGGTCCATCCTGCATACCATGTGTACTTTCACCCTCACCTTCTGTGTTAACAATCAGATCAACTTCTTCTTCTGAAGCTTGCCTGCAGTGACACAACAAACACTGAGACTGTCATTGTCTTCTTTGGCAACTTTGTGATTTTGGCCAATGCCTTGGTCATCCTGATTTCCTACCCATTTTGAGGGTGAACTCTTCAGGTGGCAGGGTTAAGGCTTTCTCCACATGCTCCTCCCACCTCACTGCCATGGCCATTTTCTTTGGGACCCTCATCTTCATGTATCTGCGGGGTGGTTCAGGCAAATCCCTCGAGGAAGACAAGGTGGTGTCTGTCTTCTACACTGTGGTCATCCCCATGCTGAACCCTGTGATCTACAGCCTGAGAAATAAGGATGTGAAAGCGGCCTTCAGAAAGGTCACTGGTAGATTCCAGGTGTCACAGAGTGTGTAGATCTGGGTGTAAGGACCTCTCGTCTTGGTCCATTTTTTTCCCATATGAATATATCCTAATAGGCACCAGCAGTACATGCAACCTGTACTCACAAACAAAAAGAAGGTAGAGAGGTACCACAGGCACACAAGAAAAACTGCAAATCTACAGCAACATGGTTGGAACTAGAGATTATCATACAAAGTGAGGTAAGTCAGAAAGAGAAAGACAAATACCATATGATATCACTTATATGTGGAATGTAAAATATGACACACATGAACTTATCTACGAAACAGAAACAGACTCACAGACATAGAGAGCAGACTTGTGGTGGCCAAGGGTGAGGAAGGGTGGGGGAGGGATGGAGTGGGAGTTTGGGGTTGGTAGATGCAAACTATTATATATAGGATGGATAAACAAGGTCCTACTGTGTAGCACAGGGAACTATATTTAATATCTTGTGATAAATCATAATGGAAAAGAACATGAAAAATGAATGTATATTGATGTATAAGTGGATCATTTTGCTGTACAGCAGAAATTAACACTACTTTGTAAATCAACGATACTTCAATAAAAGATTTAAAAAAAAATTTTAACTGCAAATGTGATAACATTTATTTCCAGCAATTCAAATGTACTTTCTTCTCCCTCTCCCACCTCCAGCCCATTCCTAAGAACCCAGAAGTCTCACACTGCTCGCTGACATCATAATTTATGGAATCTCAGAGTCCCCAGAGGTCTTCAGTTAATCTCAATCCAGCCCAATACTCTTCGCATGCTTGGGTTTCCCATCCTTTCTCTCCCAGTTTTGCTTCCATCAATACTGCCTTTTTCTCTGGGACAAGGATTATATGAGGAGATCCCTGTGGATAAAACTAAATAGTCTTTTTTTTTTTTTTTAAATGTGTGAGTGACTGATCACCTCAGTAAGCGAGGAGTGTTGTGTAAGACAAAACTTGAGTCTCTAAATGGCCAAGGGAAGGGAGTGTTTAAAAAATGAGCCTTCCTCTTCACCATTCTAGAGATTCCAGTCACCCGCTAGGAGAGTCTTCCTTCTTGGCTCACGACAGAACAATGGAATTTGCAAATTCCAAATTTGCAAATTGCCTTCCCACTTAATCACTTAATCAGGTTTTGTGATTCCTGCTTTGTTGTTACTCTGATATCTTCAAGGTGAATTAAGCCTTTGGGGATGTTTCCTCAAGGACTAATTCCTTAGTTTCTGAAGGATATGGTGCATTGCCTCTCCCCTCCACTCGAATAGCCTGCCTCATGAACAATTTTCTCCTACCAAGCATCTTATTTCCAGGAATGGCAAAGTCAGAGAGCAAAGGTAGGTATAAGGCAGGTATAAGGAAAACGCTGAACCACATTTTATCTTCTCTGGCAAAAGATGTGGTAGGAGGGGAAAGTAACTGAAACTCCTGCACAAGACTGCAAAACCCTTCAGGGCAGAGTCTGTTTTCTTCGTTGCTGAACTCCTCTCCAAGTCCAGAGTTTGGACCAGATGAGCTCTCAGTAATTGCTTTTGAACACATTTTTATGGCACATGCATGGTCTCATTTGAGCCTCATGGAAGCGGCAAACAGCAAAGACATGGTTAGATAGAAGATCCCACTTTGCAATTCAGAAAACACTTTCTCATAGTCCCTTTGGGCCTTTGCTCAAAGTCCCTTTGTTCAGAGTTTACAGCCCCATAGGCAAGGAATGTCTCTCAGAGTCAGGCTTGTATCTGAATCCCAATTCTACCACTAATTTACTGTGAAACCTAGGGTGAATGGTTTAATTTCTCAGATCCTAAATTTCCTCAAGTCTAAAACAAATGTAACAACTCCTAATTTAGGAGTGTATGGTAAAAATTAAGTAAGGTTATGACTAAGAAATCTAGCACCAATTATTTGTTCAATATATATTTTTCTCTTCCCTTCCCTTTCCCTCACTTTCCGATATCAACCCTGGGCCTTGCCACAATTCCATGGCTGTGAACAAATAGTAAGGAGATCATGAACAAATGGTAGGGCAAGACAATGAATTCAGGAAGGTGAATATAAATCCTTTTCACCCAAGAAATAAAATTAGTATGGATGTTTAACTTGGGGGGTGGAAGGGGAGAGTGCATTTGTTTACATCCCACATAGTCAAGGATAGCCAAAGGATGTCTTTTTCACTGAATGTATTGTTGTGTGCCCAATGAACCCCTCTAACCAATCTTGAATTTATGAGAAGTTGATCCTCCATGCCCTTCTATATGGGAACAACCATTTTATTAAGATGGCCCTTCACCCTACCTACAGCTGATTTGTTCAGAAGTGAGCACCTGACCCACATTAGGTTTAATAAAAATTTTTCCCCGGGCATTGTGAAGTTCAACATGTAAAAGAGATTTAGCATAGGAGACCCGATTGTCCAAAGTAGAGAAGTCAAGAGAGAGGCAAAAATGAAGTAGTTATTCAAAGAGAATCTGCAACAAAAGACTAAGACTGAAAACTGACAGTTTCCATTTCCTACTTCCCATTGTACTAAGAAGCAACCACAGTAATTTTCTTGCTTCCTTAAGACACATTGGAATCCTACAATAAATTCCCCTTTGGGGACTAGTTCAAGCTTGGTCGTCAGGGCCAAAGTATTCCATACTTATAGAACTCTAATGGAAAGGAGTTCTCCAGTATGTTACAGGAGATCTGCCCTCATTGACATTGATTATATCTACACTCTTTGAATAAAGAAAGGACTGGGTCTCAGTATGAGACCCAGTAAATAAAGTAAATGGAGAGTGTGTCTATACTTCTATCATTCTCCCATTGCAGAAGAAACTTCTCCACTCATAGCTTAGGTAACCACTGTTCTAGCACTTGACCTTCCCCTTCAAGTGATCAGACTAGAATAAGCCCCTGACCCAGGTTTCATCAATGCGTGAACAGAGTAGAGAGCCATGAGATGCTCTAGAGTTGTACAATGATTATTAAGCAGGAGCAATAAAAATATCTCCCCCTTGGGCTTCCCTGGTGGCACAGTGGTTGAGAATCCACCTGCCTATGCAGGGGACACGTGTTCGAGCCCTGGTCTGGGAAGATCCCACATGCCACTGAGCAACTAAGCCCCTGCACCACAACTACTGAGCCTGTGCTCTAGAGCCCGTGAGCCACAACTACTGAGCCCACGTGCCACAACTACTGAAGCCTGCGCACCTAGAACCCATGTCCCGCAACAAGAGAAGCCACCTCAATGAGAAGTCCGCGCACCACAATGAAGAGTAGCCTCACTTGCCACAACTACGAAGAAAGTCCGCACGCAGCAACGAAGACCCAACGCAGCCAAAAATTAATTAATTATTTTTTTTTAAAAAAAAGTATCTCCCCCTTGAGGATTTAAACTGAAAAATATGGGAAAAGACTAAGTTAGGGCTTCCCTGGTGGCGCAGTGGTTGAGAATCTGCCTGCCAATGCAGGGGACACGGGTTCAAGCCCTGGTCTGGGAGGATCCCACATGCCGCGGAGCAACTAGGCCCGTGAGCCACAATTACTGAGCCTGCGCGTCTGGAGCCTGTGGTCCGCAACAGGAGAGGCCGCGATAGTGAGAGGCCCGCGCACCGCGATGAAGAGTGGCCCCCACTTGCCGCAACTGGAGAAAGCCCTCGCACAGAAACGAAGACCCAACACAGCCAAAGATAAAAATAAATAAATAAATAAATAAGCAAATATGGTTAAAAAAAAAAAAGACTAAGTTAGCTGAGAAATGAGACTCACAAATGATAAGCTATGGAGAGAATGGCTGAGTCATGTTTATGGACAGACCAGAGAGGAAATGAGCAAATGTCAGGTGCTGAGGAGGCAGCCATATAAAGCAGTCCCTAGTACTACATTAGCTCCTTCCAAATCTTGAATTATGAGTTCTAGCACTCCCAATAGGTTTCCCCCAAGAAATCCCTGTCTTCTTTTTGGAGCATAAAAGTCTTAACCATAGACCCATATTCTACTAGATAATCTGAATGGTCTCTTTTACAACCTAAAGAACGTAATAACTCATTGTCCTATCTCCTAATAAAATATTATTATTATTATTATTATTATTATTATTATTATTATTATTATTATTATTATTAATACAGCTAAGAGTTACAGAGCACCTATTATGTGTCAGACACTATTCTAAAAACTTTTAGATGTATTTAACAACTCTATGATGCCTTAGCTACCCTATGGTGTAGGTGCAATTATTATCCCCACGTAGGGATGGGGAAAATGAGACAGAGAAGTTAAGTTGTCCAAGGTCACAGAAGCCTTGATTTGAGCTCAGGGACTCAGGTTCCAGAAACTCTAGTCTTATCTACTCTCTTATATCACCTTTGAACACCATTTTATAAACAATTGTCCCTTCTCTGGTACAGAATGACTTAAGGCAAAATGGCCCCTGAATCATTTTGCAGTACACCTAAAACTAAAGCAACATTGTAAATCAACTATACTCCAATATAAAATAAAAATTAAATTATAAATAAATAAACAAATTTCTCCCAACAACAACAACAAAATAGCCTTATTCATTAGGCTCTTTCTCCAGGAATCATAAAAGATGGTTTTCCTGCTTAGGAACTTGGGAGTCATGTGAAGGGACATTCAAAGGTCATAGGTAAGAGAAGACAAAATAAATAAAATAAAAGACCTATTTAACAAGAAGAGAACTTTACTTAGCCTCAATCACTATACACTTGCCAGTTCTTGGCTAAGCAGCTGGATGGATAGAAGCTGGAAGAGACTGAATGTAATGGTCATTCAATAAAAATTTATTCAGAACCTACACGGACCCTATTCTCTGTGATGGCTAAGATAGGACTTGGGCATTTAGGTCAGCATCAGCCATGGGGCTTGTCCCAGATAAGACAGCTCTATTGATATCTGAGAGACTGAGAGCAACAATGATTCTCAGATCCACAATCCGCCAAGCGGTGTCCAAGTTCCCTACATTCAACCCCTCTGAAATAAAAGGAATGAGAGATCCATGCCTGCTTCCCAGCATCCTCTGCAGACCTACAAAGGAGAAACTATCTACACAAGCATTCTCCTCCCCCCCCACCTACCCATTATCAACCTACAAGACCCATTCATTTACTTTATCCAGGTCTCTGCGGAAATGTTGCCTCATTTGGGAGAAAACTTTCTTGACCACCATATCTAGAACAACAGCTCCCCTGCTGCATGTCACTGTCTATCCCCCTACTTTGCTATTTTATTCTTCAAGACACAACAATGCCTGATATCTAACTGCATGTTTGTTCTTTATCCCCACCCCCAGTACAATGTAAGTTCCATGGAGGCAAGAACTGTTATTTTTAGTGCACCTCCTGAATCACAGTAGGTGCTCAAGAAAGATCTATTGAAAAGCAGAAAGATTTAAAGGAATAGGACTTCTATTTCTGGCAATATGGTAGACTAGGATTTTCTGACCAAGCTGGCTCCTTAAAAACATGTAAAAAGATAAAATAAAAAGGTGGAAAGATACTAAGAAATCAAAGGCTAAACATCCAAGGGGAAAAAAGAACCCCAAGACGTAAGCAGAGTATTGAAGCTCTGTTTGCCATCTATAGCATCTCCCCATGAGGCTATAGAACAACAGTTCCCCTACTGCATGTCACTGTCTGTTGTTGTCTATTGTTGTCAACTTTGCAGCTTAAAGCAGCAAACATTTCCTGTTGCAGTTTCTGTAGGGTCAGGAATCCAGGCACAGGTTAGTTGGATGTCTTTGGCTCAGGGTCTCTCACAAAGCTGTAACTAACATGTTGGCAAGGGCTGAAAGTTAAGGCATGGATTTGGGAAGACTTGGATCCTTCCCCACTGGTAGCCAAATATGTCAATTCCTTGCTACATGGACCTCCCCATGAGGCAGCTCACAACATGACAGATGACTTTCCTCAGAACTAATTGCCCACCACAGTCTTTTTGAAACTTAATCTCAAAAGAAACATCCCACCACATTTTATTTACCAAAGGTGAGTCACTAAATCCAGGCCATTCCCAAGAGAGAGAAATTACTCAAAGACGTGAATACCAGAGGGCAGGAATCATCAGGGGCCATCTAAGGGGCTGCCTACCACAGTTTGCCCTCTGACCGCAAATGATTCATGTTATTCAGCTAGGACTGGTTAAAAAAATAGACTTTTAACTAGCCACCTTTGCAGCTAAGTGTAGACATGTAACTGAGAGTTTAGCCAATAGAATGTTTGAATAAATGGTGTAGACCATTTCCAACAAGCCATGCTCCTTCCCATTCTGCTGGCTTGAGGCAATTGAACACAGTGATGTTGGAAGTCACTGGTTGAAGGTCAAAAAGCCACGATATGAATGACTACTTGTAAGACTGGTAATGGTTTCCCTCTGTTACTAGCTGTGAAGTACCACATCATCCCATCTTGGTTTTCTTAAATCTTGTCCACACCTTTTTTAAATAGTGGCTTTACTAGACATTACGCAAGTTGAATGTGCCATCTGTTACTTGTAAGTCCCCTAACTGATACAGACCTCTACCTCTCACCACACACAAAAATGAATTCATAGTAGACTAAAGAACTAAATATGAAAGGGAAGTTAATAAAAGTTTTATAAAATAATACAGGAGAATGTTCTTATAACCTCATTATGTGAAAGAATTTCATATATGTAAAAAAAAAGCATTAATCATAAATTTATCCCTAAATGTGTCAGTATTCATTAAAGAGATTCTGTTCATTAAAACACATGATTAAGAAAATGAAAGGTCAAAACACAGAATGGGAAAAAATCTTTTTAAGACACACAATCAACAAGGACTATTATATTGTGTGTGTGTGTGTGTGTGTGTGTGTGCGTGTGCATGTGCCCGTGCGTGTACTTAAAAATCACTAAGAAAAGATGGCACAAAGGCTCAAACAGGTAATTCACAAAAGAGACTATCCAAACAGCCAATAAACCTATGAAGAGATGCTTAGTCTCGTTAGTAATCAGGAAAATGCCAATTGAAACCACAGTACGCTTGTTAGATTAGCAAAAATTAAAGAGTATGACACCACTGTATTGACAAGGATACGGAAAATGGGTAGTATAAATTAGTCTAACAATTTTGTTGAACAATTTGGCATTATCCTTTAAAAATCAAAGATACACATAACCAGTGATTCAGCTATTTCAGTGACCTAAGTATGCACAATGGTGAAACTCTTGCGCATGCCTACCAGGGTGCAGGTGCAAGAATGTTCATAAAGCATTGTTATAATAGCACAAAACTCAAAACATTTGCCTCTAGGTTTTCATTCTTCTGATCTGGAGTGTGGATGTGATGGCTGGAGCCCTGGCTGCCATTCAGCTACCAAGGTGACCTTGAAGCTACAAGCCACGCATAGAAAACAGCAGAGCAGAAAGAGCCTAAGCCCCTGATGACATTTTTAATCCGCCATACCAGCCATGGGCTGCCTATCTCCAGGCTTCTTTTATGTGGAAAAAGAATTAATGTTTATCTGATTCAAGAAAACAACCAACTAGAAACAACTAGAAAACAAATATATATACAAAGAGAGAGAGATAAAAAATAAGCCAAACTAAGACATATGATTTAGTGATACATAGATAGATAATGTGCCTCCCCACTTTCCTTGGCAACAACAAAATGGGGATCAAGGGGCCCTAGGAGGCCCCTTCTCAGTTATGACTTTTCCCAGCTCTGTTGTTGTTACTGATGTAACACCATTAAAGTGATCTTCCTTTATTTCAAAATTAAATAGGCTGATAAAAAGGAATGAAATAATGCCATTTGCAGCAACATGGATGGACCTAGAGATCATCATGCTAAGTGAAGTACGTCAGACAGAGGAAGACAAATACCATATGATATCACTTATATCTGGAATCTTAAAAAATGGTACAAATGAACTTATTTACAGAACAGAAATAGACTCACAGACATAGAAAACAAACTTATGCTTACCACAGGGGAAAGGTGGGGGGATGGATAAATTAGGAGTTTGGGATTAACATATACAAACTACTATATATAAAATAATTAATAAGGACCTACTGTATAGCACATGGAACTCTACTCAGTATTCTGTAATAAGCTATATGGGAAAAGAATCTGAAAAAGAGTGGATATATGTATAACTGAATCACTTTACTGTACACCTGAAACTAACACAACATTGTAAATCAACTATACTCCAATATAAAATAAAAAAATTTTTAAAAAAATAAATAGGCTAAAGGACTGAACCCTTCTCCCACAGAATATATTGTGAGGCAGATGTTTAAACTAAAGAAGACCTGATGCTCAAGACTCTGTCACAATATAGAATGGAAAGCAAACCCAGGTACAGTTCACTGAGGGCTGGGAACATCTATATTGGGTTTAGTCAGCTTTCCCAGAAGTGGTAAGACTTGAACTGGGTCTGGAAGGAAGCAGAATCCTTGAGCAGACCAGACTAATGGGTGAGACTGTGGTTTCACGGTCCTAGTCTCCTTGCCCTGACCATAGCCATCCTCCACCATCATTTTTGATCAGCCCTCCAGCTGGCAGCTGAGAAGCTATGTGACCTCGGATAAGATGTGCACCACCACCCCCCGGTCTGTACCTTCATCTGTAATGTATCAAAGTAGGTCTGGATTGTCTCTCCATTTCTTTCCAGCCCTGGAGGAAGTGGCATGGAAGTGACAATGTTCAGTCCCTGAAGAGCACAGAGAGGAACATGGGAAATTATGTCATTTAGGATCTACCACTTACCCTCCTGAGCTTTTTAATCCCCAGACCCATTGTTTTCTTACCTACTGAGAGCCCTGAGTCAGCTCTAATTGAAGGGAGATGGCTTCTCCCAGAAACACGAAGCCCTGTCCCACTCATTTTGTGATTTGCAGGCAAGTCTGGGCTCATGCAACCCCCCACTGCAGGCAGGTTAATTATCACAGTGAATCATAGAGAAAAAAGAGTCCCTCTTTCATTTAACATTACTACCTTCATACCAGAAGCATTATCTTAGGTGACACCTGTAAGATGTTAAAACCACCAAAGGATTCAACTGGATCAGAAAACTCAACGATTCAGAAACAAGGCAATCTGAATTGGGCAAGAAGGCGAAACAGTTAGACACCTGGAGAATCTGGAGGTTGCAAGCTTTGAATGTTGCCCAGGAACTCTGGATAAAACTGGGTGCACAGCCTGGTCTTGCTACCTGCTGCGAGTTTATTCAAAAGTGGGTTTCAGCACATCCATAAAATCAGCCCAAGGAAGATTAGGTAATTGCATTTACTATGGCTTTCAGATTACCACAGCAGCAATCTCCTTGGAACTGCTCAGAAAACAAAAATATCAGCAGTGCTTCATAGAAGTCCCTCGCAGGAACAAAAGGACCAGTTCTTTCCCTATGAGGTAATGTAAATCTTGTAACTATGTTGGGAGATCATATATATTCCAGAGACTATTAAGTGTGCTTTCCAAAAGATTGAAAAAATTCAAATTTTATCTGTGTGACCTTTTGCACGGTTATTTTCCCAAGGCTTTAATTCTGTCTTCTGTGAAACAAGCATAGACCTACGTACTTACTGATGGTTGCAGCAGTTAGTAACAAATATGTCAAGTGCAGGGAACAGTAATTGGCATAGAGATATTATTACTCCCCTGTCACCCACATGGTTGAATAACTAGGTATTCAGAGCATGTACCAAGGATGAGTCCCATCCCTCTGAGGAGGTTGTCTCAGCTGGCGAGGTCAGAGAGAAAGACCCTTGAAAGAAGCTTCTGAAAAGATAATGTAGAAATGGATGTTACAGGAGGGGATGTGCAGTGAGGAAGGTGACGAGATGGAAACCTCGGTGACCTGGCCTCTGAGTGTCCTGACTATGTCAAGAATGCTCAACATCACTAATCATTAGAGAAATGCAAATCAAAACTACATTGAGGTATCACCTCACATTGGTCAGAATGGGCATCATCAGAAAATCTGCAAACAATAAATGCTGGAGAGGGTGTGGAGAAAAGGGAACCTTCTTGCACTGTTGGTGGGAATGTAAATTGATACAGCCACTATGGAGAACAGTATGGAGGCTCCTTAAAAAACTAAAAATAGGACTACCATACGACCCAGCAATCCCACTACTGGGCATATACCCTGAGAAAACGATAATTCAAAAAGAGTCATGTACCAAAATGTTCATTGCTGCTCTATTTACAATAGCCAGGACATGGAAGCAACCTAAGTGTCCATCATCAGATGAATGGATAAAGAAGATGTGGCACAAACATACAATGGAATATTACTCGGCCATAAAAAGAAATGAAATGGAGGTATTTGTAATGAGGTGGATGGAGTTAGAGTCTGTCATACAGAGTGAAGTAAGTCAGAAAGAGAAAAACAAATACAGTATGCTAACACATATATATGGAATCTAAGGGAAAAAAAAAAAAAGGTCATGAATAACCTAGTGGCAAGACGGGAATAAAGACACAGACCTACTAGAGATTGGACTTGAGGATATGGGGAGGGTGGACTTGAGGATATGGGGAGGGGTGAGATGTGACAGGGTGAGAGAGTGTCATGGACATATATACACTACCAAATGTAAAATAGATAGCTAGTGGGAAGCAGCCGCATAGCACAGGGAGATCAGCTCGGTGCTTTGTGACCACCTAGAGGGGTGGGATAGGGAGGGTGGGAGGGAGGGAGATGCAAGAGGGAAGGGATATGGGAACATATGTATATGTATAACTGATTCACTTTGTTATAAAGCAGAAACTAACACACCATTGTAAAGCAATTATACTCCAATAAAGATGTTAAAAAAAAAAAGAAAAATGCCTGAGTTATGGTGTTATGCCCGTATTTCCTATTATTATAATATTCATTTTATTATCTCATTTAATTCTCACAACAACTCTAGGAGGTAGATATTATTATTACTCCCATTTTACAGAGGGTGAAATTGAGGCTCAAAGAGGAAATGTCACTTGCCCCAAATCACACAGCTAGTAAGTAGTAATTTGGGATTCAAAATCAGGCAATTCCACTCCAGGGTAGAAGAAGCAAGGAGGAGGGAACCTCAGCTAAATAAAAATGCTGCCTACTGTGGAGCTGGCTATTCTTTCCTAATTTTTATTGTGCACACTACTCAGGGTGTAGAGCATTGTGCTATAACCACATGTACCGTGAGGCACATATGAGGCCATGGCCTTATCCTCAGAAACACTCACCCTCTGGGCAAGAAGGCAAGCATGAGCCCAGACAGCGATAACACCATGGCGCCCACATGGCTTTCGAAGGGTCAACCGTGGGAGAACTCAAGGCAGAACAACCCAGCCTCAAGGTTCCAAAAGCTGGAATGTTGGGGGAGAGTGACCTTAGCTTCTGAGTCAGACATCAGGACACTTGGCTGACGGAGAAGTGCTTTTCCTAGTTTTTTATTTATGAGAAAAGTCTTAAAAAGTAGTTTAAAAATTACTTCACTTACTAGGTCTTCATTGCTTTAATTGAAAAAAGTTAAAGTGTATAATATCAGTCCAGTCATCACGGTTACAGGCTGCTTTGAGGTCCCACTCCAGCACGGTGGGTGACATTAGGACCCGAGACCATCCTGCCCACAGTGCCACCCCCCTCCCCCACCTGGGCCTCTATCTCCAGCCCCATGGTCCTCACGAGACTGGGATAGCAACCATCACTCTTGGGTCAGGTGTCCCAGTGACAGGGAAAAAAAAGCCTCCTGGTACATTCAGCACTGAGGTGCTGATGACTACATTCTCAGCTTTGTAGCTCTAAAAATAGCACGGTTCACACCCGTTCAATAGATGTTTTCTGAACAACAGCTACAGGCCAGATCATAATCCCCCCAGATACTAATATGAGTAAGCTCCAGCTGCCAACCTCAAAGAGCTCATAGTTGAGTGGGGCACAGACAATGGGATGATATCATAGTTCCAGGAAAGAAGTACTCACCCAGAAATGCCTGGTATTGGTGGGGCTGGCTCAAGCTGCCCAAAATCATTGTCAAAGTCAGACACCACTTATTAACTTAGAATGAGAAATGTGATTTTCAACACGACCAACAGCCTCGAATTGTCTGCTCAGCGTATTCTCTCCCTGCAGAAAAGCCTCTATCTGAAGCCAAATTCTTCTGGGAAGGATAATCCATGAGCCTAGAATTGGAGCATAAGGAAGAAACCAGACTATTGTCTCTATGAAATCAGACCTGCCCAGGCAACCAGAAAGTTCAGCTCAGCTGAGACATCCTCTCCCTGTGTTTCACTCAGGCAGGTTGAGTCTTTCTTCAATTGACTGTATTGTCACCTGTCTGGTTAGTTACATTCCAGCCCCGAGGATACACGTGGCCCACCGCCTAGGTCTTCCCAGCATCACAGCCCAATGGGTCACCTGTGATGAGGTTCACCTCTGTCAATTTCAGTTAGTTTTCATCAGGATCAGCCTTGGAGGCCACATACTCCCAGGTCCACTGAACTCAGAGTGTCTGCATAGCCTCTCTAACACTAGGAACCCCATTCCTGTTGGGTGGTATCTTTATTTTGCTAAAATTCAAGGAGCTCCAAATTGACTACATCTTCCTTGCTTGTGCCGACTCTGGTTTTGCAAAACCCCATAGTTCATAAAATCAAAGGACCCAGTGGAAACTCTCCTTGTGTCACATAAATCCCAGAATGTACAATCAGCAGAGGGAACCGGACAGAGATGGGCTGGGAAGCAGAAGCACTAGAAATGATGAAGGACACCGGCTTGAAAGTGAGTAAACCCGGATTTGAATCTTAGCAACACTTCTTATTAATTATGTGATCCTGACAAATGAAGGCACCCCTTTTGAGCTTCAGATTCCTCACCTACAAAATGAAGGTAACAAAGATGAACGGTGATGCAACTACTTCTTAGAGTCATTGTGGGTGTTAACAATGGAATAACCAGTGCCTGGTATATAACAAATGCTCCTAACTGTTAGTTGTTATTGCTATTGACAATAATGATAACAATGTAAACCTGGAGGGAGCAGTTATCTTTTGAGAAAAAGATACCCAAGTCCTCAGTATCATTTTGCCCAGTCTAGGATGAGAGAGTCACCAAGGACTTTGAAGTAAAGGAACTTGTCTGCATATACCTGGTGGGACAGCTTCCCTAACAGGCTGGGGAAAGTCTGGGACAGCAAACCCCTGCACCGAGTAACTTGGGGAACCTGCAGGAGGAGGGGAGAGGGAGGAAGATGAGAAGAAAGAGAGAGAAGAGCATGCATTCGTTCATGCACTCAACAGCTAAGACCAATTAAATGCTTAAAATCTAATTGGAGGGGAAAAGACATGAGCTCAAACAATCTGCAGTAGAAAGAGCTCAGGGATGATGTGATGATGTGATGATGGGGAGGGTCCTAGGACTGGCAGGGGCTGAGAAGCAAGAACCGGAGTCCAGCCTTAGGAGCAGGAGTCAGGGAAGGCTTTATAGGGTGGAACTCAATAGACAAGCCATGTTTTGTTTCGTCTTTATGGTTCTCTATGAAAAAAACAAAGTCTTTTAATTCTATAACCATTTCTTAGCTTTAATATTCACTTAACCAGAGCACTATCCTGTCATAGTCCTGAGAAGTCTTTTGCTAATCATTGGGTTGAAGAAAGCTTAGCAGGACTTACGGGAACTCACGTGGTCTGTCTGCCCACCAGAAATCACACTCTGCACTGACTTAATCCCTCACCCCTTTGTTCCAAAAGCCTCTCATTCTTCCCTAGGTCCCGAGGGCTGGAGAGCCTCCAGGGCAACTGGACTCATTGAAGGCTTTAATGTTACCCATTCCTATTATTGCTTTAGATGCATCTCTTCTAAATAGCAAATAGATGACTTCGGCTTTTCATGCAATTTGGAAGTGTCTATAATAGTCAAAATCTTTACTCCAGCCACCTGTGTCAGAACTGCTCAGTCCTTCCCGCTTTGACCTTGGAAAAGCAAAACACAGATGGCACACTCCCATGGGAATGTGATGAAGGAGTTCTTTTCAAAGGAGTAGGCAGGGTTAAGGGTGAAACATCCAGGGGACAGCCACGGTAAGAAGCTCCTCCTCCCCACGCACGGAGGGGAGGAAGTAGTAGGAGAGGTCCTCCCCACTAGAGCTGTGGCCTTTCTCAGATGAGGGCAGCCACTGACAACCCACGGTTGAGCAGAGAGGCATCTGGGGGCATGAATGCTCAAGCCTCACTCTCCTCCCACCCCCAGTCTCACGTCAAGCCTCCGACCAGAAGAGAGAGGGCAGGGCAGCCCTTAGACGAGGTCCATAGACGTCAGAATACCGGCACCCAAAGGATATAGATGGCTGAAGAGTTCATCTAGCCAGGAAGTAGCGAACCCAGCACACTCTCCTTTTTTTTTCTTTTAATTTTTATTGGAGTAAAGTTGATTTACAATGTCATGTTAGTTTCAGGTATACAGCAAAGTGAATCAGTTATACATGTACATATATCCACTCTGTTTTAGATTTTTTTTCCATTACAGAGTATTAAGTAGAGTTGCCTGTGCTATACAGCAGGTCCTTATTAGTTATCTATCCTATATATAGTAGTGTGACACAGCACTCTTCTTTTTTTCTTTTTATTTATTTTTATTTATTTTTGGCTGTGTTGGGTCTTCGTTTCTGTGTGAGGGCTTTCTCTAGTTGTGGTGAGCGGGGGCCACTCTTCATCGCGGTGCGCAGGCCTCTCACTATCGCGGCCTCTCTTGTTGCAGAGCACAGGCTCCAGACGCGCAGGCTCAGTAGTTGTGGCTCACGGGCCCAGTTGCTCCGTGGCATGTGGGATCTTCCCAGACCAGGGTTCGAACCCGTGTCCCCTGCACTGGCAGGCAGATTCTCAACCACTGCGCCACCAGGGAAGCCCACAGCATCCTTCTTAACTAGAGTAATTTAACCTTTCACATCTACTCTGATTCACATTTACTCTTACTAGTTATCTATTTTATATATAGTACTGTGACACAGCACTCTTAACTAGAGTAATCTAATCTTTCACATTTACTCTAACGTGTTTGATGTTATTCCACCGTCTTATAAAATTTTCCCTTTCATATGCTTCATCATAACTTTTTTATTAGTAACTAATAAACCGTAATGATAGAAATAATAAGTAGAAGGCACTTTCATTTGTTATTTAGTTAGAAGGGATGTCTATGCTTTCATTTACGATTGCTATTATTATAGTTTTCTATTTATTATACTTTTTTCTTGTTTTCTCCTTTCTTGAAATTTCCTGATTTTTTAAATCTATTTTCCTTACAATGCTTTGGAAGTTCTATATCCTGTTTCAACTCTTCTAATGATAACTCAAGTTTTTAATTCACTTGAACCTTTATTTCTCAAACAATGTCAAGAAATATACAATATAGGGCTTCCCTGGTGGCGCAGTGGTTGAGAGTCTGCCTGCCAATGCAGGGGACACGGGTTCGAGCCCTGGTCTGGGAGGATCCCACATGCCGCGGAGCAACTGGGCCCGTGAGCCACAACTACTGAGCCTGCGCGTCTGGAGCCTGTGCTCCGCAACAAGAGAGGCCGCGATAGTGAGAGGCCTGCGCACCGCGATGAAGAGTGGCCCCTGCTCACCACAACTAGAGAAAGCCCTCACACAGAAACGAAGACCCAACACAGCCATAAATTAATTAATTAATTAATTAATTAATTAATTTTTTTAAAAAAAGAAATATACAATATAGAATGACAAAACACTTAGCATATCTTTCTTTCACCAGCACCCTAAGATATGTTCTTTAGTCCATTGCAGTGAGGTGAATTGGCTTCTCGGGCCCGAGCCTATAGGCTTTGGAACGACCTGGACATAATGTATAGCATATATCAAAGGCCAGCGACATAAAATTAAAAATAAAAGAAGGAAAGACACAGAAGCATAAATACTACATGATACTACTTACAGGATAACTTAAAATAGTCAAACTCCTAGAAGCAGAGAGTAGAAATGGTGGTTGCCAGGGGTTGGGAGGAGGAGAAAACAGGGAGATGTCAGTCAAGGGGCACAAACTTTCAGTTATACAAAATAAATAAGTCCTAGAGAGCTCCTGTACAGCATAATGCCTGTAGTTGACAATACCGTATTGTACACTTAAAAATTAGCTGAGGGTAAATATTGTGTTAAGTGTCCTTATCACACAAAAACATAAGAATAATAAGAAATAAGAGGGGGGGAAGAAACTTGGACATGATGGGTGGGTTTATGGCATAGATTGTGGTGACGGTTTCACAGGTGTATACGCATCTCCACACACATCAAGTTGTATACGTTAATTATGCACGGTTTTTTGTATGTTAAAATAAATGTTTTTAATAATAAGAGGCAGAGAGAGGAGGAATGAGGCCAAGTCACCTGGTGGCTGAGGAGAACATCTGTGGATACCGAGCAGGGGGATTGGGGGGCGTTCCCGCCAGGAATACGCAGCCCCCTTTCCTCCCGCAGATCGTCCACGGATCTCAGCATCCCCGGTTCCCTGACCGCTTCTGGTTCCCATCCTTCCTCCGCACGGTGCCCAGCGGCGCCCACCAGCCCTGGGGCCTGGCCAAGCTCTTGAGTCCCTTTAACTGGACCTGGGTGGGCCTGGTGGGTTCTGACAATGGCAACTTCGAGCGGCTGGACCAGCAACTGCAGACGGAGATGAGGCGCACGGGCGGCTGCGTGGCCTTCTCCAGGAGGATCAGCCGCCAGGGCTGCTGATGCGCTCCGCGCCGTTGCCTCCAGCCCCGCTGCCACGTCATCGTCTGTGACTGTTACCACTTCCACCTCAGGCTCCTGGCCGAGGCCATTTGGAAGAATGTGACCAGGAGGACGTGGATCTTCTCCACCTCCTTCCCCTACAAGCCCTCGGTGCCGGGCCCCACGGCTCTGGGCTTGCTGAACGGCAGCTTGAGCCTGACCATGCACTCAGGAGGGATGCCCGGCTTTGAGGATTTACTGTTGGCGCTGCGCCCAGCCGCCTACGCAAGCAACAGTCTGGTGAGGAAGTTGTGGGAGCAGCTGCAGGGATGCAGGTGGTCTGGATAAGGGGCTCCCACCCCAAGGGCCAGAGAAGGGGCTCAGAACTGCACGGGGCTTGAGAACGTGACAGCTGTCCATCTGCCTGCCTTCAAACTTCCTGATCTGGCGGCCACTTACCAAGCCTACCTGGCCGCCAAAGCCCTGCTGGCTGCCTGTCAGAAACTGATGGACTGCTCCCCAAGAGATGGACCCTTCCTGGGAGGCACTTGTGCTAATTCACAGAACACCAGGCCTTGGCATGTGAGCAGACAAGACCCTTACCCAGTCCCTGTTCATCCCAGAGACTAGCAGACGGGTGTTGTGGTCTAATGAAAGGTGTACTGAATTTAGAGCCAAAGTGACTATGGCTCACATCCCTTATTATTAAAGACATCAGGGGTTTAGATGAAGAAGAGAGAGCTGGCTTCTATTGCCAATGAGAGTCTTTGTAAAATTTTCAGGAAGTATGCAAATTGTTTGGTAAACCATGGAAATCAGCAAACACTAAAATCCTGGCTTTTTTCCCCAGAGAGCCAGTTGTTAAACATTTAGCAGCACACCACTGCAAATATCCAAGCAAGGTTATAGAAACAAATTCAGAATAGAAGAAAAATCCTCTTATTTTTAAAAGCATGTCTTCAAACTAGGCACAGCTTCTTTAAGATAGGTTTTAGGTAATTTTATCAGTATTTATATCATGTGAGTTCTTATAAGGCTATAAGAGTAATAATAGTTAATTAACACTTTTTGGGTGCTATTCTATCCAAGTAATGTTCCAAGCACTTTATATGTATTAATACATTTCATGACCCTATGAGGTAGGTCCCCTTTTTACAGATGAGAATGCTGAGAGGTAGAATAATATATCCAAAGTCCACACAGCTGGTTCAGGTAGAGTTGGAAATCACACCAGGCAACCTGGCTCCAGAGTCTGGGCACTGCCTCTCAAAGCTGAAGAATTCCAGGAATCTTTCACGATTCTAGACCCAACTCTGCCCCCAGCAAAGTGATTTGTTCAAAATCCCTCCTGTAGTCTTACAGGGCTTCCATAGCTTAATTCAACAAATATGTGTTTATGCCACAAGTATTTACAAAGCAACCTTCATGCACCTTGGAGCAATGGGGGTACAGAAATGTGCAAAATACATGCTTGCCCTCAAAGTGTTTACACTCTAGTTGTAAAGAGTAATAAACAATCCCACATACCAGGTACTGGAGGGTATGGCATGAGCAGGAGTGGGAAAGTGATCTAGCTGGTTCAAAGCACGGGACAGACTAAGGAAAGAGAAAAAAAAACAGTGAAAAGAAAAGGTCGGAAAGGCAAGAGGAAGCTCTATTATAAAGAACCTCAAAGGCTTTCTTAAAGAGTTCCAGGTTTCTGGAAAAGACCACAACCTAATCACAGAATCAAAGTTAATTCCATCTTCTCCAAAGGTGTTAAAAGATCCCAAAGCACCCACTCTAAAGACCCTGGTGGGCTCCTAAAGGAACTTTGCCTGACCTGCGTTTTTTACTACTTAAGCTATTCCCAGAAGGGAATGATAATGGGGCTTTGATAGTCACATAAGCTGAGATTCTCCCAGCTATGGAGTGTTTGGGATGCATTGAAACATTCATACTCCTTGGTCTATAACACCTTTTAATCAAAAGCATTCCCTATTAGCCACACTGCTGAGATGAACATGGTGATGCTTTGAAGGCAGGACTGAGCTCTTGTGTCCTAGCTACGAATCATGTCTGGCACGAAGAAGGAAGCTTAGTAATTTGTATGGACAGAAGGTGCAGAATTGGATGGATAGAGACTGATGTTCATAAGACCATCCTGTGAGTGAAGTTATCTTAGGCAAGACCCAATACTGCCAGGTTTCCATTGACTCAACTTTCACTCCCCTGCTTATCACAGGTTAGCACAAACTTGGCAGATGAGAAAGCAGAGTTCTTTTTTCATAAAATGTACCGAGATAAGGTGCCTTCCTCCAAGGGCTGGCAAGCACAGATGTGGGAGGACAGTCCGTGATGTGAAGGAAGCCCCCTGTGCCTCTTCTGCTGCTAACCAGCTTCCCTCCTTCTACCTTCTGTCTCTGCCTCAGATGCTCCATTACACCCAAAAGGTTCGCTTCACCGCCAAAGCCCAGGAAGAGGTTTGCTTCACTAAAGAGGGGGAGATGCTGGCAACGTTTGACATCCAAAACCTCTACATCCTCCCAGACCAGAGAGAACAGACCCTGACTGTTGGACGTTCTGACTTGAGGTTACCTCCTGGAAAAGAGCTGCTGATAAGTGACAGTGCTATTATCTGAAGGGCGCTTAAAGGTGAGAGCAGAGAGCTCCCCAAGGACCAAGCCCACAAGCACCTCTCACCCCCAAGCACCCAGCAGGGTTTGTTATGTTGAACTGACAGAGCACTTGGTAGGGTAGACCATTAACCTACACAACTCTGAGGCTGTTCAGCAAACAAAACCTTCCACAACCATTCTCTGGCTCCAAAAGCAAAGGAGTTTGCTAAAGGCAAAGGTGATTAATGAACAAATAGCAAAATAAATTTTATATATATATATATATATTATCCCATTAAATGCCATGTTATATATCTTCAGAAGCATGATTGCATAATATTAAACAATACAGATTAAGAAGGTATTTAAATATTTTTGCAATTAGACATTACAATGTTTTCTAATTTTTGCAATTTAAATACCTCTGTTGTGTTATAACTTGTGCATACATATTTAAGATTACCTCTGATTTCCTGTAAGTATAATAAGTACTTAGAAGTAGAATTTGGGATCAAAGAATATGATATTTTTAAGAGTCTTCTATGGTACTTATTGCTGAATTACATGGCTTCTTATCAGAGGAAAAATTAAAAGTTGGACTTAGAAAAAAAACAGGATTGAATCTCAAATTGCCACTTATTAGCTGTATGATCACAGGCAAATTCTTTTGTTTCTTGACTTAATGTGGAAAATAAAAACAGTCACTACCTTATAAGAATGAAATAGAATTAATATTAAAATAACTTAGCAAAAAATTATATGTAATTGCCAATTCAAGTTTATCCTGAGATAGCTACTGTGTCTATGTGGAGTTGCTCTGTTTTAGCCTTGTAGCCTTATGTCAGGAAATAGACAATTGATGCCAAGCTTTTTTACACAGTGGAAAACAGCCCACAGAGCCCCATTTGTCCTTTCCCAGACTCCTAAGTATCTAAGGTCGCCAGGTGGGGGACTTCTAATGTAAGTGCAGTTGCATCTCAAGTATCACTCCATGCTTCTTGCAGTTTCCTCCAGCTCATCCAGGCAGGGGTTATCATTCCCTTCTCTAAGCATCCATAGCATTTTCCACATGGTTCTGTAATCAGAAAGAGTAAGAAAATTACTGTAACAAGTACAGATGTTTTGTCCTCATCCTCAGTGATTTCAACCTAGTTCCCTCTGGTCTCACCTTAGTCTTGCATGTCTTTTTTCTGTTCCCATGACTGTCACACCTCAATGGCCAAATACCCCCATCCTGGGAGAAAGAAACAAGGGAGCCAATGAGCAAGAGAGCAGAGTATTGGGGCTGGAAGATGCAAACTATTACATTTAGAATGGATAAACAACAAGGTCCTACCGTATAGCACAGGGAACTATATCCAACCTCCTGGGATAAATGATAATGGAAAAGAATATTTAAAAAGACTGTATATATATATGTGTGTGTATAACTGAGTCACTTTGCTGTACAGCAGAGATTGGCACAGCATTGTAAATCAACTATACTTCAAAAAAATAAAAAATAAAAAAAAATAAAGCAAGAGAGCAGAGTAGAGTTTAAAAAGACTGTATATATATATATATATATATATATATATACATATATATATATGTATGTGTGTGTATAACTGAGTCACTTTGCTGTACAGCAGAGATTGGCACAGCATTGTAAATCAACTATACTTCAAAAAAATAAAACAAGGGAGCAGAGTAGAGTTCCAGGGGAGAAATGAGCATTGCTTCCCATCGCTTTGGGGTCATCATTGAGGACTATTTCAGGTATCTTCCCCTCACTTCTCCTTTCCCAGACTAAAGAATCCTTTTATCAGCTCTTTCCAAGAAAATTCATTCTGCAAGCATGATTTGAATCTCAGTTGTTCTCAATTCAGAGTGACTTTGCTTCCCAGGGGTCATTAGCAATGTCTGGAGACATTTCTGGTTGTCACAACTTGGGGGGAATGCTACTGGCATTCAGTGGATAGAGGCCAGGAATTCTGCTAAACCTCCTATGATGCACAGGACAGCCCTTCACAACAAGTATCTAGCACCTAATGTCGGTAATGCTGAGGGCTGAGAAACTGTAAATTAGTTGCCTGGCTAGTATTTGTAGTCTTTGTTTCTGATTCACTGTTGATTCATCTCTCAATTCTGTTTGGGCTCGGGGGGAAAATAAGTCCCTTGAAATAAAAGCTAAGGGATTTGATGAGCCCAGAATGGAGGGCAAACTTCCCAGAACATTCAGAATATTATCCTATTCACTAGCATTTGGTATACATTCACAGTGTTCTGAGCACTGTAGTAAGGGCTTCACTGCATCACCTCATTGAATCCTCACACAATCTTCAAAATAGATATAATTGTTACCCCCATTTTATCAAAGAGAAAACTAAGGGTTAGAGAGGTTAAGCCCCAGGTCACCCTGCAGAGCCAGAATTCCAGCCCAACATCCAGGGGCCAGCCCTTTGTCTGTAGAGCAATGATGCTCATATCTTTCTTCTCCTTGAGATTTCTTGGTTCCCCCAGACTGTGACATCTTAAGAACTCATCTTTACCTGTTGTTCTCCCCCTAATACCCTACACAGTACTTGATGCATGGAATACATTGATAACAATTTGAATAAGAAAGGGAGGGAAGGAAAGAGGAAAGGGGTAAAGAAAGGAAAAAGGAGATAAATAGGGTTTTTAATTTTTTAAGGTGGGGGAGGAGAGGGAGAAAGAAAGAAGAGAGGGAGGGACCAGTAAGTGAGAACGATGCTGCAAATTCTTCTAAGACCTGATTGCACTGATGCTATTCAGTCTCCCCTGCAGTCTCCCCCATGCTCTCTCTCCTCCCTTGTGCAGGTCCCTACCTCCATCTGCAATGAAAAATGTCCTGCAGGAACTAGGAAGTCAACCCTATCTGAGAAGTCAAACTGCTGCTACAGTTGCCTTCCCTGCCCTGGAGGAGAGATGTCCATGACACCTGGTAAGGAGGGAAGCTGGCCCTTGGTCAGCAGGTGGCCAGTCAGCAGCCAAGGAAGGTTTCAGATGAGAGCTGATATTTACATCAAGGGAAGATTCATTTAATGGGGAAAAAAATCCAGTGGAAAGGAGATCAAAAAGATGGTGTCAATATGCCCTTCCCACATGCCACCTTATAGCCATGTATGGCTATATATTCATCCTTTCTTTCACCAACCATGAGTTTGCCCAAATTTTGTGCCTATTTTAATGTCTGGCACATGGTAGGCATTCCATAAATATTGGGAGAAAGCCTCCTAATGATTTAATCTGTTTTACTAAGATGTCATTCATTCAACAGATAGCAACTGGCACCTACTGTATGCAGCTACTGTGATGGGTGCAAGGGTGGTAACAACAAATAAGGCACAGCCCCTGGCCCCACAGAGCTCATGATTTGCTAAAGGAGAATGGTCATTGTAGAATAGAGAAACTAGGCTTAAAGTCAGTTGCTTTAATAAAAGCTCAAGCATTGAGTCATGAAAGCAGAGAGAAATGATTAATTCTGATGAAGGATATGTAGGCAGACTTTTCACTGGAGGGGGTGGCATGTGATATAGACCTTGAACAACAAGTAGGGTTTCAAAGGCAATGAAGCATGATAAGGATAGTCCAGGCCAAGGAGTAAGTTAATGAAGCCTCTAGGCATGAAAGCAACAAGGAGTCTAGTGTGACTTGAGTCTAGACTGGGATGGGAGATGTAGGAAGCAGGTGGTCACATCACAGAAGACCTTACTTGCCAGACTCAGGAACATGAACTCTATTCTGTAAGACATGGGGAACCACTGAATTACTCAAGTAGAAAAGCAGTATGTGTTTCAATATGTGTTTAGGGGAGAGTAATAGGTGGTAGATGTACTGAAAAAGAAAGAGATTGTTTCAGGAAGACCAGGTTCAGAATCCAAATCAAGGAAAGAGGTTAAATGAGAATATATTACTGCTCCAGAACTCTAGCCACAAAGCCTATCCTTAAAATCACTACAGAAAGCAAAGCTCTGATAAGTTCTATCAAAGGAGTGACTTAGAAAAGGATGGTTCCATAAAAGAGGAGAGAGAGTCTGTGTACATATTAAGCATCCCCATAAACATTCCTTATATAAAATAGGCTGATGAATGAATAAATGCATAAATAAATTAGCTGTGACTATGAATTACAACATTGCCACAATGGTTGTTCAATTCAAAAGGTCAAAGCCTAACCAGGAGTTAGAGCTTCCGTAGGTTGCCATGTCAATGTCATTTCACTATAGTCTGATGCATGATAAGCAGCGACTATCAGGATTTCTGCCATGTGTGTTTTTGGCCCTAAATCTGAGGACATCAGGCAATCTGGAAGGTCCATCGTAACAAGACTGAAATACTCTGATTCTGCTGGAAAAGCCATCAGAAGTTGTATAACCACTTGACCATGGTAAAGTTTCCAGAAGCTTCCCCACTCTGTTCTCTGACCCAGTTTCTCTCTCTTCCTTTAGACAGTGCTACATGTGAGAAGTGCCCTGAGGACCAGTGGCCCAACAGGGAGAGCTGTCAGTGCATCCCCAAAACCCTCGACTTCTTGCCCTACCACGAGCCCCTCATCGCAGTGTTGGCTGTCTGCACAGCCCTGCTCTTCCTCCTTGCTCTGGCCACATCTTAGGCATCTTCATCTGGCACCACCACACCCCCGTCGGTCAAGCCAATAATCACCAGCTCAGCTCCTTTCTGCTGTCCTCCTTGGCCCTCTGTTTCCTCTGCCCCTTCATGTTCATTGGTCATCCAGAGCCCCTCATCTGTGCCATACACCAGGCAGCTTTTGGGGTCACCTTCACAATCTGTGTGTCCACTGTGCTGGCCAAGACCATTGTGGTGGTGGCAGCCTTCCATGCCACCCGGTCTCACCCCTGGATTAGAAGTGGGTGGGGCCAGTTCTCCCTAGAACCATCGCCATGGCCTGTTCCCTGGTCCAGGCAACCTTATGTACACTCTGGGTGACCAGATGGCCCCCACAACCCATGAACTCTACAGAGCCTGGGTCCACAGTGACTGTAAAGTGTGATGAAGGCTCCTTGGAACTGTTTTATGTCGTGCTGGGTTACTTGGGTTTGCTAAGTCTGGTTAGCTTGCTGGTGGCCTTCCCAGCCCACCTAAATGTCCTTCAGCCCACCTAAGTGTCCTTCATCCCTGCGTACATGAGTGCCTGAAGCAAAGACATAGTAGCCATGCAGGTCTTTGCCATCTTGGCATCAGGAGCAAGCCTCATATTCTGCCTTTTCTTTCCCAAGTGCTACATCATCCTTCGCCATCCTGAAAAAAACACAAAAGAACAAATGTTTGGCAAGCATCATCTCAAGTGAGAAAATCAGTAGTGAACAGTCAGGAGTTCCACCTTCTCAAGGATGCCTTCCCTAAGCTCATCAACAGGAAAATGTTCCTTCCTCTGAGCCCTATCACACTCATCTGGACCCCTCCTTTTCACTTAGTTGCTTCTATTTTGTATTTCATTCCATGAGAGAGAGATGAGACATGTTTGCAACTAATATCGTCCTTGATGGAAACATCTGGTCTAATTCATCCTGTGACCCTTCAGCAGCCAGCCAGTGCCTGGTGCAAAGAGGAGGCAGAGTAGTTGTTTGATGAATGAATAAATCAACTTCTGCAAAGTTAGCATTGGAAGAGATCTTTGAGGGGAGGCAGCAAGGTAAGATGTTACAGAAAAACCCAAACGAACTTTTTGGCCAACCCAATAGAATGGTCAAAAGAAGTCAAACAGACCTGGCTCAAATCCTCCGGGCTCCTCCATGTTGTAGTTGTAGGGACTTGAGCATGTCGCTTAAGCTCTCTAAGCTTCAGTTTCCTCCAGTGTAAGATGAGACTAAGCCTTTCTCTCTAGGTTGTTGTGATAATGAAATGAAAAAAAAAAAATGTGTGAAGGTTCTCAGCACTTATTAAACACTCAAAAGGTAAGTATATAAAGTCATCAAGTCCCTCCTGTCCTTTTACAGATAAGGAACTGATGCCAAAAGAGGAGACCAGTTAATCCAAGGCATCATTGTGCAGATGTTAGGAGTCAGATGAGTAGGTTTCAAGCCATAGCACTTGCATTTACTTAGCTATGTGACTTTGGGCAAGTTACTTAACTTCTCTGTACCGCAGTTCCCTCGTGTGTAAAGGAAGATAACCATAGCCCCTACTTTGTGGGGTTATCAATGAGGAGTAAATGAATTAATATTTATAAGGCATGTAGAATATTACTCAGCAAATAGTAAGAGTATTTATTAAATAATTCAATTAAATTATACATAATGGCAAACCTGAATCTCTTGATGGATTGCTGAATAGCCGAAACTTTTATGAGACTGTTGCTAGAAGCTAGGTCATGGGGAGGGAACTTCAAAATGGCTAAAGTATGGTCTTTACAAGCAAAGAGCTTGTGAGCTAACATTTCCAACCTAACCTGATCAGAGTGTACTAAATGTATCTATTGTGAAACTGTTTATAAGAAGTAAATAGAGAGTGGCCAAGAATGCAGGGTAGGAAGATCCTGAGCTCACCTCCTCCCACGGGCACACCAAAATTACCACTATTTACAGAGCAACTATTGATGAGAAAGACATGAAGACTAGCAGAAAAGATCTTCTACAGCTAAGGTTACAAAGAAGGAACCATGACAACACAATTAGGAAGGGCAGAGACGTGGTATAATCAAGACCCATACTCCTAGGTAGGTGACCCACAAATGGGAAAATAATTACAACTGCAGAAATTCTCCCCAAGGAGCGAGGGGTCCAAGCTCCACATCAGGCTCCCCAGCCACAGGGGTCCTGCACCAGGAAGATAAACCCCCAGAACATTTGGCTTTGAAGGCCAACAGTACTTACTTTCAGGAGAGCCAGAGGGCTGTAGGAAATAGAGACACCACTCTTAAAGGATGCACACAAAATCTCACATCCTCTGCGACCCAGGACAGAAGCAGTAATTTGAAAGGAGCCTGGTCAGACCCACCAGCTGTCTTGGAGAGTCTCTGAGACAGGCAGGAGGCAATTGGGTCTCACTCTGGAGACATAGACACTGGCAGCAGCCATTTTGGAAGCTCATCCAACCATGAAAACACTGGTGCTAGCAAGTGCCATTTTGGGATCCTTCCTCCAGCTTATTAGTGCCAGGCTGCTGCCCCACCCACCAGCCAGGAAGCACCAGTCCTGGGACACCCCAGGCCAAGCAGATAGCTGGGCAGGGACACAGCCCCATCTACTGGTAAGTCACATGCCACAGGACCCTCTAAAACTCCAGCTGCACTGGGACCCAGCCCCACCCACCAGAGGGCCCAGGACCCAGCCCCACCCACCAGTGGGCCAGCACTAGCCCTGGGACCCCTGGGGCCCCATAGCCAGCCTTTGGACCCAGTCCAAATAAACAACCTAACATTATACCTAAAAGAATTAGAAAAAGAACAAACAAAACCCAAGTCTGTAGAAGGAAAGAAATCATAAAGATCAGAGCACAAATACGTGAAATAGAGACTAAAAGAAACAATAGAAATGATCAATGAAACTAAGAGCTGGTTCTTTGAAAAAATAAACAAAACTGACAAACCATTAGCCAGAGTCCTCAAGAAAAAAAAGAGAGAGGGTTCAAATAAATAAATCAGAAATGAAAAAGAAGTTACAACCAATGCCACAGAAATATAAAGGATCATAAGAGATTACTAAAAACAATTATACACCAATATAATGGACAATGTAGAAGACATGGAACAATCCCTAGAAATGTACAATCTCCTAAGATAGAACCAGGAAGAAATAGAAAATATGAACAGGCCAATTACCAGTAATGAAATTGAATCAATAATAAAACAACTCCCACAAATAAAAGTCCAGGACTAGATGGCTTCACAGATTAATTCTACCCAACATTTAAAGAAGAGTTAACACCCATCCTTCTCAAACTATTCCAAAAGATTATAGAGGAATGCTTCCAAGTTCATTCTACAAGGCCAGTGTCACCCTCACACCAAAATAAGACAAAAGTATCACCAAAAAAGGGAAATTACAGGCCAATATCACTAATGAACATGGATGCAAAAATCCTCAATAAAATATTAGCAAACTGAACTCAACAATACATTAAAGGATCATACACCATGATCAAGTAGGATCTATCCCATGGATGAAAGGATGGTTCAATATCTACAAATCCATCACTGTGACCCACCACATTAATAAATTGAAGAATAAAAACATGATTGTCTCAATAGGTGCAGAAAAAGCTTCTGACAAAATTCAACATCTATGTTGAATTTATGATAAAAAACTCTCAACAAAATGGGTATAGTGGGAACATACCTCAGAGAACACTTTTCTAAAGAACACATACAGATGGCCTATAGGCACAGAAAAAGATGCTCAACATCACTAATATCAGGGAAATGCAAATCAAAACCACAGTGAGAAATCATCTCACACCTGTCAGAGTGGCTATTATCAAAAAGACGACAAGCAACAAGTGTTGAGAGGATGTGGAGAAAAGGGAACCCTTGGGCACTGTCGATGGGAGTTTAAATTAGTGCAACCACTATGCAAAACAATATGGAGATTCCTCAAAAAATTAAAAATAGAACTGTCAGATGATCCAGCAATTCCACTCCTGGGCATTTTTCTGAAGAAAATAAGAACACTAAGTCAAAAAGATATATCCACCCCTATGTTCATTGCAACATTATCTACAATAGCCACAATATGGAAGCAACCTAAGTGCCCATCAGTAGATGAATGGATAAAGAATAAAGACACACACACAGACAAGAATATTACTCAGCCATATAAAAAGAATAAAATTTTGCCATTTGCAACAACATGGATGGACCTAGAGGGTATTGTGCTAAGTGAAATAAGTCAGACAGAGACAGACAAATACTGTATGATTTCACTTATATGTGGAATCTAAAAAATAAAACCAATGAACAAACATAACAAAACGGAAACAGAGACATAGATACAGAGAACAAACAGGTAGTTTCTAGAAGAAAGAGAGGTGGAAGGAGGAGAGAAATAGATGAGGGAGATTAAGAGGTACAAACTTTCAGGTACAAGATAAATGAGTCACATGTACGAAATGTACAGTGTGGGGAATATAGTCAATAAGTATGTAATGTCTTTGTATGGTGAAAGATGGTAACTAGACTTGTCATGGTGATAATTTTGAAATGAATAGAAATATCGAATCATTATGTTGTGCACCAGGAACCAACATAGTGTTGCAGGTCAATTATACCTCAAAGGCAAACAAATGAACAAACTCATGGAAGAGGAGATCATATTTGTGGTTACCAGAGGCGTGGGGTAGGGGGAGGGGGAATTTGATGAAGTCCGTCACAAGGTACAAACTTCCAGTTATAAGATAAATAAGTGCTAAGGATATAATGTACAATGTAATAAATATAATTAACACTGCTGTATGTTATATATGAAAGCTGTTAAGAGAGTAAACCCTAAGAGTTCTCATCACAAGGGAAAAAAATGTTTTTCTATTTCTTTAATTTTGTATCTGTACGAGATGATGGGCATTCACTAAATTTATCATGATAAGCATTTCATGATGTATATAAGTCAATTTTGTGCAGTACACCTTAAATTTATACAGTGCTAGATGTAAATTATATCTCAATAAAGCTAGAAGAAGACAAATAAGAAGTAAATAACCTGAACCTGCTCTGGTTAGCTGCTTGTCTTTGGGTAAATGAGGACAGGTGACTGTCACCCATGCGCTAGAGCAAGGACTGCTCTAAATGAAGCCCCTCCACGTCCATGAGAGTGTGGGGATAATGATTAATCCCACAATAACTGGTCATATATTAATTAAATGACAGTGCTCCTGGACTGCCCCCTGGGAGGGATGTTGCTGGATGGTGTTACACAAAATGTCTCAAGGTATCAAGCCATCCATTTTTCTGAGCAATGAGATTCATCTTAAGTTCCTGCCAAAAGGGGTTTAAAATGCTCCTATCTTGCCATGGCCTGCTGAGAATTTTATTTCGACCAATGCAAATGAAGCCACAAAGGAAACAAGGATAAAGATAAAGAAGAATCAAATTAGAGAGAGAGAGCTGTATCATCCCACAGTCAAAACCAGCATTTTGACAAATGTGCCATAGAAATCAGCTGCTAAGGGCTTGGAATGTGAAAAGTGAAAAACAGGAGACCAACCAAAGACTAAGAACCCTGAAAAAAAGAAGTGGGAATCCCAGCACAAGTGCAAGGGATAAAAAAAATATTGAAGGAGATCCAGATGGGCCTTAGTGAAGTAGACACATATCAAAGCCTTTGATAGTGTTACATAACGGTACGCAGAAAACTGTAGAGTTCTGATTTCAGAGTGTAGGTTTGGTCATTCTCACTATGTCCCAAGTCAAAGGACTTTCTCCAAGATAGTTACCAGGTAGTTCCCAGCTAACAATTAAGCCAAGATTCTCATACCCAGAGTGGGTAAAACAAGATTAAACGGCACTTATTACAGAATTTATCTTAATAAATCTTGTTTCTCTCTGGGATTACTCCCTGTGACTTTCTCTGGGTATCAGTGAAGTAGTGTTTACGTTAAGCTAGCACTTCACATAACTCTATTTTACACTATGAATAAATATACCCCCAGAAAAGGAATTATATTCTCAGAAATCCCATATTTACAAAAATATGCATTTTCCCTGACATGATTTCATAATTTATCTTCATTGCAGATTGATCTATCATTAGCAGTGTCTTTTCTTTTTTTTAGCAGTGTCTTTTAAAACTTTAATTGTCAATACCTACACATATCATACACCTCACCAGCAATCCAGATTCTGGAAGGTAGGTCTGGGTTTTATGGGGTTTTTTTGCTTTTGGCCACACCATGCAGCATACAGGGTCTTAGTTCCCCAACCAGGGATGGAGCTGGCGCCCTCTGCATTGGAGAGTGGAGTTTTAACCACTGGACCACCAGAGAAGTCCTTGTAGGTCTGTTTTTTAAGGGAGTGAATGTTTTATAATGTAAAGAATCACGCTCACAAAGGCCGTTTTTTTCAGTTTACTTTCTTACATCAGATTTTATTAAAGCAAGATTCACTTTTACATGCATAGATTCCTTTCTAAGAGTATGCTTCAGAGTTTTTACCATTTTATGTAATTTACCTCAAAATACAGATTTCTTCTTCAAGCAGCTTAAAATCATAAGCTTTGCTGATGTTTCCCACAGAGTTATTCTTAGAATAGTTCTCAAAATCCAGAAAATATTCCCTGTGTTTGAATTCTTTCTGCTACCATAAATGAGAACTACATAACCCAGTGTGATGGTTAATTTTATGTGTCAGTTGGCTGGGATAAGGAATGCCCAGACAGCTGGCAAAACATTAATTCTAGGTGTGCCTGTGAGGATGTTTCTGAAAGAATACATTTGAATAAGTAGACTGAGTAAAGAAGATGGCCCTCACCAACACAGGTGGGCATTAGCCAGTCCACTGAGGGCCTGAATTGAACAATAAGGCAAAATAAGGTCAAATCTGCTCTTTGCTTGAGCTGGGACATTCATCTCCTCCTGTCCTTGGACATTAGCACTCCTGGTTCTCAGACCTTCAGGCTCATACTGAATTATACCACAAGTTTTCTTGGTTCTCCGGCTTGCAGTTGCCAAATCATGGGACTTCTTGGCCCCCATAATCAATCACATCAATCAGTTCCTATAAATCTCTTCAATATAGATATATATATATAGCTATAGATATCCTATTGGTTTTGTTTCTCTGGAAGACTCTAATACACCCAGTATATTTTGCATTTTTCCCATCATCCAGAAACCTAAAAGTCAAATTCACTTTGTGTCAAATCTACTCAGGTCAGGTGCCTGAAAGTAACTACTGCTTCTGTCTTATTCAGATGAATTCTTATATTTGATCCAGAAAGATTATCATCTTTACACGGTTTTTGCATCTTGCCCTCATCCAAAAGAATATAAAGCACACCACTGATATAATATTCAATAAATGAAATGGTTTTCAAAACATGTAATTTGTGCTCTCTCTGTTAACTATTAAAATTGCAACAGCGGCAGGCACGTGACCCAGGCTGCACCAATCAGACGTGCTCCTGTGAGACAGTGGAAGGGAGTCAAGCGAAGACTTGACCCTGCAGGAGCCGCCCGGAAACATCCATTTCAGAACCAGCAGGAGCCAAGAGGGAGATGGAAAACTGCAAAGCCCGCTTCCACTGTCTGGCCAAGCAGTTTCACCACCTGTACCAGGAGAAGCTGGAGGTTTTCCATGCACTGGTGTAGGGGGCTGCTGGCTGGACTGTTCCCCAAGACAGCCTGGCACCGCTGGGAACCTGACTGCGGACTCCATCTCCTCGGAAGATGGGAGAAGATGGAGTTGCCTGGGCACTTTATTTAAAAAAAAAAAAATGCAACAGTTAAGATACTGGGTTGGGGCGGGGGAAGGTAGAGACTGGTGCTGTGGGCACCATTATGTAATCTGCTCATTACTGGCCAGTTAAGAAACACCATTACAGAAATTCTGTCCTTCTTCTACCTCATCCCAAGCTCAGCATTTTCCTCTTCCACATACTGTAGTTTCTAAAATCCACATTCGAAGGATGATCATTAATGTCTTTAGGAATGCAACTATCTACATACAGGGAACTATTTGAATTATAACTGTCTTTTTAAGCCTTACTTCAAGTGGGCTGACATTGCCATGAGATCTTCCTAAATCAATTTTCAAAGCACCATTTGGTATAGCAGGAAGCTTGGTCTATATTTCAAATAAAAGAATGTAGAGGGCTTCCCTGGTGGCGCAGTGGTTGAGAATCTGCCTGCCAATGCAGGGGACACGGGTTCGAGCCCTGGTCTGGGAAGATCCCACATGCCGCGGAGCGACTGGGCCCGTGAGCCACAATTACTGAGCCTGCGCGTCTGGAGCCTGTGCTCCTCAACAAGAGAGGCCGCGATAGTGAGAGGCCCGCGCACCGCGATGAAGAGTGGCCCCCACTTGCCGCAACTAGAGAAAGCCCTCGCACAGAGACGAAGACCCAACACAGCCATAAATGAATAAATAAATAAATAATTAAATAGATTAAAAAAAAAAAAAAGAGTAAATGTTAATAGGGAACTTACCTGGCTTGGGTGCATTCCTTGTGAGTGGGCTAAAGCTCAGTCACACAGAAATGGGGGCGGGGTAGGACTGCAGGCCCAAGGTGGAGCTGACAAAATGGAGTCAGTATGGTTCACACAATTCTTTTTACCCTCCTTGCAATTAGATGTGACCTGTGGCTAACTTCTCTCCAGTAAAGGTGAGTAGAAATGATGATTGCTATATCTAGTGAAGAAACTTTAAAATACAGGCTGTGTCTCCTCCATGCTCTATGCTCACTCTTCTTGTTCACTGGGACCCTATGTTCATCATGGAAGTAATAAGAAGGCCCCAGATTGGGGGCTGGCAAACGGTCTCTGTCACAACGACTCACGTCTGTCACTGTAGCACAAAAGCAGCCATAGACGATACGTAGGGTGTGACGCTGTTCTAGTAAAACTTGATTTACAGACACTGAAATTTTTAATTTTATAAAATGTTTATGTGCCATGAAATATTATTCTACTTTTGAGTTGTTTTCAACTATTTAAAATTTAAAGACTATTCTTAGCTCACAGGTTGTTATAAATAAGTGCTGAGCTGGATTTGGCCCAGAGGCCTTAGTTTGCCAACATCCAAGGGGATGTTGACCCTAAAGATGCAAGGAAACAGAAACTGAGCTTACAGTTACAGAAACTGTAAACTGTTACAGTTGCAGTTACAGTTTAGAAAATAAACTTATGGTTACCAGGGGTAAGGGGGGAGGGATAAATTGGAAGATTGGGATTGACATATACACACTACTATATATAAAATAGATAACAAATAGGACCTACTGTATAGCACAGGGAACTCTACTCAATACTCTGTAATGGCCTATATGGGAAAAGAATCTAAAAAAGAGTGGAGGACTTCCCTGGTGGCGCAGTGATAAAGAATGTGCCTGCCACTGCAGGTGACACGGGTTTGAGCCCTGGTCCAGGAAGATCCCACATGCCGCGGAGCAACTAAGCCCATGTGCCACAACTACAGAAGCCCGTGCCTAGAACCCGTGCTCTGCAACAAGAGAAGCCACTGCAATGAGAAGCACGCGCAACACAACGAAGAGTAGCCCCCGCTCGCCGCAACTAGAGAAAGCCCGCGCACGGCAAAAAAGACCCAAAGCAGCCAAAAATAAATAAATAAAATTTTAAAATAAAAAATAAAAAATAGTGGATATATGTATATGTACAACAGATTCACTTTGATGTACACCTGAAAGTAACACAGCTTTGTAAATCAACTATACCCCAATAAAATATTTTTTAAAAATAAAAATGAAAATAATTGGATAGCTAAAAAAGAAGGAAAGAAAGCAGAGAAGTGATGGCAAAGAAGAAGAGAAGCATGTGGTGGTGACTGGAGACAGGGAGCTTCCAAAAAAAAAAAGATGCAAGGAACTTGGATCCTTGAATGCCTGTTGAGCACATCCGCCAACCTGGATCACTCACCTTGGACTCTTCAGGAAAGAGAAAGTATCCTTCATTCTTTAAGCTACATTATAGTTAGGGCTCTCTTGCTACAGCAGACTAGCGTTTTACTTTAACTAATACATAGTCCGTAACTCCTGACTCCTAGGCCTCTGTTCCATTCCAGAGTCCTCAGCACCCTCCTTCTAAAAAGCCAAGGCAAAGACACTGGATCCCCACCTGCCTCCACACTGGCCTTTCCAAGACCTGAAGGAAAATGCTCTGCCCAGAGCTCCCTTCACCTCTTTGTTTCGAAGACTGTAGATGAGAGGGTTGAGCATTGGAGTGACGATGGAGTAGAAGACAGAAACCACCTTGTTGAAGTTGATGGAAGGGGCCACTTTGGTCCGGACATACATAAAGAAAAGAGTGCCATAGAAGAGGCTCACCACAGTCAGGTGGGCTGCACAGGTGGAGAAGGCCTTCCGGCGCTCGGCAGCCGAGCGGATACGCAGCAGCGTCCGGACAATGTTGCCATAGGACACAGCAATGACTGTGGAGGAGGTCAGGAGCACAGCCAGAGAGACCAGGAAGTCTGCGGTCTCCTTCAGGGTGACATCCGAGCAGGACAAGGCTAGCAGGGGTGAAGCATCACAGAAGAAGTGATCAATGACATTGGGGCCACAAAATGTCAGTCGGGACATGAGGTAGATGGGCAAAATGGGGGTGAGGAAGCCAACCAGCCAACAAGCAGCTGACAAACGGATGCAGCTGCCCCAGGACACCAAGGCCCCATACCGGAGAGGCATACAAATGGCCACGTAGCGGTCATACGCCATGGCGGCCAGTAGGAAACACTCCGTTGCCCCAAGGAAGGTAAAGATGAAGAGCTGGGACAGGCATCCAGCATAGGAGATATTCTTGCCCCCATCTCCCGCAATAAAACCAGCCAGCATCTTGGGCACTGTGACTGAAGTGTACCAGATTTCAAGGCAGGACAAGTGTGTCAGGAAGACATACATGGGTCTACGTAGCCGGTGGTCCGAACCCACCACCAGGATGATGGCCAAGTTCTCCACCAAGGTGAGCAGGTACATGGTGAGGAAGAGAGTAAAGAAGAGGAGGCGTGTTTCATGCACCTCGGCAAAGCCCACCATAACAAACTCTGTTATGTGGGTCCAGTTTTGGTCACATGGCTGCATATGTGAGTAGTCTCAGCCTTATAGATAATGACAACTCAAGGAGAACCTATGAGATGCTGGACTGAAGTATCTTTCACTTCAGTAGAGGAAAATCAAGTCAAGACACTATCCTTAACTCTCAAAAAAACGTATAGTCCATGAGGGGCACAAGAAAACAGACAATTTCAGTACAAAATGAAAAGTGCTAGATAGAAATAAGACAGGATATTAATGAGAGGCAGTAGAGGGGAAGCTCAACCAGTCTTGAGTAATCAGGGAAATCTTCCTGGAGAAAGAGCTGTCTAAATTGGAACCTGAAAAATAAGTATAAGTTAGTGACATGAAAGATAGAGAAATAGAGAGTACATAACAAGTATAAAATCTCAGACATCAGAGAGAACATCATGCATTTTGGAAACCTCAAGTACCATGAAGGTTAAGAGCTTGGCTTCCTGATCAAGCATTCCTGGCTCCAAATACAAAAGAACCTAACTAACAGAGTTGTTGTGAAAATTTAAATTAGACAATCCCTCTAAAGTATTTATCATGATTGGGTTAATAAATACTAGGGAATAATACCCTCCAAGTCCATTCATGTTGTGGCAAATGGCAAATTTTCATTCTTTTTTATGGCTGAGGAGTATTGCGTTGTGTGTGTGTGTGTGTGTGTGTATGTGTACATCTTCCTTATCCTTCACCTGTTGATGGACACTTAGGGTATTATGCTTAGTGAAATAAGTCAGACAGAGAAAGACAAATGCTGTATGATATCACTTATATGTGGAATCTAAAAATAAAACGAATGAATATAACAAAACAGAAATAGACTCACTGATATAGAGATCAAACTAGTGGTTACCAATGGGGAGAGAGAAGTAGGGAGGGGCACATTAGGGGTAGGGGATTAAGAGGTATAAACTACTACATATAAAATAAATAAGCTACAAGGATATATTGTACAGCACAGGGAATATGGCCAAGATTTTATGATAACTATAAATGGAGTATAACCTTTATATTGTGAATCACTATGTTGTACACTCGAAACTTATATAATACTGTACATCAACTACACCTCAATAAAAATACATGCATGCAGACATACATACATACATACTAGAGGACGTTTTTAGATGTTGACTTCTCCTGGAATAGATCATAGAGGGGAAGTGACCTTCGTTGAGCCTGAGGAACAGTGTAGGCCAACATCATGAAGAGCTAGTAACCAAGTTAATGAAGGTCAAAGCTGAGTGTCAGCCTGAGGGCAACAGAGAGCCTTGAAGAGTGCTCAGCAGGGGAGCAATGTTGAGAAGGGACAAGTACGCTGTGCTGAAGCAGGTCTGGAGAGGAGGGGATGAGAGGCAGGAAGGCCAGGTTGGGAGTACAGCATGAGGTGTTGATGGCTGTGGTCACAAGGCCTGGAGAGTGATAAAGAGAGCTGTCAAGAGGACTTCCCTGGTGGCGCAGTGGATAAGACTCCACACTCCCAGTGCAGGGGGCCCAGGTTTGACCCCTGGTCAGGGAACTAGATCCCACATGCATGCTGCAACTAAGAGTTCACATGCCACAACTAAGGAGCCCGCCTGCCACAACAAAGACCCAGTGCAAATAAATAAATAAATATTTTTTTAAAAAGAGAGAGATTGCTGTCAAGAGATAAATTCCACAGGACTGAGTTCAAATCCAAAAGCCAGTATCAACTTGAAATATGTGACCATGGGCGAAACACTAAATAATTCCATCTTGTAAAACAGATAATAAAAACGGGGTCCAAAAAGATGAACTCTTATCTAATTTTAAGAGTAAGTGAACACACCAATGTAAAGCAATTATAATCCAATAAAGGTGTTAAAAAAAAAAGAGTAAGTGAGAGAATATAATGTCCCCATTACTGTGGTCATTTTTTAATTCTTTGACTCTCTTCCCATTAAAAAATGGGGCCAATGGCCACTCCCCTTGAATCTGAGCTTTGTGGCTGCTTGACGACAGAAGAAGACAGAAGTGGTGCTGTGCCAGTTTCCAGGCCTTAAGAAACTGATTCCTCTCCCTGCTTCTTGGAACCCAGCCACCATGGTATGAGGAAGCCCAAGCAGCCTGCAGAAAGGCCCAGGTGGAGAGGAATTAAGGTCCCTGGTCCTCCGCCCTGGCTGAGCTCCCACTGACTGCCAGCACCAACATGCCAGCCAGGTGAATGAGTCATCAGAGGAATTGACCCTCCAGCCCTGGTCAAGCTGATCCCGCTGACACCAGCCTTCCCTGCTGGGCCTTCCCCAAATTGCAGATTTGTGAACTCAATAACTGATTGCCATTTCTGTAAGCCACTAAGCTTTGGAGTGGTTTGTTAAACGGCAGTAGATAACTGAAACCATTACATACTTGTTCTGTAACCTTGGACAAATTATTCAATGTCTCTGACCCTTTGGAGGAAAACAAATCGTGTTTTGCCTATGGTCACAAATGCCTGAACTGGAATTTGAATCCAGGTTTGCCAAGGTCTAAAACCCTTGCTCTTTCCCCTAAAAATAAACAGGTTCCCTCGGGTGTCAACATTTCCTGATTTGCTGGCAGTGAAAGCATGTAGAGATACAAAATCAGAAATAAACCAGGTCACAGTCTTCAGATTCCTGCATGTATCTTCACCACACCTAAATCCAGGCTCCAACATCCCCGTAGTGGGGGTCTACAAACACTGGTTTCCTGAACAAATAATTGCACTGCAGCCCCAGAGGCTTCATGCTTCTGTTGGCTCCAGGAAATTTCAGAGCACAGTTCCTGCACGTTTCTCCCCTTTGCAATTTGGCTTATCATGTAGCACCCTAGGAACAGTGCTCACCCTTTCCAGATACCCTTCCGCACTGTACACAGATGCTGTAGAAGCCTGCCTTCCAGGTTTCATGGTAAAGTTTTCTGAAATGTTCATTCTTTTTCATAGTCATTAAAAGCACAAGATTTAGAGTCAAACAGATCTGAAATCAAGCCCTGGCCCTGCAATTCACTAGCTTGGTTGCCTCATCCGTGAATTGTTAGTATTATTGCTAAATCTTACCTGACCTTCCAGCTGTGACTCAAGTTCGATATTCTCATCTTCAGTAAGAAGACTTTCCCTTCCCTCATTCCTCCAAACTTGTATGCAGGTCAGACCAAAATATGCACAGGGCACCTGCTCTGTGGCAGGTGCCATAGCAGATGTACCAGAGGGGCAACCTGGCACAGAGCAGGTGCCCCCAGCATCCACCACGGGACCTGGCACAGGGCAGGTGCCCCCAGCATCCACCACAGGGCCTGGGACAGGTGTTACCTTATGATAATTTCAGTTCTCTGATCCATAACTTAGAGATAGGATGCCAGAACCTGAGGGGGTTTGTATCAAATCCAGATGTTACCTTGAAAGAACGGCTTTTATTACTCAACTGCTGGACAAGGGGTAAAGAAGTAGGATATTTTGAACACACACACACCGCAAAGACCCACACCACCCCGCCTCAGTGTGGAGTGCTGTTACGAGGCAGCCGGGCCAGGGGCTCATTTCCAGCCTCCTGCCTCCTGCCTGGGATGCATCTCACTTGTGGGCTGGGATTTTTAAGAAGCAGGTGAGCTTTCCCACTCTCTTCAGGCTCTCTCCCTCTCTAGTCACAGACTAAATTCAGAGAATTTGGAGACTTCAGTGGACGGCAGAACCACACCATCAAAATAGCCTAGATCCCTAAGGAAAACCAGTCATGCCTCCAAGATCTGGAGCCATCAAACCTCTTCTGTCAAGAACCAGATAGTAAATGGGAGAGATGGGATTCAAATCCCAGCGCATCTGACCTAGATGTCTGTGCTTCCCCCACACACACACTGTGCCATCTGCCTCTGTTATTTCATGTCACCAAATGGCAAACCTGCAACCCTGGCTGCCAGCCCTGCCTGTGAGGTTCATTTCTCTGCAGCTCGGGGCCCCGCTGGAGAAGTCCCCCGGTGGGCTCCGGCGACCTGCAGGGGCACAGCGACACTCCCAGGCCTGTTAACCACATTGGCTTCCTCTCCGAGATTAAGAGAACATTATCAACCAAGTGTCAAGTAGGAAACAAACGGCCACGGTGGGGTTGGGGGGAGAGGATAGGGTCCTATGGGACAATCACTGAATGAGGAGGGGAAGCCACGCAGGAACCTGGCCTAGTTTAGTGTCCTCAAAAGATGGTGCTCCCTTGGCTAAGATTTTCCCTAACAAATGTGGAAAAACAGTTTGAGGTCCATGCAGGGAAATTAAAATTGGGTTCCTGCAGCTACTTGCTGGTGCAGCTATGTGATAAGCCTGGTGGGAGAGGCTAGATTTCTCCCTGTTTCAGTTCTCTCTACCCAGCCTCTGGAAGACTTGTCCCCAAAGGTGAAAGGCATTGGAAAATGAACATACTAAGACCCAGACAATGATTTCAGAAACCAACCACCAAACCAAGGTGAGCAGACAATGGTGGCTGGGGACCACAAGGCAGGCAGAAGGGGCTACAGGAGGTGTAGGAGCTGAAGCCCAGGGTCCTAGCTCTCTGGCTCCTCTCTGCTCTGGCTCCCTGCGCCGTGACAGCAATAGTTACCCCACTTTCAGGCACACAGACAGCCCCCCGAGTTCACAGCACCATCTCTAAAATCAGAGGAGCTGGGCTTAACCCTGGCTCTATCAGGTACTAGCTGTATTTTAGAAAAGGTTCTTCCTCTTGCTGAGCCTCATTTTTTTTCGTCTTCAAATGGAGGGCATAATATGTATATTTGCAGGGCTGCTGTAAAAATGGAAGGACGTAGCATTAAGTGAAAATTCAGGGCCTTCGCTCTTATTGTTCCCTCTGCCTTTCTGGGTGACTTCCTCCTGTACTTCCTTCAATTCTCCTTCACGTAGAGACCCTTTCTGACCACCTCTCTGAAAATACAACTTCCGTCACTCTCTGACCCCCTTCTTGCCTTGATTTTTTGGTCACAGCTTCATTGTCATCTGTTAGACATTTATTTGTTTGTCCATAATATCATACACACACACACACACACACACACACACACACACACACACACACACACACACACAAGCTCCTTGAAGATAGTGCCTTTGTCTGTTCATCACTGTGTTGCCAGTGCCAAAAAGAGTCACTGGATGAAGTCTGCATGCAATGAATATGTTGATATAATAAAATTAGTTGGATATATGCTCTGAGCATTATGCTGACCCAGAATGCTATTTTCTTGCCACATCCAGTTATCCGTTTGAAGGAAATGGGAAGGAAAGGAAGGCCACCAATACCTACAGAAGAGCCGTCCAATTTGGATGTTGAAGTCCAAGCAACCCTCCTGCCAATCAGCTCCAAGACCGAAGGTGCCCGCAAGAATGATGGCTGCCTGGAGCAGCCCACGCTCACTGGCCTTGGGCGAGAAACAAGTTGAATTGATTTTTGCATATAATTCTTTTTCTTAGCTACTGAATTTAATTTTAAATTTCCTGAAAAACTGTATTATATCAGCTCTTCTCAAACTCTGCTCCACCAAGCCCTAAGTTTCCCCAGTTGCCAGGTGGCTGCAGAGGGGGAGAGAGGCACCTAGCACGTGGAGCTCCCACAAACCCTGCTTCAACCACTAGGAAGTGGCAGAGTCCAGATGAGAATACAGCCCAGTCTGACCGCAGAGCCCACCATCTTTCCACCGTACCACCTCCCCGGGGGTTGGCTTTCCTAGAACTAAACCTGATCAACTAACTAAGAGCTTCTCTCATTATTCCAGCAGCTTCAATACTCAGTACCATGACCTGTTCCTCAAAGCCACTCACGGACGGTCTCTTCATGAATGGAAAAATGGGAGTGGAGGCATAGAAAAGAAATGGGAAGGGTCTCCAGTCATATGTGCAGCAGAGACCCCAGTCCCAAGGCAAGCCAGAGAGAGCCCACTATAGCAGAAAAGATCCGAGATGGATCAAACTATCTATCTGAGCTCCTAATCTCTATATAGGAATAACGCCTGCTCTTCCTGTCTCCCGGATATTATGTGAATCAGTGAATAGTAGATAGGCAGGCTCTGAAAACTTTAAAGGTACACTCCAGGAAGACCTTCTTATTATCTTGCTTCCGTTACTGATGGTCTAGTGATTACTGCAGAATTTCAATAAAGGGAAAGCCTAAGGGATGGCAATCTCAGGGGGGGCCAGGGGATGGCGTTGAAGTTGCACTTGAATAACAAGAAAATTTATTTTGTTTATATTGTAGGTTTATTTTAAGTGTCTTGAGGGAGCAGACAGAGATGAAGGGGAACTAAAACCCCAAACGTCCCTTGACAGCCCTACTCTATGTGAGCTTAAGCAAATCAGTTGAATTCTGTGTGCCTCAGTTTCCTCACTTGAGAAATGGATTGCTATTTAAAACCACAATGACTTGGTAAGAGAGTTTTTGAAAGAAAAGAAAATGAGATAACAAATTGGGAAAACTGAAGAAAGGATTGGGTTATACTGAAGTCAGGGCTCCTGACTCTAGATTTGGTATCTCTTTGGTTGATGATGCTTTTTCCATTCACCACCTTCTGCATGCTCTTAGGATATGTGCTTGTTAGTTTCCAGAGTTGGTATAAACCAGAAGCTAAATAACCCATAATCAGGTGCTCAGAAATCTCCAGAAGAGCCACTCACCTGTCCCTGCTACTTCTCTGCTTTTTCTCTGGGTAGAACACAAAGGTCCCAAGTGCTCAGAACCTTGGGACTGGTGGCAAATGCAGGCTATTGGATCTCATTGTGTAACAGGGACCCCAAATTCAAGGATCACAGCTTCCCTGAACAAAAGGCAGAGGGCAGAGATCCACCATCAGCTGAACTGGAAAGGGAAGAAACAGGGGTTGTCACTGGCCATAAAACGACTCATATCCCACGTAGGTACCTCTAACACCCTGGGGGTGACCCATGGGATCAGGGCTCCACGGAGGGTTGATGCACTCAGTCAACAAAGGAAAGAAGATAATAAATCATGCAAAACTCTGCCCCACAGGGTGTGCAAAAGCTACATGGGAATCCCAATTTGTAGACTAGCTGGACAAACACCGATGGAGGATGAAGGGCCAGCCAAGGAAGGTTCCATACCAGCTAGATTCTTTGTCAAAGTTTCTGGCTCTAACTACTCTGGAATAGGGTGAAATGAAAACTCAAGAGTTCCAGATTTACCACGGCTGCAATGAGGTCTTCCTCTACTAGGGCGGGTCGGATATCCCCCACCCACCTACCTGCCCTTTATCCCCAGGTGGGGAAAAGCTACAATGATAACAATGGATATAACTGAGTAGCCCATTTGGTTCAGGCTATGTGCCATTCAGATGTGAAATACCCAACCTCAGTCCACAAAGAGTGAGACTTCCCTGGTGGTCCAGTGGTTAAGACTCCGTGCTCCCAACGCAGGCCTGGGTTCGATCCCTGGTCAGGGAACTAGATCCTGCATGCCACAGCTAAGACCCGGCACAGCCAAATAAATAAATAAATATATTTTTTAAAAAATCTGCAAGGAGTTCAGAGTCTCGTAGAGGCTGTGGCTAAGGGTCACTTTTTTTTTTTTAAATGCTGCCCTGTGCATTTTTTTTTAATATAAATTTATTTATTTATTTATCTACTTTTGGCTGTGTTGGGTCTTCGTTTCTGTGCAAGGGCTTTCTCTAGTTGCGGCAAGTGGGGGCCACTCTTCATCGCGGCCTCTCTTGTTGCAGAGCACAGGCTCCAGACACGCAGGCTCAGTAGTTGTGGCTCACGGGCTTAGTTGCTCCGCGGCATGTGGGATCCTCCCAGACCAGGGCTCGAACCCGTGTCCCCTGCATTGGCAGGCAGACTCCTAACCACTGCGCCACCAGGGAAGCCCTAAGGGTCACTTTTATCCTGAATGTAACTATGCTCATTTGCCTTCCTTCCAAAGAACTTCCTCCAAAAAAAAAAAGAACTTCCTCCAGAGGATTTGATGATTATCTACGGCTGAGAAGTCTTTCTGCATAAAGGAAATATGACATCATTTCACTACAAAGCAAAAGGAACATCAGGGGTGGTGAGTATCCACTCTGTTGGATCATAGGAGGCAGCCGAACCAAAGTTAACAGGGCGCTGGAGATGACTATTTCTTTAACATACACGTGGGATCATTCCCCTTGATTTCACATGACTTGGGTCCAGCCTTAATGTTTCAGGTGCCAACTAAACAGCAAAGCTATCTTCCCAACTAATTAATAAAACTCCTTGATAACAGGGCCAAGTCCTATATTTTTACTGGATCTCACAAACCTAGCACAGTGTAGCTCAGTGTAAAATATCATAGACTTGGATTTGAATCCCACATAAGCCTCTAGATGGATGTGCTACATTGGGGAAGTCAATCTCTCTGAGCCAGTTTCATCATCTCTAAAGTTAGGAAAATAATGCAACCTGACAGGGATGTGGTTAGAGATGAATGAGGCAATAAAGTAAAAGGGTCCACTTATCTAACAGTGGACATGAGATGGTTACACATAAAACTTTGGGCTGCCAAAGAGAGGATGTTTAACAGTATCATACCTGTATCTCTGCTCAGTGGAAAAACCCCTTTTCAGCTCTGACCCAAGTTGACCCAATCTGACAGAGACTCCAAGAGTACAAAGCAAAACATCCTCTTCTGCACTGACATACGAGGCTGACCAAAAGAAGTTAGGAAGACCACCATGCCAGCAGGCCGAGGGCATTCAGGAGGAAACAGCCTAGAGAACCAAGGAAACAGGCAAATGTCAAATTCTGCTCTCAAACCCAGGCCCCACCAGTTCCTGTCTTTCGCCCCCTCTCCTCTCACCTTTCAAAACACTTTATTTCACTTATGCCAGTAATACCCTGCCCTGACAATGTAAACCAACCCAGCCGTGCTGGTTTTCTTAAGTTCTATCACTCTATCTGTTGTCCCAGTTTTATACCACAGAAGTCCAAACTTGAGCAATTAAGGACAGCATTCTCCTCTGTGAGGGTAATAAAAGAGGCTTTGAATGATCATATTCCTTTTATTCTCCTCTTGCCTGAAGAATCAAATATCCCAGCTCAAAAACCAGGACACATAGAGGAGGATCAGCAACACCAACTCTCTGACAAAGGAAGAGGAACACAGCCTAGAGTGAAAAGCTGAGGGCCTTCGCCATTCCTCTAAGAAGAAATTTGAAATCACTACTTGTAGTCGTAATTTTTGTATATCATTATGATGAAGTATGTGGCATTGTATATAGTTCTTATTTCACAATAGAGACTCAGTCTTCTCAAAATCATGTTTTTCATCTTTAACAACATCCAGAAGCAAAGTCTGGCCTGGTATTTTTCCAGGTATTCTCTTTAATGCATTTTTATCATGAAATAATTCAAATGTATTCAAATGTACACACAAGAAGGAACATAATACAATGATGACTTTATACCCGCTACCCAGCTTTATCAAATATTAACCTTTGGCAGTTGTTACAGACTGAATGTTTGTGTCTCTCCAAAATTCATGTTAAATCCTAATGCCCAATGTGATGGTACTAGAAGGTGGGACCTTTGGGAGGTGATTTGGTCAGGAGGATGGAGCCCTAATGAATGGGATTAGTGCCCTTATAAAAGGGGTTCCAGAGAGCTCTCTTGCCCTCTTTCTGCCATTTGAGGATACAACAAAAATTTGGCAGTCTTCAGCCTGTAAGATGTTCTTTACCAGAGCCCAACTATGCTGTCTCCCTGATCTCAGACTTCCAGCCTCCATAACTGTGAGAAATAAATTTCTGTTGTTTGTATGTCACCTAGTCAAGGGTATTCTGTTATAGCAGCCTGAACTAAGACAGCAATATTAAATTAAGATCTTTTTTTTGTAAAAATACAATTGATAGATGATAGATAGGAAGATAGATAGATAGATAGATAGGTAGATAGATAGATAGATAGATAGATTTAAAAAGCAGATACAGGGACTTCCCTGGTGGTCCAGTGGTTAAGAATCCACCTGCCAATGCAGGGGATACGGGTTCGAGCCCTGGTCATGGAAGATCCCACATGCCATGGAGTAGCTAAGCCCATGCGCCACAACTACTGAGCCTGCGCTCTAGAGCCCATGAGCCACAACTAGTGAGCCCACGTACCACAACTACTGAAGCCCACACACCTAGAGCCCATGCTCTGCAACAAGAGAAGCCACTGCAATGAGAAGTCCGCGCACCACAATGAAGAGTAGCCCCCTCTCACCACAACTACAGAAAGCCCACGCGCAGCAACAAAGACCCAATGCAGCCAAAATCAATCAATCAATCAATAAGAATCCACCTTCTAATGCAGGGTATGCGGGTTCAATCCCTGGTCGGGGAACTATTATCCCACATGCAGCGGGGCAACTAAGCCCACATGCCGCAACTACTGAGCCCTCATGCCTCAACTAGAGAGCCCGTATGCCACAACTACAGAGCCCACACGCTCTGGATCCCGCAGGCCACACCTAGAGAGAAGTCTGTGTACCACAACTAAGACCCAATGCAGCCAAAAAAGAATAGAAAATAAATAAATAAATAAAATGCAGATACAGTTGAGGCCCTCTGTTTATCCATTTTCAATCCCATCACTCTCACTCCCTCCTTAGAATTAACCAGTATCATGAATTCAGCATTATACTGCTCATGCATAATTTATACCATTTGTTATCCATAAACCTTATATTATTTTGTTTTGCATTTCTTTAAAATGTATATAGATGGTATCAAACTCCATAGATCACTTTGTAATTTGCTTTTTTCATAGAATGTGTTTTTTCATTTTTTATGTTATATTTACATCTCTAGTTTCATTCATCTTAATTTCTATGTATATTCTGTTTTACTAAAAAAGCATAATTTACTCTTCATTCTCTTGCTGGTGGGCATTTGTTTCTGATTTTTTGCTCTTCCTAACGATAAACATTCTTGTGCACATCTTGTTGTGCACACCTTCAAAAGGCTGTCTGAGGGAGTGGTTCTCAAAGTGTGGTCCCACCACCAGCAGCAGCACCTGAGAACATGTTAGATGCAAATCCTCAGTCTCTTCCCCAGACGCACTGCATTAGAAACTCTGGAAGTGGGGCCCAGTGATGGGTGCTTTAACAAGCCCACCAGGTGATTCTGAGACAAGCTGAAGTTTGAGAAGTGCTGCTCTAGGGTGTATACCTAAATGAGCAGTGCTGCTCTAGAGTGTATACCTAAATGAGCACCTCCCATTTCACTGAATAATGCCAAATTGCTCTCTAAAGGGATTGTCCCAGCTCTATTCCCACCAGCAGTGTTTGAGACTTACTTAACAATATTTCTAATACAAAGCCAACACTGGGTGATACAGCCTCTTACAGTTTTGACCAACAGAGGGTTAGACATCACATCAAATGCTTATTGACCACATGGATTTCCTCTCCTGTGCATTGCATTCCTTCATTTTTCTGTTGAGTGGTTTAATAATTTGTAGAAATTCTGTGTATTTTCTAAACATCCATACTTTGTTATACAGTCAGTATTTTCCCAGTGTTTTAACTTTGTGCAGCATCTTTAAGTTTTACGTAGTAAAATATACTTATCTTCCCCTGTACAGTTTGTGCTATTGTACCTTGACTAAAATGTATTCTAAAAATGTCTAGGTTTTGCTTTCTACACTGAGATCTTTAACACAACTGGATTTAATCTTTGTCATGCTGCAAAGCAGAGATCTAATTTTTTTCTCATGTTGATAACATGCGTCCTCATTAATTGATAATATCACTTCTGTCATATATCCAGAGGGATATTCAAAATATTTAACAACCTCGTGGGTGACAACCAAGCTTTTTTTCTTAATATTACTTATTTATATATCTTCCCTTTTTTTTCTGATGAGTCTTGCTAGTGATTTACCTATTACATTATATTCCTTTTTTCTTTTTTCAAAGAACAAGCTTTTGGTTTTGTGTCCTCTCTAATTTTCTATTTCATTAATTTCTTCTCTTGTATTTATTATTTCCCTTCTTCTACCTTCATAAGTTACTTCATTGCTCTTTTTATTTTTTGGTTGAATACAACACATTTATTTTCATTTTTATCATTTATAATAAATGCAATTAAGCTACATATTTCCCTCTAGACACCATTTTAGCTACATCAAACAATTTTTTTATTTTAGTAAATTATTATTGCTCAGCTATAAATATTTTTTTATTATGGCATTTATTTCATCTTTACTCAGAGTTTCATTCTTAAGTTTCCCAATAAGTGGAAAAAAAGAAAGTAGGGGTGTGTTAAACTACTTTTTATCATTCAAATTATTTCTAATTTAATTATGTGATAAGATATTGTGGTCATTATGATATCAATTATTTAAAAGTTATTGAGATTTCCTTTTTGGCCTCATGGTCAAATTTTACAAAGATTCTATCTGTACTTGAAAAAAATACATGTGCACTTGTTGTGTGCAAAGTTTTTAGATACATATGCATACATTTTAGATCACACTTGCTAATTTTGTTATTCAAAGCTGCTATATCATTTCTAATCTTTGTCTGCTTGCTTTATGAGTTGTGTCAATCCCCTACTGTTGTTTTCTGACTTTCTCCTTAGAATTTTTCAATGTTTGCTTTATTTATTGTTACATTATATGAAATTTTATTAGGGATATAAAAGTTCATAATTGTTTTATCTTCCTAGTGTGTGGTTACATTTATTATTTTGTGGTTTCTCTCTTTATCCCTATGAAAGTTTTTTGCCTTTAGATCTATTTTGTCTTATGTTAATTTTGCTACACTAACTTGTTTGTTAGTATTTATGTTACACATCTTTTTCCACTTTTTTATTTGCAGCCTGTGTGTGTGTGTGTGTGTGTGTGTGTGTATCACTCTGTCTCTTGTAGGAAGCATAGAGTTGCATTTTGTTTTTATCTATTTGATTGCTTCTGTCTTTTAATAGATGAATTTAACCCATTTCCATTTTTTGTAATTTAGTAGTTTAGACAACTATATTATCTTATTTTGTGTTTTCTATTACCATTCTTTGCTTCTTTTTCTTCTTTCTTATCTCCTTTTGTTTGATAATGTTTATTCCCTTCTGATTTGGAAGATATCAATATGTCTTATTTTAATGACTACTCTGGATTTTGTAACCTGCATTCTTAACTATAAATGTTCTGATAAAGTCTACAATTATTTAATTCCTCCCAACTTCAATAAATCCTTAATGTACTTTAAGTATCTCCTTCTTTGACTATCTCCCTCACCTTGTTATTACTGTTTTATGAAACAAAAAAAATAATCTTAGACTCTAATCATTAATTAAAATTTTCAACACATTTCATCAATCTCTGTGCTCTCTAGAACAACTTATTTGATTTAGGGGTGGGTGGGAAGAAGAACTATTTAGAGGATACTAGCTTCTTGCAATCCACATTTTCCTTCTGTTCCCACTTTTCTATTTCTGAAGCAAAGTTTAATAGTCTTTTAGTAAGGATCTGTGTGTAGTAATGTATTTAGTATTTGCATGTCTAAAAATTTTTTTAACCCTCCTTCTTGAATAAAATTTAGCTGATTGTAAAATTCTTGATTGACAGTTTTTTCCTTCACACTTTAAAGTTATTATTCCATTATCTTCCAACATCTATTATTAATGATAAGAAGTTTGCCGTCAGTCTGTCATTCCTCTCTATCTGTAAAACCCTTCTTGATGTTTTTATCTCTCTGCTCTCTGTATTGCATTCTGAGCAGGTTCCTATATTCTATCTTCCAATTCTCTAATTCTTTCTTTTCCTCTATCTGGTGCAGAGTGCATCTCATTCATTACATTTTTTAAATTTGCTTTTAAATAAGTAATACATTTGTATGGTTCAAAACCAAAGGTTACACAAGGGTAAACAATGAGAAGTTACCCTCCTACTTCTTCCTCCTTCCCACCACTCAGTTCCTCTTCTTGGAAGCAACCAATGTTTTCCATTACTTTTATTGTTTCTAATATACTCTATTCATATATGTGGAAATGCACACACACACATGCACACACGAAGAGAGAGTCATTTTTCTCTCTTTTATACACACATATTGGCATATTATACATCCTTTTCTCTATTTTGCCTTTGTTCACTTGAGACAATATTGTGAGGATTGTTTCATATCAGTACATAATGAGTTTCATTACCTACTAAAGGGCTTCATAGTGTTTCATTTTATGGATGAACATGATTAATTCACAAGCCCCCGTAAAGGTTGTTTCCACTCTTTTGCTATTAAAATAATTCTGTAAAATCAACACATTGTACACCTTAAACAATGTTACACATCAACTAAATCTCAACAAAGCTGGAATCATTAATTAATTAATTAATTAATTAACTGTTTATTTCTTAAATTTAAATTGTTTATTTATTAATTAATTGTTTATTTATTATATTATTTGCGCACATCATTTTGAACATGTGAGGTTTTATCCTTAGGCTATACACCCACAGGTAAAATGATTGCTTCTAGATATGTGCATTTATAATTCTGTGCATTTGAATTAAATTTTTAGGGAATGTTTTATTTTTATTTCATTAAAGTTTGAATAGATAACACATGTACATAATACAAAATTCAAAAAGAACAAAATAGTAAATACCAGGTTATTATACAGCCTTCTACAGTCATTGCATGCATGTGTAGGCCTATATGTATGTATAGGAAGATTTCTCTTATTCAGGCCAATTAATATTGTCTTCTGCATTGAAGTCCATGGAGATCAGAAGGCTCTTGCCATACTGTTGATCAAAAGACATACTAGACTTTAGTGTAATCATTCCTATTAGGGCATACTTCTTTTTTGTCTTATCATTCTGTCTCAGCCATATAGACTCACCACTGTGGATATTATCAGTAAAAGTGAAGGTTCCTTTGGCTTTGAAATAGGCATTGTGCTTGGTCACAAATTTTCAGGCCAGCTCCAATCCAGTCTGCTTTTCTCACTGTGCCTGGTACCTAGTAATCTCTCTCAGATCTACCCTTGGGTTCCCCATCACTATCACTTTAAGAGTTGCCTTCACGTCTCTTCTCGGTTGGTTTCCCGTGTCTCATTTAGTTCCCTTTCTTGGTTTGCACCCTTCATTTTGTGGAGCATGTCCTTCCATAGCTTTCTAAAAAAGTGGTACACTAAGTGTCCATCGACAGATGAATGGATAAAGAAGATGTGGCACATATATACAATGGAATATTACTCAGCCATAAAAAGAAATGAAATTGAGTTATTTGTAGTGAGGTGGATGGACCTAGAGTCTGTCATACAGAGTGAAGTAAGTCAGAAAGAGAAAAACAAATACTGTATGCTGACACATATATATGGAATCTAAAAAAAAAAAAAAAAAGTCATGAAGAACCTAGGGGCAAGATGGGAATAAAGACGCAGACCTACTAGAGAATGGACTTGAGGACATGGGGAGGTGGAATGGTAAGCTGGGACAAAGTGAGAGAGTGGTAGTGTATATATGGACATATATACACTACCAGATGTAAAATAGATAGCTAGTGGGAAGCAGTCACATAGCACAGGGAGATCAGCTCGGTGCTTTGTGACCAGCTAGAAGGGTGGGACAGGGAGAGTGGGAGGGAGGGAGACTCAAGAGGGAAGAGATATGGGGATATATGTATATGTATAACTGATTCACTTTGTTATAAAGCAGAAACTAACACACCATTGTAAAGCAATTATACTCCAATAAAAATGTTTAATAAATAAATAAATAATTTAAAATGGTACTTGAAAGTATATTTTTTGATATTTGGGGTGTCTTTCCTTTTTTGAGTTTCTGAAAACCCATGATATGTCATTCTACTGGGCATTTGGTGAGCCCTTTCAATATCCAAATTCATGTCCTTTAATCTGGGAAATTTTCCTGAATTATTTTATTCATTTTTCTCCATCCATTTCCTTTGTTCTCTTCCTCTAGAACTAATATCATTCATACATGAAATTTCCTGGTCTTGTCCTTCAATTTTTATCTTTTATCTCTTATTTTCCTCTCCATGTATTTTTGTTCTAATTTCTAGGCAATTCTTTAATTTATCTTCCAGCACTTTCATTGAGTGTTTTTCATTTCTGCCATCATGTTTCTAATTTCCAAACGTTCTTTAAAATTTTTTCTGAATTTTTTACACATTCTGTTTCATAAATACAATATCTTTTTCTCTCTCTAGCAATATTAATTTTGCATTTTTTTGTTTGTTTGCTTCCCCATTCCTCTACATAGTCTCCACTTCCTCCAAGTTGCTTTTTTCTGTCTGTTCATTGTGTTTTCTATGTTTCATGTTAGAGGCTTCCCTCAAGTTTCAAGTAATCTTAGATTATCTCCTCAGGATTAAGGGTAAACAGGATTAAAAAGCAGTTTGGAAGTTCTGAGCAGATGAGTATGACTTAGGAGCTTTTCTCTACAGCAGCAGTTCCCAACCTTTTTGGCACCAGGGACCAGTTTCATGGAAGACAATTTGTCCATGGACGGGGGTGGGGGGATGGTTCAGGCGGTAATGTGAGCGATGGGGAGTGATGGGCAGTGGCAGATGAAGCTTCTCTTGCTCACCCGCCGCTCACCTCCTGCTGTGTGGCCCAGTTCCTAACAGGCCTCGGGACCACTACCGGTCTGTGGCCCGGGAGTTGGGGACCCCTGCTCTATGGTGATCTGAGTAAGCCACTTCTTGGCGGAACACCCCCACTCCATGTCTATGTCTTTAGGACTTTCCTCTTAGACTGATTCTATTCCTCATAGAAGAATATTCCAAACTCCTTCCAGAGGGTCCAGTTCTGGCCATCAGCATTTTGAGAACCAAGAAGAAAGGGCCTGGTAGTCTCAGCATTCCATAGTCTTTACCTATATGGTCACTTAATACCCCTGCTTTCAGTATGGTAGCCCCACTCTCAACAGAGCCTGGTATACATGGACACACAGGCTCTGTTTCATCATTTCACAGTATTCTTTGGATGAGAGAGGTGCAGTTGTCTAGCACTGTGGGTGGGAGAGAAGATCGAGGTATAATTGATTCTCAAACAACTTTCACTCAGTCCTTTTGGTTTAGCCTCTACTTTCGGTCAGGCCCAGAGGTTTCTGGAATTTCCAGTTCTTGAGACTTAGAGGGTTCTCAGGACGAATTGGGGGTCTTGTCAGCTTTCTGAGACCATAATGACTTACAGGTCTGGCTGGCTTACTAACCAGTTACCACTAATTCATCTCCTCTCCAGATTCCAAAATACTTTTGCCATTGTCTCTTCACCTATTCTCCCCATTCCTGTTGGTTTGTTTCTTTTTTCTTTCTTTAATCGCTTTACTGTAATTTTAGTGTGCTTTAGAAAGATAGTGAAATTAGATATATATAACCAAAGAGCCATCATAACTCAAAGCCCCACATGACTATTTTTTCATGTTCAAATATTCTAACTGGTTCTTTTTCATATCTCTCCATTCTTTTTTCAGCCTATTTTTTTATTATTTTAATGGAAATTTTTATTTCATTTATTTCTTTGAAACAATCAATATATTTACTTTAAAGCCTTGTCTGATCATTCTGTAAAATCAGTTTCATCAGAAGTGAACCCATGTTCTGACTGTTGGTTTGTTGGCTACTTTTCTTAGTATTCGCTTTTATTCATCAATTTTTTTTATTTGGTTTATAGTCTCATTTGGAATATGAGGTGGTATGTTTGTTTCAATTCTCTCTCACATGCTCTCTCTTGCTCTCTCTCACTGTCTCTTTCTCTCCCTCTCTCTCTTCCCTTCTCCTTTACCTGAATATTCAATTGTCCTGTTTAGCAGTTTTGGGGGTCTTCAATCCAAATCTAGTACGGACAGTTAGAGGGGACTGTCCCGCAGAGCCACTGGGCTGCGGCTGATCCAGGCTAGGTCAGGGGGAAGCTTGATTCAGCTCTTGGTCACAAGGCTATATCTCATCCTTCTCCTCTTCCAGCCTGGAGCTGGAAATGAGCCACTGCTCCTTCAGCATTTGGCTGCAGGTTTATTTCTAGCTTCCTCCCATGAGGGTGGAGGATGAGAAATGAATGCCACCCTAGCGCTGGGCGTTCGTCAGTGAGCCTGCCTCTGCTTCCCCATCTCACAGGGAATGCTCTTGACTCATTTACCCCCCCAACTGCCTCTGCATTCAACACCCGCAAGTCCACCCACCCCTTCAGTCTTGATCACAGTTTGTGCTTCTGTGACAGCTTGGATCTTCAGAAATGCTTGTCTGATATTTAAGGTCTGACTATGCCTTTTTCAGTTTTCTTTTTTTGTTTGTTTGTTTTATCCAGCACTTGCTATGTTTGTGGAGCAGAGGGGATTCTTAAAGCCTGAACGCCATCTTGAGCTAGCTGTCAGTAGATATTCTTAAAGTTAGATATTTGGGGCTTCCCTGGTGGCGCAGTGGTTGGGAACCCACCTGCCAGTGCAGGGGACAAGGGTTCAGGCCCTGGTCGGGGAAGATCCCACATGCTGTGGAGCAACTAAGCCTGTGCACCACAGCTGCTGAGCCTGCGCTCTACAGTCTGCGAGCCATGGCTGCTGGGCCCACGTGCCACGGCTACTGAGGCCCACGCACCTAGAGCCAATGCTCCACAATGGGAGAGGCCACTGCAGTGAGAAGCCCGTGCACCGCAGCAAAAAGTAGCCCCCGCTCGCCGCAACTAGAGAAAGCCCGCGCACAGCAACAAAGACCCAAAAGTGAATAATACATAAATTAATTAATTTTTTTTAGAAAAAGAGAGAAACCCATTTTTTAAAAAATGATATTTGGATTGTATAAATCTTCAGTGTGGTCAAACTTCTGATGCCCAACATGGCCAGACCAGGTCAGTTGTGGTACTGAATGCCACCTTAGCCAGGCTTAATTTTGTCTCCATCTGTGCCATATTACTGAAGCACCAGACATGTAAGAGTCTGTCAAGACTAAATATGAACTGAATCTATTCTGATTCTTCAGAATTCAAACAGTAATAAAGTTAAATGAAATTGAAGTAAAGATTTGAAGTCACTCATTTTTTAAAAATCTATTCCTATGATACACAACTATAGAGCCCCACAGGGTTGTAGGGAGGATGAAATGAGTGGTCTGTGTAGGGCACTTAGTACACCGTCTAGCATGTCTTAAGTCTATTAGGATACACCTGGTGTTAGAATGCACTGCAAAGGCGCCAGAGAATCCAGTGGGTATAGAAGTCTTTAGAGGATCAACAGGAAGAGAGAAACAAAAGGAACAGGAAATAACTCTCCAGCCAACAGGGGAAAGGATTAAAAACAGAAAAAGATGATTATCACCAATGAAATGAAGTTTTCCTCCCTTCTAGTAACCCTCACCCTGTACACAATAAATAAGAAATTATTAACATAAATACACAGGTTTTATAAATCCAGAGGAACTACAGGAAGACAACGTAGCTCTTAGGACCTCTGGAATGTATTAGTACATTCTGTGAAGGCTGGGATTTATCTGTGTTGTTCATAGCTTTCCACCTAGGACATAGTGAGCATTTAATAATTGTGGGATGAATGAATAGATTAAAGGTGCTCAGAAATGATTTGCTGTAGCAGGTCCCAATGCAAGTATGTGTGAGAACAAATTTATATTATGGAGACAGAGGGGGAGCAAATCAGTCAAGGGTATAATTCTCTCAGCCTCCAAGATTCAATGTAACTTGAGTGCAAATAGAGAATCAAACCAGATAAATGTGTGTCCAACATTGGCCATGCGGAGGATCAGAGTAGGAGCATTCAGAGACATCCTTCCCAGCAGGAAAATGGTGAAGTCTCAGTCACAAGGTAGCCCACCCCACAGGAATTCACACGTGAGTAAAGTATCACTGATTAAATATTTGGGGTGTTCGTGTGTGCATATGTGTGTGTGTGTGATATAATAGTCTCTGTCAAATAAACGTATTAACTCAGTTGTATGGGAAGAATGCTTGACCTGAATTTCAGGTATTCCTAGAAGTCCTAGGAAAGGAGAATATGACCCGGAACAGCCTTTAATAACAATTATGAAGGGATTCAAAAATAAATTGCATAGATTACAGGGTTATTTGTATAATCCCCATGTACTCAGGATACAGCTGGTGTCCCAGTTCCAAGGTTCTTTAGAGGTGAGTGGCTGAGAGGATGAATGCCACTTACCACACGTGTCACTGGGGACATCACTTCCCCTTCTCTGGTCCTCAGGTTCTTTATCTATAAAATGAGACCTTGTCTATCAGGAATATGTTGGTTGCAAATAACAGAAAAACCAACACAAGCTCTCTTAATCAAGAACTCCAATTTATAAATCAGACAGAGAAAGACAAATACTGTATGATATCACTTATATATGGAATCTAAAAAATACAACAAACTAGTGAATATACCAAAAAAAAAGAAGCAGACTCACAGATATGGAAAACAAACTAGTGATTAGCAGTGGGGATAGGGAAGGGGGGAGGGGCAATATGGGAGTGGGGGATTAAGAAGTACAAACTATTGTGTATAAAATAAGCTACAAGGAGGGCTTCCCTGGTGGTGCAGTGGTTGAGAATCTGCCCGCCAATGCAGGGGACACGGGTTCGAGCCCTGGTCTGGGAAGATCCCACATGCCGTGGAGTAGCTGGGCCCGTGAGCCACAATTACTGAGCCTGCGCGTCTGGAGCCTGTGCTCCGCAACAAGAGAGGCCACGATAGTGAGAGGCCCGCGCACCGCGATGAAGAGTGGCCCCCGCTTGCCACAACTAGAGAAAGCCCTCGCACAGAAACGAAGACCCAACACAGCCATTAAAAAAAAAAAAAAAAAAAAAAAAAAGCTACAAGGATACATTGTACAACACAGGGAATACAGTCAATATTTTATAATAACTATAAATGGAGTATAACATTTAAAAATTGTGAATTACTATATTGTACACCTGTAATTTATATAATATTGTACAGCAACTACACTTCAATTTAAAAAAAAAAACAGTTTATGGGCTTGTATAACTGAAGAGTCCCCAGGGTCAACTTTCTCCGTCTCCCTGTTCTATCCACTTCTGCGCTGGCTTCACTCTCAACAAGCCCTCTCCACTTGGTGGCAGAAGGATTGCCAGCAGCTCCAGATTTATAACCTCACACACAAGTCCAGTGGAAAAGAGAGCTCACCTCTCCCACAGTCTAAGTGGAAGTCATGAAATAGCATCTCACTGACTCCAAAGGGGTCAGGTCACCACTGCGGCCAGAGAGATGTGATATTCTTATCGCCCTCATCTGAACATGCCTGCTCACCCCAGCTCTCCCCACCAAGATGCTACCAAACTGTCCCACCCATAATCCCACATGGCATTATGTGTTAGAGCAAAGCCTTGGGGTTCAAAATCTTCTAACAGAAATTTGTGATAGATCAGAGGGGAAGCAGAGAGGATTCCCAGGCTGCGTCTTAGAAAGGGTGTTGTAATTGATTAGCAATGCCTGCTAAAGAGCTCAAGCCCAGGCAGTGATTCACAAGTAACATACATTTGCCATCCCTAGAAGAGGCCATCCAGACCTTCATTCCCAGGACCGGAAGACAGGACACCAATTGTGCTTTTATAACCCCTGAGACCTGCAGGACTTTAATGCTCATTAACAGTATGTAGAATAAATGTTAGTAAGTGGATAATCCTGAGCATATTACTACATCTTTTCCGCTCTTCAGTTTTCTTATGTGCAAGAGACTTAATAGCACGTCCTTATAGAGTTGTTACGAGGAGTCCATGAGGTTATGTATGTACAGTGAGCAGCATATAGTGGAAACTCATTATGGTCCACTAACACCTCCATCAGAGTTGCTGCTCTAAGACAATCAAGAAGAATATTTCCTAGTGCCTACTATATACTCAGCGTCTGGGAATCAGGGGGGATGGGGGTGTGAAATATGAAGAAGTGGGGATACAGGTTGTAACCTTAGAGACTGCCAGATCATGGGCGCTCTCCGCAACAGCAACTTCTCACTTCAACATGACTGTGGTAGTCAGGAGAGGGCAGCAAAGAGCTATAGGGCTAGAAGGAACCCACACATCATGGGAAGATGGCCCTTCATCTCTGATAGGGTCTACCCTCCAGGAACACAGGATGAGGTCCGAAACAAAGCCAGGAATCAGGACCCTCACGCTGGCATCCTGGTTCAGCCACTTACTTGCTGTGTGACCTTAAACAAGGCACATAACCTCTCCAGTCTTCACTTCCCAGTCTCTAAAATGAGGATAATTAAGGGTCCAGGCTGTTGTAAAGATTAAAAGAATTGGAAGAGTTGCTGAATTCTACAGTAGAGTTGTCTCAGGGCAAAAGTGGAGAACACACACGCCCTAAATCAGAAGCAGGAGACAAGAAGAGAGCTCACTTTGGGAACTACATTTAAAAACTTTTTAATAATAAAGCGTATGTCATAACCACATATAAATACAATTCCATGATGGTACATATACTCCCTTTGACCCTCACACACATGCATCCTGAAAAGTGACTGAGTCAGGGTCATGCTTTTTGTTCACCAAATCCCATCTGTTTTCCTCCTTCCTTGGGCACATGGAAGATTAGTTCTGGCCAATAATATGTGAGAAAAAGAGATGTCTGTCACTCCCAGGCTGAAGCAGTGGAAAGCCCTTAAGTGACCCTCCAGTTTTTCTCCTCTTCTGCCATGGAACCAGAAACATCAATTAGCCTCAGCCCTCCTTCTGAGTGAAAAAGCGTCTCTGGGAATCCAATACTGTCAACTGTGTCAAACACTGCCAACAGTAAGATAAAAACTGAATTCACCATTGGATTTAGTAACACAGGGGCCATTAAAGAGCTTGAAATGAGCTGTTTTTAGTGAACGCTGACTGGAGTGGGTTCAAGGGAGAATGGGAGAAAAATTAAAGACAATGAGTAAGGATAACTATCTAGAGAAATGTGACTGTATAAACTGATATAAAAAACAGGGAAATAGCTGGAGGGGGAAGTGAGGTCAAAAGAGAGTTGGGCGTATCCTAATGCATATATATGGAATCTAGAAAAATAATACTGATGAACCTAGTGGCAAGGCAGGCATAAAGACGCAGACCTAGAGAATGGACTTGAGGACACAGTGGGGGAAAGGGAGGCTGGGACGAAGTGAGAGAGTGGCACTGACATATATACACTACCAAATGTAAAATAGATAACTAGTGGGAAGCAGCCGCATAGCACAGGGAGATCAGCTTGGTGCTTTGTGATGACCCAGAGGGGTGGGATAGGGAGGGTGGGAGGGAGACGCAAGAGGCAGGGTATATGGGGATATATGTATACCTATAGCTGATTCACTTTGTTATACAGCAGAAATTAACAAAACACTGTAAAGCAATTATACTCCAATAAAGATGTAAAAATAAATTAATTAATCAATTAAAAATAGGACACTAAGCAGAGAACATGTTCAAAAGAGAAACAAAGGCAGTGAACGTGATTCCTTCCACCCCTTAAATGAGTTGGTTTATAGTAACTCATAAGTTCCCATCAAAATGGGATTTAAAATTTTCCAACGCTACTAATAAAGTGAGCAACATAATGCAGAACTCTTGAAAAAAAGAGGGTTGGGTTTTTTTTTCAGTTAGTTAGAAGAAATAACCAAATGTTTGTATGTTATTTGCATGTTTGTTTACCCTTAAATCTATAGTGAAAAACTCGATGTCCATTCCCAACCCTTGGTTCCCAGACCTTTTATTCCCTCAGAGAGGAAAAGAACATGATAAGCTCGTGATGGCTTCAAAGAAGATACCACACTCCACATGACTAAGCTGCAAGGATGCAGCTGTCTCCCAGCCCTCACTGTGAACACCACACCAAGAGACCAATAGATTACAGATGAGGTGGTATGCAGCGCATCACCCCGTAAGCATACTGCTTTCAATTACTTTTTATTATCAAAGGACTTCATTGTGCAGTTTAAAGAGTCAATCAGTACCATGACGCTTATAACAGAAAAAGCTTCCCTGCTCTAAATCCTCCCTATGCCCAGTCTCCACACCCCAAAGCAATCGCTTTCAACTCCATTTGTTTCTTATCCTGTTTACTGTCATATGTCTAGATCACATGCCTATGGGGTTTTTTTTAATATTTTCATTTCCAGACTTAACTTTTGACTTCATAAGATGGAAAACAAGGATTTCATTCTTTTAACCCACACACCACACCCATATCCCTATATCCCTTCTACATTATTCTCTCAATAAAATTATGTCAAGATTTTTTGTTAAATTAATATTTAAGGCTTACATTGTTGATTATAAAAATGTAACTCTTAGCTGAGTCATTTGACATGTTATGATCACATACCCTTTCTTATATGACTTTTTGTTTTTCCTGAGTTAATATTGCCTAAGTTTTTCATTTGTTTAGTTTTTTATATACCTACAATGGACACAAACTCAAACTATCCCCAAACTATTTCCAAACCGAACTAAAAATCCATCTCCATACAAATACATCAGTAAACCATGAGTTCAGTGTATTTCTCAGAGACACATCTGCTGGGGCCCTGCACGCTCCTGCTCCTCTCTGGACTGGTTGTCCTTTCGATCTGATGAAGAGCTGTCATCCTAAGATTACCTTCAGAATGGGTGTTTTTTCCCCCTCCTCTCTTGATTCTCTGTTTGCTATATCTAGGATCTTCTTCTCTCTTGGTTTATTTCTTAATTTTGCCACTTTCTCTGTAGCTTCCTGAGACAGGTTGCATGAGAGGTATATTTTTATGACCTGGCATATCTGAGCAATTCTTTATTTTACCTCCACTTTGGTTTAATACTTTGTCTAAGTGTAGAATTGGAGGTTGGAGATCACCTTCTCTTAATCTCTGAATGTGTTACCCCACTGTCTTCTGGTTTCCAGTGTTGCTGTTGGGAAGTCCAATGCCGTTCTGATACTCATTTTTTATCTGTGGCTTCTTTTACTCTCTGGAAACTTTATAGGATCTTATTATTATCCCTGCAATATGAAATTTCATGACTGTGTGCCTTGAGACTACTCTGCTGCATTTACTTTCCTGGACTCAGTGAACTTGAATTCTAAAAACATCTTTTGGTTCTGGCAATTTTTCTTTATCATTTTTGTGCCAACCTTTACCCTTCCAATTTTTCTGTTCTTTCTTTTTGGAATTTCTATCAATCAGATGTTAAAACTCTTTGCCTCATCTTCCAATTTTACTCTGGTTTTTTTGTCATTTTTCATTGGTTTATTCTATATTGGAGAATACGTTCTCCAGTTTATTTTTCAAAACTCCTGTTGAACTTTTAAATTTTCTTATCATGCTATTAATATTCCAGTATCTTTTTTGCTCTTCACTGCTCCTTTTCTTACAGTACCCTGTTCTTGTTTATGAATACAGTTTTCATCCATTCAATCAACGGTATTGGTTGAGCACCAACCTTGTGCCAGTCATGAGCTCTGATGATAGAAAAATGACCAAGACAGAGTTCCTGCTCTCATAGAGCTTAATATTCAACTAGGAGTAACAGAGAGTAAACGACTAATAGATATATGATATCAGGAGGTACTGGAGCCATTTTTTAAAAAGATTTAAACAAGAAATGGAAATAGAAAGTGATGGAGAGTAGCATCCTCTTGCATCTCTCATATGATATTAATGATAATGTTTTGAAACTGACGTCTAACCTCTGTATTCTGTTTCCCCCAGGTTCCTTTTCTGTTTGTTGACTTTTATCTTTTATTCTAGTGTCTTTTTCCCCAAATCTTTGGCTGTCCACTCATAGTTAACAGTGAGGCACAGCTCGGTATCCTTGGGCTTCTTGGCTTATAGGCATTAGCAAAGGACAGTTTAGAGGGCTGCTGGCCTTTGGGGTTGGGGGATCAAGGTAGCCCTCTTCCCCTAGTCCCCAGAGAGGACTTCCCTGTGTCCCTCCCTGCTGAGCCTGGCCTCCAGCATTCTGGGAGCCAAATGGGTATGAACAAGCTAGGAAACCCTCTTGTAGATTTTCATTAATCCCCATTTGCAATCTGGTACTCGACTACTGCCCTCAATTCTACATAGTATCCCCAAATCCAAAAGCTCTGTGGTTCAACATCTACAGAGAAAACACTTGCTCCCAATCTTCTGGGGGCAAGGTAAGGAATCTGGGGTGCAACCCCTCTTCTTTCGGACTTTCCATTGTCTTCCGGTTTTTAGTCCCAGCCTACCCCTGCCTCTAGAAATACCTAGGTCCCCAGCTCCTGGGTCTTTAAGGACTTCCGCAGTGAGACTCAACTAATGTCTTGTTAGCTTCTCCCTGACCCTTTGTAAGGGTTTAAGAATTAGCTTTCTTTATCTCTCAACTGCTCTGCTCACCTCCCGTGCTCTCTTTATCCTTATGGATTCATACCATTTATTTTTCTTTTGCTGACATTTTAGTGAAGTCATGGAAGGAAACACACATAAAATTGTATTCTCAATCCCCCATATTTAATTAGAATAATTCCTTTGTGGCAACCACTCCAAAATTACTGCTGATAAAATAAAAAATAACAATTTCTGATTTATTGTGGGTGTGTGTTAGTCTGAGTTCACTGCCAGACAAAGCAGGGAAAATCTGATCCAACACAGAGGGATTCGACCCTGTGGGATGGGGTCTTCTGATTAACTGTCAAAAATAACTCAGAGACGACTGGCCTAAGCCTTGAGGGTTTCATCATATGTAAGTATCCAGCAAACCAGCTTCATGAGCATGTGCTACCACATTCTGAACTGATAAGACAGGACCCCGTGCTCAGAGTGCCCCATGCTTCGTTTAAAATTCCACGATCATCACCTTGAAACCCAAAAACAAGAGGCCTCGCATTTTCATCTTGCCTGGGCCCCACAAATCATGTAGCCAGTCCTGGATATGCTTGGGATATAGGAACCTCGTGAAGACAGTCTTACCAACCAAAGGCAGCAGCAAGATGTGTAAAGGCAAAACTCACAAAGTTCACAGGAAAGAAGATTGTCTGATTTAAGCAATTCACAGTCTTGTCAGTTCAGGACTGACCAATAGTAGAGCTCAGCTCAGGCCAATTATTAAACCTGTAAGTCCATTTTTAGCATTTTAGGAACTGGGTTAACTCATCAGTTCATTAAGTTGGACATAAATAAGACATCTGGGTCCCACACAGACAGAAAACAGTCACAAATTCACCATCAAGGCTGTTTCCCTGCTGATTCCGATCAGTTTTTTGAGAAGCAGTTGCTCTGGTTTCTTTTTCTGTGGTCTGACCCCTTGTTATCTATCTGTCTAGTGATTTCTCACACTCTCTAGACTTAGGGTCTCACAAGGACACGTCCATATGCAAACGCCCAAGGCCCAGCAAAAATTTTCTCCATCGCTGCTCAATATTGATTCCCCTCTTCCTTACTTACAGAAAACTAATAGGTGTGTGTGTGTCTGTGTCTGTGTGTGTGTGTGTGGCAGCAATATGCCCAACTCGAAACTTTATGTCCCAGCCTCTCTATGGGTAGCCCTGAGCTCCAGCCAATGCATCTCAAGTAGATAAAGCTATGGATTTCAATCCCTTGGCTATGGATTTCCCAGGAATGTTTTATTTTCTTGGCATAAGGGTTATCCTTTCTTTTGCATCTTGTCCTCTTTTCTTCTGCCTGTAGCTCTGAAGTGATAGTTGGAGCCACAAAAAAACACTCCACACAGTATTTCTTTTTCTCTTTCTGACTTACTTCACTCTCTATGACAGTCTCTAGGTCCATCCACCTCACTACAAATAACTCAGTTTCATTCCTTTTTATGGCTGAGTAATATTCCATTGTATATATGTGCCACATCTTCTTTATCCATTCATCTGTTGATGGACAGAAATACTGTATGCTAACACATATATATGGAATCTAAGAAAAAAAAAAAAAAGGTCATGAAGAACCTAGGGGTAAGACGGGAATAAAGACACAGACCTACTAGAGAATGGACTTGAGGATATGGGGAGGGGGAAGGGTAAGCTGTGACAAAGTGAGAGAGTGGCATGGACTTATATACACTACCAAACGTAAAATAGATAGCTAGTGGGAAGCAGCCGCATAGCACAAGGAGATCAGCTCGGTGCTTTGTGACCACCTAGAGGGGTGGGATAGGGAGGGTGGGAGGGAGACGCAAGAGGGAGGAGATATGGGGTTGTATGTATATGTATAGCTGATTCACTTTGTTATACAGCAGCAACTATCACAACAATGTAAAGCAATTATACTCCAATAAAGATGTTAAAAAAAAAAAAAAAACCGCTCCACAAACATTTAGTTACTGAGCACTTGCTGTGTGCCAGGCACTCTTCTGAGCTGCAGAGAACCAGCAATAACAAAACAAATATCTCTGCCCTTGTGATGTATACACTCTAGTGGACCATCTTGCAACTCAAAGGAAAGCAAAGAGACTCATGTGGGCCTCAGCTCTGACATTCTAAGCAGCTGAACTAAATACAGGAAATTACTGGAGAAAAATGAATTTTATTCAACCCCTTAGAGCTAGCTAATTGGTAAAGGAATATTAGAAATAGCTTTGACCGGAGAAATTAGAGTTGTGATTTATTTTGGATATGTAATATGTGACTTATTTTAGAACCACAATTAAAAATTAACTTAAATTTTAAAATATATACGTGCATATATGTTTATAATTTATACATGTACGTGTGCATATATATATATATATATATATATATATTTTTTTTTTTTTTTAGAAAGAGAGAAAGAAAAATAGACAAAGCAAATGTGGAAAAATGTTATCATAAATTGGAGTGAAAAGGAATTCCCTGGCAGTCCAGTGGTTAAGACTCCATGCTTTCATTGCCAAGGGCACAGGTTCGATCCTTGTTCAGGGAACTAAGATCCCACATGCTGCGCAGTGTGGCCAAAAAAAAAAAAAAAAAAAAATTTGAGTGAAGGATATGAGGGTGTTTGTTTTATTATTCTCTCAATTTTTCTACATAAGAAGGGGAAGGGAATCTGTGATTTCCTTGGATCATGTAGGAAGGTTCCTGGCATTCCTATGAATAATGCATTTTTTTTTTTTTAATTAAGGCAAGCCCATCAGTCCATGTGGGAAGGGGATGCTTGAACTCCCAGGCCCCTTGGGCCCATTTCTCTCCATTTTGTAGAGGAGTTTGCCAATCCTGTCGTGAGAAGTACCTGCTTCGGAGCAAGCCTTTCAAGCCAGTGCTGGCCAGTCTGCCTGACCAACAGGACAGGGCCCCCGTCCGAACTCCGGACCAGCTGTTTGTGCCTGCTCACAAGGAAAGGGCTGTACAGCTGCGGGCATTTGGTCTGAGATGCTCACAGCTCCATTCACCCAAAATAATTTGACGCTCACGTCACATTTGTTGGCAACAACAAACCACCAACTGTGGAATGTGTGCCTCTCAAATCCCAAGAGGCGCACCATGATGTAACGCAGGGTGAAAGAAGCAAGTTGTGGGACAGTATTTCAGGGCGATCCCACATGTGCTAGAGAGAAAAGAGGGACGGACAGGGAGAGGGAAGGGGAGGGAAAGAGAGGAGAGGAAAAGACAGGAAAGGAAAGGGAAGGGAAGGAAAGAGAAAAGGAAAGAAGCTAAAAGAAAAGCTTTTATTTGGATGTATATACTCATTACGTATATACGCATACAGAGAAAAACCTGAAAATAAACACATTAACAGTGGTAATCCATAGAGTGTATTTGAGGGTAAAGGTTAAAACTAACTTTTTTTCCTAGTTTTTCTAGTCTATTGTATAAATTTTCTGAATTAATCTATCTTAATTTGTATTTTTTTTCTAATGAGAAAAAATTAAGGAAAGGACTATTTAATGGGGAGGGGCTCTCCCCTCGAAGAAAAAGGGCTGCTGCTGCCCTTTTTATTTACTTTGAAGTAAATAAAAACAAAGTGCAATTGAGAGCAAAGGTCAGCAAACTATTGGCCAAGGGGCGGGGCGGGGGAGGGCACGCAGCTAAGGCCTGACTCCTCTTTTTGTAAGTAAAGTATCAGAACACAGCCTCCTGCATTCATTTACATATTGTCAGGGCCGCCTTTGTGCTACAAACACAAGAGCTGCATCCACAGAGATTCTACAGCCCACAAGGCCCAAAATATTTACTATCCGGACCTTTACAGAAGTTTGCCAATCCCTGGTCTAGATCCATATTTCCTCTGAAATGGCAGAATACATTAGAACACTGACCCAAAAATTCAGACTCTGAAAGGGAAGGGTAAATTGAAAATTATTTTGTGAACTTGAAGGTTTAAATCAGCAAGTGTGACCTCATCATAAAGGCCATCCTCATTCACTCAGTGTCAGTAGCCCCTAACACAGGCCTGTCTGGCGTTCATGTCCATTTTCTTCAAAGAATTTGTCACCGTCCGATATTTGTTTGTTTGTGTTTTCCTTTCTCATCATAATATAAGAGCCATGAGAACAGCAATCTTCTCAGCCTTGTTTGTCGCTATACCCCCAGTGCCTAGAACACTGCCTGGCACATAGTAAGTGCTCAATAAACATGGATTGAATGAATGAGTGAATGAGTGAGTGAATCACAATTCAGTGGCAAAATTTTCATATCAGAATGAAGAGAGATAAAGCCACAGTCAGTGGCAACAAGAACCAGAGTCCAATGAATAAAAAGAAAGAGCAGTCAATCTTTGAACCACCCATGAACATATGTTAAAGATATGAACACTAATGCTTAGCAATGATGTATGTGTGACTCTTCTATTTTTCAGCTGAATTCAAGACTAATATGGAGAAGAATGTCTGCCTGAGAGGAAAAACTGCAATGAAAGGCAACAGTGTCGGGGTGGAGCAGGGTTGCATTATTACGGTTTCCGTGTCTGAGGCAAGGCCAAGGTGCAATGGTAAGAAGATACGGGATAAACACCCAAGGATGCTCCCTTTGGGGTTTGGGAGCGGTCAACGACTCGGAAGACAAAGGAAGTGGCAGAGGGTCCGAAATGGAATTTCCACACTTTCTATTATTTGTTTTGAACCATAAAGCTATCAGGTGGGACCCAGAAAATCCCCAAACACAATCCTTTCCCCTAAATACACACGGTGCACAGAGAGGGGTGAACAAGAAAACAGTGTCCAAGAGGGGCCATGGAACCCCCAGTCCTGGAGAGGTAGGTGGCTCTCTTTTGCTTTACTCCATTTATCCCTCTGAGCCAAGTACATACTCAGATGCCCGGAGGCGGGTTACCAGTTAAACCCTTCCCCACACCTTATCTCCCTTCTAAGAGGAATGGACCCTAAAGAGGTTCCTCCATTTGCCAGGCAGAGGAATAGATGTGAGGATGAGAGACTGGGGAGTTTGAAAGGGACTAGATTGTCTTGCTTAAGAACACAGAGAAAAGAGATGAAAGAAATGGGAAAACCTTTTCCCCTTGGAAGGAAAACATATATGACTAAGGGGATTGTTATTGAGTTTTGTCATAGATCAAAACTACTTCCCCAGGATTCACAGAGCTTTTCAGTCTCCCCAAGGCATTTTCAGTAGAATTGACATTATTCATTAATACTTTGTCACATTGGATCTGCTTTCTGGGAAACAATAACAAAGTTCCCCGGTCAAGGTGGATGTAGGGTCAAGAACAGAGGCTACTGACGGTGCCCAGAATAGTTACAAGAATAGCCTATTGTATTCTGCGGCCCTGGGGTTCTTATCTCTGCCTAGACAAAATGCAGAAAAATGTGCAACCTTGAAAGACAGAGGCTCATTCACTCTCCCAGGTGAAACCAAAAAACTTTGTACTGTTTTAGAAACAAATTAATTCCCAGTTGGCTAGCAGACACGGAAGGAAGACAACAGTCCATTCAAAGGTAAATTACTCCTTTGTACAAATAACCCAAGTTGAATACCAAGACTAGCGTGGACCCACATACCCATTAAAATTTCTCCAAACTTTGTACACTATGCCCCTATTCTCTCAGTTGCACAGTCTAATTATTTGTCTAAGGCAACCTGCACCTCTAATCCCAGGATCCTGTATTTTTCATTAACCATTTCAGGACAGCTTCTTCCCCAGGCAGATCTGCTTCACCTAATTAATTTCACCTTTAATCAAAAAACGGAAAAGTTATACACTCAAACTTACAGTTTACAATTTTAAAGGAATCTGATTCAGAAATTCTTATTTTTATCATCTCTATGTCTTTGTTTTTTCCTGTAGAATCGACATCTCTCATCTATAGCTTTTCCTGGTGGGTAATGTGATACTGTAGAACATCTCAATTACTGATTTGAACCTTCTGGAAATTCACAAAATAAATGTACAGATTTACCTTTTCCCTCAGAGCCTGCACCCCCTAATCTTTCTATTCAGATTCGGCAGCCTCCATTTCAGAGATTCATCTGGATTTTGACCAGACTTCGCCAATATTTGCAACAAGTGTTCAGCAGTCACCACCTTCTCCCTCACTGAAATCAACTGGTCTTTTGCCTTCCTTCCTATTTGTTGTTGGAATTGAGAGGAGTGGAGTAGGAGGGGGCCAGAGTACATATATGAGAGCTGAAAAAAATTCAGACATACACAAGAGTATGAAGTGAAAGCCCCACCCCTATTCCCCTGCCCTGGGATAACCATTTTAACATTTGGGCATATACCTTTTCAGACCTTTAGGTATGTATAGTTTTTGCATACACACACACACACACACACACACACACACACACACACACACACACAGGAACATATTGGACATCTGGTTATGCGAGTTGTTTTTTTCTTTTTTTACTTGCTCTATATATTCATTCATTCCTCACACATTTAATGAGCATCTATTCTGTGCCATCTAGACTGTGAGAGCACATCAGTGAACAAAACAGACAACAATTCCTGTCCTTGTGGAGAATGCAGACCAGAAAAAAAAAGTAAGCATGTGCTATTGCAGATGGTAATAAATGCTATAAAAAAGAGAGAGAGAGAGAGAGAGAGAGGGAAGGAGGATAGGGAGTTGGGTATGGCTATTTAAACAAGATCAGAAAGGGTCTCTCTAATAAGATGACATTTGAGCAATAACCTGGGATTTGAGTCAGACAAGGAAACTGGGGTGGCTGGAGAAGAATGGGCAAGAGGGAGATACAAGAAACCACATGGGGTGGGTGGCAGGAAGTTATCAAATAAGGCCTGTAGACCACAGTAGGAGCCTTGACCTTCATTCTGAATGAGATGGGGGCCCAAGTGTAGGTTCTAAGCAAAGGAATACTCCTTTTTTGTCATTGGCCCTTCCTACCCATTTCCTTCCCCTACCACCCACATCCCACCTTAAAAATTAAGAAAAGTACTCACATGTCATCACTACACCATCCACCAGCCCTCCTATGACTGTCAGCCACAGCCCCAGGCCTCTCCCCTCATTTTGTAAAGATTGTTAGCTCTTGGCTCAAGATTACTCTTTTGGTGACTCAGAGGGTCTCAATCCTGGCTGCACATTTGAACCACCTAAGTAGCTTTAAAATAATAAAAATAAAGAATACCTGTAATAGGGTTTCCGCAGTGGCTCAGTGGTTAAGAATCCACTGCCAATGCACGGCCCACGGGTTCGAGCCCTGGTCCAGGAAGATCCCACATGCCACAGAGCAACTAAGCCCACGTGCCACAACTACTGAAGCCCACACGCCTAGAGCCCGTGCTCTGCAACAAGAGAAGCCACCACAATGAGAAGTCCGCACACCGCAACGAAGAGTAGCCCCCACTCACCTCAATTAGATAAAGCCCAGGCGCAGCAACAAAGACCCAACACAGCCAAAAAATAAATTAATTAAATAAATAAATTTTTTAAAAAAACAAAAACCTCTAATAGGATCTAACCCACAGAGATACTGCTTAATTTGGTCCAGGGGGACCAAGGCATCAATTTTTTTTAATTCCCTAGATGATTATAATATGCAGCAAAGGTTGAGAACAACATCATAACTGATCCTTCTAATACCCTGACCATCCAGCTCCTAACCTCCTTCTTCTATCCCATTATTCTTAGCTGTTCATTGCCATGATCATGCCATAGACTTTGACACTACCAATAAAAACCCCTCCATAATCTCAGTTTTAAACCTTCCACTCTCTAGCCAACACTTCCCATCTTTTTAGCCTATACTTCCGAGTACTCCAATTCTAATAACCCCCTAAGACCTAGAGTTCACCATCCTACCACATTTACAAGGTCTCTCGACCTCCATATGGCCTCACTTCCCTCCTCACCCAGTTTAGAGTCTATGGTCAGTCATTACCATTACCCTTTGCATATACCCTTAACTCCCTGTCCCATTTTCACTCCTTCTGTCCCTCCATAGAAATTATCAAAACTGATTAAGCCAGTCTCCCCTCATTATCCACCAATTCCCAAAGGGTGGGAATTCTTCATCCTTACCTTCATGGCTTCTTCAATCAGTTGTAGGAAATTCAAAAAATTATAAGATGACTTCCTTTGCTCTATATTCATAATATTTTTACTCAGACCTCCAGGTCACAGATTTTCTCTATTCAATGCCATATGGCCATTCAGCTAAATCTCCAGTGGGGCTTTACTTACTGATTCAAGAAATTATCCTAATAGAGACCTAGACTTAATGACTTTCAAAAGAATCTCTAATTTTCTACATGGTCTAATTGATATGGGCTTCTGCCATCACTGAAAAACAAGGGAATTTTTAAAGCATTGTTAAAAACATCAGGTTGTTTGTGTCCATCTCCCAGTCCCATTGTGACTCCAAACATGTAGAATAAGCTGAATCCTTAGGGTTATTGTTTCTTAACCTTATCAGAGACACAGAGCAATTTCAGTTGCCTAATTTAATCCTAATATACAGTTGTATACCCTTGCCCCTCTCCCACCCATTATAATTACCTGCAAAACGCCAACAAAACACTGATCTGAGACCTTTAGTCACAATTGGGATTCCTCACCCACATCTAGGGTTCCTTCCACCTATAGATATAGGAATGAAGCCCATGTGAACTTTATTTCAGTATCTCTGATATATACCAAACTTACGAAAACTGAACAGGAAGAGTAAGAACATATAAAGTCTTATAACTTATCAAGAAACTGAAAAACCTTCCCACAAAGAAGACTCCATACCCAGGATGGCTTCACAAGTGAAAATTTCCAATCATTTAAGGAAACAATGAGAGAGATCATCTCCCAACTCTTTTACAAGGCAGCAAAACCTGAATCCATCATGTCACAAAAACATAGAAGAAAGGAAAATTATAGGTGATAATAGATGCACAAATCAAACTAAATCCAGTGATGTATAAAAGGGTTATACATCTCAATTTTGTGTTCCTGGATTAATTCCTGTATTTATTCTGGAAATATAAAAAGATTCTTTTAATATTAGAATATCAAAGTAATTGACCACATTTTCAGAAAATATAAAGGAAAATTATATGATCAACTCAGTAAATGTAGAACAATGTACTTGATAAAATGTAATGCTTATTTGTGAGTTTTTTCTTAAATTGTGACAAGCTAGTAACAAAAAGGCATTTCCTTAATCTGATAAAGCATATCTACCAGAACAAAAAACAAACCACAGCAAACATCATACTTAATGATAAAATATTGAAGGCATTCCTCCTGAGATCAGGAACAAGATAAGGATGCCCACTCACACCATTATATTCAACATTGTATTGGAGAGCCAAGACACTGTAATAAATATTAAAATACACAGTCATTATTTGTGGATGTGGTGGCGTACATTGAAATCCCAAAGGAATCTACAGGTAAACTACTGTGAATTGAGCAAGGTCACTGTATACAAGAACAACATTCAAAGCTTAATTGAATTTCTATATGTTAGCAATAGAAACAATAAGAAAATGAAATTGTTAACCATTGCAAATTAAAGACTTAAAATACCTAAAAATAAATCTAACCAAAAAATGTGTATGACCCCTAAGAGAAAACTACAAAATATGACTTAGATACATTAAAGAAAACCTAAATACACTATGCTCATGGATACACTATGCTCATGTTCAATATATGCAGTATTGGAAGGATATCAGTTTTCCCCAAATTGATCTATTGAGTCAATGTAATTCCAATCCAAATCCCAGCAGAATTTTGTGGAAAGAAACAAGCACATTTTAAATTTTATATAGACTTCATTAAAAATGAAGAACATCTATTCTTCAAAAGACATCATTAAGAAAGTGAAAAAGTCAGAAGACCTAAATTGACATTTCTCCAAAGAAGACATACAGATGGTCAACAGGCACATGAGAAGACACTCAACATTGCTAATTATTATTAGAGAAATGCAAATCAAAACTACATTAAGGTATCACCTCACACCAGTCAGAATGGCCATCATCAAAAAGTCTACAAATAATAAACGCTGGAGAGGGTGTGGAGAAAAGGGAACCCTCCAGCACTGTTGGTGGGAATGTAAATTGGTGCAGCCACTATGGAGATCAGTATGGAGATTCCTTTAAAAAAACTAAAAATAGAGCTAGCTACCATATGATCCAGCAATCCCACTCCTGGACATATATCCAGACAAAACTATAATTCGAAAAAATGCACGCACCCCAGTGTTCAGAGTAGCACTATTTACAATAGCCAAGACATGGAAGCAACCTAAGGGTCCATCAACAGATGAATGGATAAAGAAGATGTGATATATATAATGGAATATTAGCCATAAAAAAGAATGAAATAATGCCATCTGCAGCAACATGGATGGACCTAGAGATTATCATACTAAATGAAGTTAGACAGAGAAAAACAAATATCATATGATATCACTCATATGTAGAATCTTAAAAAAAATGACACAAATGATCTTATTTACACAACAGAAATAGACTCACAGACATAGAAAACAAACTTGTGGTTACCAATGGGGAAAGGGTGCAGGGGGAGGGGGAGGGATAAATTAGGAATTTGGGATTAACAGACAACACACTACTATATATAAAATAGATAAACAGCAAGGACCTACGGTATAGCACAGGGAATTATATTCAATATTCTGTAATAATCTGTAATGGAAAGAATAGATAGGTAGATAATAAATATGCATAACTGAATCACTTTGCTGAAACTAACATAATATTGTAAATCAACTATATTTTTTTTTTAAAAAGCTCCAATAAAAATTCTGGGCATAAAAGCCCACGTGAGCTTCTCTGTTTGGCAACACCCTTGTCATGCATCAATGTCCAGAGAGTAATGTGTCCTGAGGACTACAGGTGCTTTGTATTTGGAGCCCTCTCAGACTCTGCCCTCTGCATCCCTTCCCTTGGCCAATTTTAATCTGTATCCTTTCACTGTAATACACCATAACCCTGAGTATAAGTTTTCAGTGTGTTCTGTGAGTTCTGTAAAGAATGATCTAATCTGAGGGTAGGTTTGGGAACCCCTCGAATTTGTAGTTGGTACAGAAGTGAGGGTGGTTCGTACGGACTCTTCTCTCTAACTTTGTAGCTGGACCCTACGCCCTTGAGGTTGGTGTCAGAACTCTTGGACAGTCTTGTGTGAAAACTGTATCCTCTTCCTGTGTAGTTGACTAAACTCTTGCAGTTGTCCTAACTTCCTCAGAGAAAGGAGCATGGACACAGAAAGAGGTGAGGAATTGGGGCGAAAAATTAATCTACTTTGAACCTTTGCTTTTATACTTGAAAGCGATTATACATGGCCAAGATATCATATAGGGGTAGGAAGAAAATTCTATCAGAGTAGGTTGAAGGTCATGATTAGAAGAAAAATAAAACCATTCTGTTTTTCAGCCTGTTCAGGTTATTCAGTAAAACTTCAGAGGGCCCTTGTATGCCCCTGTGCAGTATAATGCAACAATGAATGAGATGTTTGAGAAAGATGGGGATGACATCTGATAGTAGGTCAGGGAGTCAGGATCCACAGGACACACGAGACTCCAGCCCTGCAGGTGGGATTTGTTGGCTTTCTCCAGAGTGCATCCCATGCCTTCTCTCTTTTTTTTTTTTTTCCTTTTTTTTTTTTTGGAGGTGCCTTGCGGCTTGCGGGGTCTTAGTTCCCCAACCAGGGATCGAACCTGGGCCCATAGCAGTGAAAGCACGGAGTTCTAACCACTGGACCACCAGGGTATTCCCTCCCATGCCTTCTCCACACCTTCCACAAAGCTCTCTATTCCAGGGCTCCATCCCAGCTTCAGGAGTCCAGAGACTGGATTTCCTTCACACAAACAAGCTATCTGCCAAAAAACTCTGTTTTGCATAATAATTTCCCAGTGGAGCAGGAGACTAAGGGTCTCCAATTGCTCAGCAGAGGGGCCAACCCCTTATATCTTCACCTTGGAGCAGCATGCCCACGTAACCCATTCTTATTGGCTCCTCCATGTCCTCAGACTCTGCCTCAGGAAACCCAAATGTAGAGAAAGAAGCAGGCTTCTCAGACTCAGAACAAAGAATTCAGTAGAATAAGAAGCTAAGATTCTGAACACCAGGCTAGAGGTGGATGGAAAAATTGAGAGCCAACAGAGAGAGACCTGCCAGCCATGGCAAAACCGTCCCCCAGACAAACTTGGGGCAGAGAGCCCAGGGTTCACTTCTGATCTCTCTATCTCTCTCAACTCTGTGCCGTTTTCTTCATGTGCCTCATGTGCAAAGCTGCCTCATCCCCCCACCCCTTACATAAAATTACTGATGAGACACAACCTGCTATGGCTTATAGGTTGGAATTAAAGTGGACTTGCTCTGTGGGAAGTTACCCGATGCAACGGCAGCCTCCTAGGGCACAACCAGGGAGGTTACAGAGCAGAAACGCTCATGGACCAAATTAAGATGCTCAAATCAAATGGTTTATTAAATCAGTAACAGAAATACAGGGAGAATCAAGAGGAAAGAGACAAATTTAGGAAATAATTCAAGCAGGGTGAAAGAACTACACTACCTGAATCCTGTGTTACACAGTGTGTGTGTGTGTGTGTGTGTGTGTGTGTGTGTGTGTGTCGCCATCTCTCACCCTGTCTCTCTCTCTCTCTGCCACATCAGTTTTCCTGCTGACATATGGTCATGAGAACATTGAGTTGAGGGTAAACAAAGGGTGTCAGAGGACAGAAGGTGCCTGGAGCCAACAGGTATCCCATCAGAAAAACACAGGGGCAAGTAAGCCTCGCCCGTAGTTCTAGCTCCCCAGTGACTTGCTAAGCAACGGTGCCTTTTGTCTCCATGTCCTGGGCAGAAAACAAGTGGGACCAAAAATGGGCATCACCCAACAGTGCCAATTTAAAAGCTCATGCATATTGAGTGTTTTGTGAAACTGCCTCATTGCTTCATAAATATGTATTGCTTCTTGGTCCCTTCATGCCTTCCTATAAATATTCATCACACACATTCTCTACTTCCTTTCTTGCAAGCTCCTTGGTTCTATCCTTACTTTCTCTTACTTCCTGTGATAGAATTATTCTTAAATAATACAAACATGCATTGCAGGTCCCTCTGTCAGAAGGATGTCCAACCTGAGCCTCAAGATGGAGAAAGTCAAGAGCTGTCACATCTCAGGGCCACTCGGGCATGACTCAGATACCTAGGGCTAAATAGAAAGAAACAGGAACTGAAGCCACAGAAATTCACAGGGAGAAACAGGTGGGATATCTCAGGTGACAGGAGACAGATTCAGAAGCAGCAGCTGCAAGAAAAAAAGGCTGGCCACACAGGAAACGCCCAGGCCTGCAATAATGACAGGGCTAAGTTGGGACAAGAAGTCAGTATCACTGGAGCACTCCAGGAGGTGACAGTCACAAAGAAGGAAGTGCGAACGAGGTGTCCCAAAGCTGTGAGATGTGGTACTGAGCCAGAGGTGGAAGAAAAATACAGAGAAATACAGGCAGAGAGAACCCAGGACAACAAGTGACATTGGGGGGGCCAGGGTGCAGACACCCATTTGGGATTCAGCAACAGGCTGCAGGTTCTATGACAAATAGAATCCCAGTCCTGCGAACACAATTCTGGAGGGAAAGGAGTAGGGATCCTGTTTTCAGAATCTGCTGCCAGGTCATATACTAAGCTAGCCTTAAAAATGCATTCCAATATACATTAGGTGCGGACAAATACTGTTTGATTCCACTTATACAAGGTACCTAGAATAGTCAAACTCATAGAGTCAGAAAGTACATTGGTGGATGCCAGGGGCCAGGGGGTGGGGATGGGAGTGGGGAGGGGGAATGGGGAGTTAGTGGTTAATGGGGACAGAGTCTCAGTTTAGGAAGGTGAAAAATTCAGGAGATGGATGATGGTGAGAGTTGCACAAAGATGTGACCGTACTTAGTTCCACTGAACTGTATAGTTAAACATGGTTAAAATAGTATGGTTTATATTATGTGACTTTTACTACAATAAAAAAAAATTTAATAAAAATTAACAAATAAAGCAGAGTCCTCTCCATAACTTGGCCTATGGTCCATTGAATGGCAGGTGGGTGACATCCTCCAGGTACCAGGGCCACCTGAAGTTGCAGAATAACCTCGTGGGTTAGAGGCCTGAGGAAAGAGGGAAATAAGTATTCATTGAGTGTTGACTCTGTGCTAAGCTGTCGTGAGCCTTTTCTCGAACAGAGCTCATTTAAATGTCGCAGAAATTCTACGAGGGAAATCATGCTGCTCTCCCCACTTGTGGATGGGGAAACTGAGGCACTGAGAAGCTGAGTGATTCTTGAGCCAATAGGAAAGGATGATTCCAAACGCAAAAGGTCAGAGGCAGTGAGTAAAGGATGAGAGGGTGGGTCTTGTCACTGATGATTCCATCCTGAAGGTCTTTCTAACCCTCCCTGGATTGTATGCTGAGGCCTCTGGACCTTTGACAGATTGATTGTTGCTATGGTTAAGAGCTAGGGGCTGGCAAACTTTTTCTGTAAAGGTCCAGACAGTAAATATTTTAGGCTTTGTGGGCTGTGTGATGTCTGTTGCCAACTCTGCAACTCTGTCATTGTAACAGGAAAGCAGCCATAGACAATATGTGAATGAATGGGCTTAGCTGTGTTGGCTGTGTTCCAATAAAACTTTATTTACGAAAAAGAAAGAATCTGCTGCTAAGTAGCTGTACAGGAACGTTATCAAGGACAGTGGGGCTGTGGCACAGAGTATGATGTTGAATTTGCTTATGCCTCTCCTGAAAAACATTTTGGATTATTTCTCTAAACTAGACCAGTAATATCAAGTCATTCCAAGATGACTGAACTCCTAGAGGCTGGGAGCTGTGGAGGAAGCAAAGATCAAATACTAGAAGAGCCTGGCTTTGGTCCTGACTATGCCACTTACCAGCTATGACCTTGGGCTAGTCATATCACTTCCTTGAGCCTCTGTTTTTCCCTTCCATAATATGTGGACAATAATGTTTGCTTTTCAGACCTCTGAGGATTTGTACGGAGACAAAATGAAGTGACATACATGCAAGCTATTGCTAAATTATACCAATGGTGGTTATTAATATTACCAGTGATTTGCTGTGGGATCAGAAAAAAAATTAGTGAGCCTTATTGGGTCTCAGATTTGTCTTATGAGAAAGAGGAAAAGATCACTAACAACCTCTCTGTTGTTTATGAGAGAAAAAAATAATTGCCTCAAAGCCCTAGGAAGATGGTGGTGTGTGAGTGCTCTGTGATGAATTTCTGGGCAGTGCTCTCTCTCTGGAGTCTCACACTCATTAAACTTAAGGTAGAGGCCCTCAGGGAAGAGATTTGGTAAATGAAGAGGGCCAACCCTGTGCCAGGAGCCCCAGAGGTTCCCAGACGTCATGCACCAAAAGGATCTCCATCTCCAGGTATCATTCTCTGTGTGTCCTCGACTACCAATCATTGGTTTCCTATTCAGCCCCTGGGACAATCTAAAATGAGGCAATTCTCGTAAATCGATACAGCCACTATGGAGAACATATGGAGGTTCCTCAAAAAACCAAAAATAGAACTACCATATGATCCAGCAATCCCACTACTGGGCATATATCCAGAGAAAACCATAATTCAAAAAGAGTCGTGTACCACAATGTTCACTGCAGCTCTATTTACAATAGCCAGGACATGGAAGCAACCTAAGTGTCCATCGACAGAGGAATGGATAAAGAAGATGTGGCACATATACAATGGAATATTACTCAGCCAGAAAAAGAAACGAAATTGAGTTATTTGTAGTGAGGTGGATGGACCTAGAGACTGTCATACAGAGTGAAGTAAGTCAGAAAGAGAAAAACAAATACCGTATGCTAACACATATATATGGAATCTAAAAAACAAAAAAAGGTTCTGAAGAACCTAGGGGCAGGACAGGAATAAAGACGCAGATGTAGAGAATGGACTTGAGGACATGGGGAGGGGGAAGGATAAGCTGGGACGAAGTGAGAGAGTGGCATGGACATATATACACTACCAAATGTAAAATAGATGGCTAGTGGGAAGCAACCGCATAGCACAGGGAGATCAGCTCGGTGCTTTGTGACCACATAGAGGGGTGGGATAGGGAGGGTGAGAGGGAGACACAAGAGGGAGGAGATATGGGGTTGTATGTATATGTATAGCTGATTCACTCTGTTATACGGCAGAAACTAACACACCATTATAAAGCAATTATACTCCAATAAAGATGTTAAAAAAAATAAAATAAAATAAAGCAATTCTCACAGGCCCGGGTGGAAAGACCAGGTAAGAGCTCATCCAGAAGGTTTCAGAGGAAGGAGAGATCCAAAGGTCCACCAGGACTGTCTGAGAACACCCACCCCTGGAGGTGGTTGGATACAGCCAACAGCACAGGGAGGGAAAGTCACTCCCGGGGGTCTCTGGAAGCTTGATTCAGGGAGAGATTGTCCCTGCTTCTCCACAGGTCAGCGTGCTCACAGATGACCCCCACCTCTTCTCCTGTGCTTCCCTTCTCCCCACTTACCCTCAAGTCCCCATTTAGAATTAATAACAAGCACTGAATGCAGGTGTTCCTTGATTAACAATAAGGTTAGTCCCAATGAACCCAGCGTAAATTGAATATATCATTAGTTGAAAATGCATTTAACACACCCATCCTACTGAGCATCATAGCTTAGCCCCGCCTTCCTTAAATGTGCTCAGAACACTTACATTAGCCTACATTTGGGCAAAATCATCTAACACAAAGTCTATTTTATAGTAAAGTGTTGAATAGCTCATGTAATATATTGAACACTGTACTGAAAGTGAAAAACTGAATGGTTGTCTGGGTACAGAATGGTTGTAAGTGTATCGGTTGTTTTGTGATTGCTGCCGCTGCCCAGAATGAGGAGGAAGTATCTTACAACACATTACTAGCCTGGGAAAAGATCAAAATTCAAAACTCAAAGTATGGTTTCTGCTGAATGTGTATTGTTCTTGCACCATCATAAAGTTCAAAAATCTTAAGTCAAATCATCATAAGTCAGGGACCGTCAGTATTTACTCTCTGCCAAACACGCTGGCAAGAGCTTCAAATGCATCATCTTATTTAATCCTCACAGCAACCCTAAGGGTAGGTACTGTTATCTCCACTTTGCAGAAGACAAAACTGAGTGAGGTTAAATCACTTGCCCAGGGTCACAAAACGAGTAAGGGCTGGCCCTGGGATTCAAATCCAGATCTGGCCAATCCCAAGGCCCATGTTCTTAACTGCTAGGCAATAATGCTTCCCAGAAACAAGCCACCAGCCCCAGGCTCCAGCAGTGGACTGAAGAAACCCTTCTGAAAGGCAATGAAAGGTTCACCTATTTGGTAGTGCATTTGCAATAGTTGGGGGTGGGTGCGGGAAGAATGGTGTAGAATCTCTCTGTCCCCCAGCTCTTCTAGGCCACTTAGATGTCCGCCATTACTCCGTGGAGCTGGATTCTTGATGCCAGACATTCAAAGTCTTCCTGTCCTCCTGGGCTCTAGGCCTCTGCACCCATATGTTGTCCTCTGACATCCCATCAGTGAAGCAACCCCTAGGCTTGGTTTTTAAGTTCAATACTTCTCTTCCACTCACTTATATAAAAATGTGTTTAAAAAAAAAAGCTAGTTCAATCAACTGCTAATTGCTGTTCTTTGGACACATATACAAACCAGGAAAATCCCATAAGGAAGACAGTGAATTTTCCTCCTGTGCAAGGTAGGAGACCCTCCCATGGCCAGGGATCTCCCTGACATCTTTTCATCCAGGCTAGAAGGAGAATGTCTAGTTCTCAGGGGCTTTCCCCTTCAGCAAATCCTCTACCTTCATGACACTCCCCTCATCAGCCCTCCCAAGTCGCTTTCAGATGTTCCCACCAAATGTGTGGTCACTTTCTGAATCAGCCTCAACACAGACTCTTACAAATGGGGACCAGGACCCTCCTCACCTGCGTCGTTCTCCACCAGCATCCAACTCACGCAAGAGCTAGATCCATTCAGGTTGCTGGTCAGAGTGTCTCAAACCCTAACCAGAATAGGAATCAACTGTGAATCTTGTTAAAATGCAGCTCTGACTCAGTAGGAGGGCTGGGAGGAGCCAGATTCTGCGTTTCTAAGAAGCACCCTGTCATGCTACAGGTGTGTCATCTCTCTTTGGTAACCAGGTGCTAAAGATCAGTGACCACAGCTTGTGAACATCTGTGCCATCTGGCCAGGAGGGAAAAAAAAAAGAAGCAAGAGAAAACCAGGCAGGGTCCCTTTGAGAACCACAAATTTTCTTCTCCCCCAAAAAGGAAACGTAGGAAAGTCCAGCAAGGCTGCGAGTTCTCTGCATGAAAACCAAGTCAGAGGCTGCACAGTAATATTTTTATTGGAGGTTTCCTGGCTCTAGATTCCAAATTGTTTTAACCCAAAGTTGCTTTAAGATAGGCGCTGTTGGTAACTGTAAAAGAGAAGCAGTAACTTAAATATCCCTCATTAGGAGACTTCTTAAAAGAGACATTCATAAAATATCTTTTGGGGGAAAAAATGGGCAGCATTTAATCACTGACATTGAAAGATCTCCAAAATAGGTTGTTTAAAAAGAAAAATAAGATGCAAAACAATGTTTATAGTTTGCTACCATTTGTATCTTTTAAAAGAGAAAGGAGAGTATATATGTACACGTATTGCTCATGTAAGCAATGACTAAGAACAGAAAAATACACAGGAAACTGGTAGCTTCTGAGGAAGAGAGGCGAGTGACTCGGGAATCAGAAGGGGCAGGATGAGAGGACTTCTTTTCACTGTAGTCCCGTCTGAATTTTGTACCATAGAAACACATTTCCATTCAAAAACAAAAACTAAAACTAAAATTCAAAGACAATCCCCTTGTTCTTATTTCTGTACCTCCATCCACCCAAAAATTCAATGAAATTGATTCACTTAACATATTCATATACCCTCTTGGTGAGTCCCCAGCTGAGTTAGTTCTCAGAACAAGGATCAGAGTAGCATTGCCTTGTGTCATTGCTGGGGAGACCGCAAAAGGTGTGTGCTCAGAGTCTGAATGCTCTGGGGGTCCTGATTTCCCTTGTGGAAACCAAGAGACCTGCCACTGAGGTCCAGAACTGACAGTCTGGACTTCCCTGGTAGCGCAGTGGTTAAGAATCCACCTGCCAATGCAGGCAACATAGGTTCGAGCCCTGGTCCGGGAGGATCCCACCTGCCGCGGAGCAATAAGCCCGTGCACCACAACTACTGAAGCCCGCGTGCCTGGAGCCCGTGCTCCGCAACGAGAAAGCCCGTGCAGCACAACAACGAAGACGTAATGCAGCCAAAAATAAACTAAAAAAAGAAAAAAAAAAAAAAAAGAACTGACATTCTGAGTCCTCTGCAGGTGGCAGAAATTCTGCACACCTGGATCACCATCGGAGGCTGGGTGAATGGTGAGAGTCTAGGCTCCTCCTATAATCGGATGGCTGAGCTAGAATCTGTGACCGGAAACTTCAGGTGGGAGAACAATTACTTCCTTTAAAAAGTCTTCTTGTAAGGACCTCATACTATACTTAGGACATGTTCTGTTCTCCCGAGTTATTTCTGGTGTAGACATCTGATTTAGGCTGGCTGAACTATCGGGTGTCACTGTTCTTCTCTGGTTACCCTATATTATCTCTTGATTCTCATTAAGTAATTTCCCTAGCTTGTGTTATTTACTTTCTTTCCTGAGGCTATGATTCCCTACCCAATGAAGAGGGGATTATACCAGTTGCTCTCCCTATGGTCATCCAGCTTCAAGTATCAGTTCACCCATTTGGGACCTCAGGCAGGTTACTCACCTCTCAGATGAGGTCAGGATGGAGGGGAGCACCTAGCCTGGAGAATAGCACAGAGCAGAGGCTCAACAAATATTTGTTTCCTCCATCATAATATTTCTTCCTCCCTCCACCATCACCCAGGATTATTATAAGCACCTCATTCTTTTCAAAGCACCTCTGTTTTTACCATCTCTGAATCCCAAAAGCCCAGCCAAGACGTGTCCTTTGCACTTCGAAGATGAGTACATAGGACCCAGCTTTCTCCAAGTGACTTGCCAGTGTCACATCACCAAGTGTGGAACTGGAACCATAGCCCCATCGAGTAGCTCCCGGGAGAACTCCCTGAACACCACTCCTCAGAGAATTAGGTTCTCAGTCCTGTGGCTCCTTCTTGTTTCTCCCCATCAGTACATTCAAATCCACGAGTATTTCAGCTCCCACAATATGCTGTGTTACAGGCAACTTTTTTTAATGTCCAGATCTTTTGTACATGGAAAGGATTATCTAAAACCGTTTATTAATTGATTATATCTTAATCTGTAAATTTATTTTTTGTGGATTTGTGATCTTTACTGGTTGATAAGTCTAAAAAGTTGACCACCAACTGGAGTCACACAGTCTCCAAACATTGTGTGACTAAAATAAGCTGATACCTGAAACTCCTTGGTGGATTAACATCATAATAATAATAAACTTGAATGAGCATCTACATTGTCCTATGGTGAGAAATTGGCCTTATGGAATTGAGATGCTGAAATTCTCACTTTTTTTCCACTCTTTATTTTTCAAGTATTTTTCTATTGAGTTGTAAATTTGGAACTTAGTTTTTCTTAGGCCATTAAATGCAATTTCTAAGTATAATAAATTTAATTATATATCTAGTAATGTTTGTTAAAATTTAAAACAATCGGGGCTTCCCTGATGGCGCAGTGGTTAAGAATTCTCCTGCCAATGCAGGGGACACGGGTTCGAGCCCTGGTCCGGGAAGATCCCACATGCCACGGAGCAACTAAGCCCGTGCGCCACAACTACTGAGTCTGTGCTCTAGAGCTCGCGAGCCACAACTACTGAGCCCACGCACCACAACTACCAAAGCCCGTGTGCCTAGAGTCCGTGCTCCGCAACAAGAGAAGCCACCACAGTGAGAAGCAACCGCACCACAACAAATAGCCCCGCTTGCCGCAACTAGAGAAAACCTGTGCTCAGCAACAAAGACCCAACACTGTCAAAGGTAAATAAATTAATTAATTTTTTAAAAAATTTAAAATAATCACACTTGATCTTTGGTTACTACTTCCTTTGCCTAAAAATCTAACAGATTAAATTCCCCCAAATAACTTAAGTGCTGTTTTACAATCAAATTCTCTTAAATAATTCAAAGTAAAGTCACAAAAAAAAACCCTACAGGAGCAAATTCTCCTAAACATTTAAACACTATTTATAAAACATGATTAATTAAATGCTCTTAAACTTCTTAAACTACAATCACAAATTTAATGTACCTGATTTCCAAGCCTTTCAAGTGCCTTCATAAACATTTAAACAACTCCTGAAAATTACTAAATCAAAATGTTTATTTTTGATAAATCAAATGTTCTGCATTTTAACAGAGTCTAATCAAACATAGATTTAGTTAATTCAGTTTAGCTAATCATTCTCCATATTTCGAGTCTAATTAAGTAGATACTCTTAACTGTTTCAAGCACCTTAAATAGTATGCAGATGCAATATGTATATATTCAAGTATGTATTCAAGTTCATATTAAATAGTATAATTGTTACATAAACTTGTCATCTTATAAGTAGATCCTACACACAATTATCAATGCAGGGTGCAAAGCATACACCCATCTGAAAAGACTCATCCTGAGGCTCCCACAGCAACTGGAGTTACAAATGATCGTCCAAGATTCAAGGTGAGGGTTGTGGAGTCAGTGATTTGGGCTAAGACTTCAAGACTGGAAGAGGGGAGCACGGGTCTTCCTCCCTCGAGTGTTCAGTGCATCCTTCATGGTAACCAGCTCCTGCAGTCAGGTTCAGCTGCTATAACAAGGTACCGCAGGCCCCAGCTTCCAGCGGTATTGAGTTTCACAACCCAGTGCATCATCTTTCAATTCTACTCTTACCTAATTCTTTTTTTTTCAACATTTTAGTTTAAAAGAATTTAAACTTGCAGAGGAGATATAAACATAGTACAGAGAGTTCCTGTCTCCCCTTCATCCATCTTTCTCTACATGACCACAGTACAACGATTGAAAATAAGAAATTAAAATTGGTGCAATACTGTTAACTAAACTATAGGTTTTATTTAGATTTCATCAGTCTTTCCACTAATGTCCCTTTTTGTTGTTGTTCCAGTTGTTCCAGAGATCATAAACTAATCAGTCATGCGTATATAGCATGTTAGAAGAGAATCAGTCCTACGAGGAAAAAAAGATCAAACCGAGAAGAGGAATAGTGAGTGCTGGAGTAGGAGAGAGTTTCCTCTAAATAGGGTGCTTTGGGAGGGCTGCACAAGCAGGTGACATTTGAGCCACAGCTTAAAGGAGTAGAGAGAAGGAGCCATGTGGCAGCTAACTGAAGCAAAGCGAGGGTAGGGGCCAGTTAGCACAGAGGTCCTGAATCATGCCTGGCATGTCCTAAGAGAAGTAAGGAGAGACGTGTAGCTAGAGCAGGGCTAGGGAGAGTGGGAAGAGGAGGAGAAGAGGACAGAGAGGTAAAGAGAGTGTCAGAGTAGTGGCCACCCTAGCAGAGTGGGCTTTGAGGGCCATCGTGAGGGTTCTGACTTTCAGGTGTTAACAGAATCACCCTGGCTGCTCCTCATAAGAAAGAAACAAGACACCAGCTAAGACCAGTTGCAATAACCCAAGCAAGATAGGATGGTGCCTCTCAAAAAAGGGTGAGAAGTCAGTATACATTTTGAAGGTAGAGCCAAAATGATTTGCTGAGGGATTTGATGAGGTGGGGGAGGGTAAAAGTTCAAAAATGGCTAGAAGGTTTTGGCCAAAACAACTGAAAGGATTGAGTTGACATTACCTGAGTGGGAAGACTTTCTTATCTAATTGATAATTAATTTATATTCATTCATTGACATGAGGCACTGTGATAGATATCAGGGCACAAATTATTGAGATATTAAGTAATTCTCCTCCTACTAGGAGTAAAAAAATGCAATAGGAAAGATGGATGGGCATTTTTTAAAATTTTTATTGGAGTATAGTTGATTTACAATATTGTGTTAGTTTCTGATGTACAGCAAAGTGAATCAGTTATACATATGTATATATATATATCTCCATTCTTTTTTAGATTATTTTCCCATATAGATCATTGCAGAGTATTGAGTGGAGTTCCCTGTGCTATACTGTAGGTCCTTATTAATTATGTATTTTATGTATAGTAGTGTGTATATGTCAATCCCAATCTTGCAATTTATCCCTCCCTTTCCCTTTCCCCCCGGTAACCATAAGTTTGTTTTCTACATCTGTGACTCTATTTCTGTTTTGTAAGTAAGTTCATTTGTATCATTTTCTTTTAGATTCCACATATAAGCGATATCATATGGTATTTGTCCTTCTCTGACTTACTTCACTTGGTATGATAATCTCTAGGTCCATCCACGTTGCTACAAAGGCATTATTTCATTCTTTTTTATGGCTGAGTAATATTGGATAGGCTTTATGTTAAAATATGGTGCTATTAATTCAACTAAAGGAGTATCTGTGAAATTCAGGGGAGAGAGGAAGGGAACAGACCTCTAAGCTGGATTTGGAGAGACCCAAGGACACTCCAAGAAGAAAATGTTGAATTTATGAAGACATAGACATTTGCAATAACATTGTATGTTTGTAGAAGTAAGTTTTTCAGGATTGCTAGAAGGTAAACTGAGAGCAGGGTAGCATGGAGGTGTTTCAAAGAGAACATCTGGCAGGTTAAAGAATTTAGACATTCTCCTAAGAGAGACAGGGAACACTGAGCACACAAGCATGATCATGACATCATGGGATTGCTGTGGGATTTGGAGAGCAATCTGCCACTCAGAGATAGATGTGACTTTTCATTTGTAGTAGATGTTAAAGGCTACCTCTTTGATGAGAGTGTATTGTTTCTCCATTCTCGTTTCTCCTCCTCTTCTTCATTGTCATGCGAGAAACACACCAGTTCAATGGCCTGGGGTCAGAATCACACCACAGTGAAGGGATTCATCCTGCTGGGCCTCACAAACAGGGCAGACCAAAAACAACTCAACTCCTCTCTGCCATCTTCCTGCTGATCTACTCTGTGACTCATGGGCAACCTGGGCCCGATAGATGTGATCCACACCAGCGCCACCCTCCACACCCCCATGCACTTCCTCCTGAGTGTGCTTTCCTTCCTTGACATCTGCAGCGCCTCCGTGTTCACTCCCAGGATGCTGATCAACTTCCTCACCACTGACCAGTCCATCTCCTTCATGGGCTGTGTGGTCCAGATGGCCCTCATGATCCTCCATGGCACAGGGGAGTGTCTGCTTCTGGCCATGATGGCCTATGACCAATTCGTGGCCATCTGCCACCCTCTCGTCTACCACACCATCATGTCCAAGCGTATGTGTGTCCGGCTGGTGGTGGTCACCTATGCTGCTGGGGTGTTCATTTCAGCTGTTCAGACAGGGAATGCCTTCATCTTGCCCTACTGTGGTCCCAACATCATTGATCACTACTTCTGTGACATCCCCCCCATGCTCCAACTGGCCTGCTCAGAGACAACCATGGCCAATGTCATCTTGCTCGTCTTTTCTGCCTTGGTCACTGTCCCCACAATCTCAGTCATCTTGGTCTCGTATGCCTACATCCTGGTCACAACCTGTAGGATGAGGTCCTTGGAGGCCCAGCGCAAGGCCTTCTCCACCTGTGCCTCCCACCTCACTGTCCTCTCCCTTTACTATGGGTCTGTGTTCCTTGTATGTGTCCAACCCAACCCTGAAACTGCCTCAGCCTGTAACAAGATCCTCTCTGTGTTCTATACCATTGTGATCCCCATTCTGAACCCACTGGTCTACAGCCTAAAGAATAAAGATGCCAAGGCCTCTGCACAAGTTAGGGTTCTTAACCTAAGCAGAAAAGTAATTTGTTAGAAAAGTATCTGGTAGCCCATAAGATAGAAGAGAAGCCTAGAGAACCCAGCCAGGGCAAGAACCAGGAGAGGCAAGGCACAGCTAAGAGCCTGCCACAAGAGTAGTCTGTGCAGGATAGCACCATAGGAAGCATCACCTTTGGGCATCCTCCATGGCTGCAGCTAGCACTGCTGCCCCAAGCTTTCAACACAACTCAGCGGCTGGACACAGCCACCTGCACTAGCCACCACACCTCCCTCTATAGCATCCAACTGTGTATCATCTCTAACTGATCCTAGACCTTCCCATCATTCCCTGAAGCTCAAGTCCTAAGCAGGAGCATTCACCTGTCTGGCAACGTAGCTATTCTACATCTCTTGATATATTAACTACATCCAGCATGGATATCTTACATCCACTGAGTTCCTACATCCACATTTCTGTTGTACAAAGCCCTGAGAGGTGGAAATAGGACCTCCTTTCACTTCAGAAGTGGGAGCTAGAGTCTATATTCTTCCTGTCTTGAGAGTTCCCAAATATAGAAAGGATCATTGAATGCCAAACAGTGAAAATGACATATTTCAACAGGAGAAACCTTCCCTACAAGGCTCTACAGGGAATGTTGCCCTTCTGAATCCATGATATTGGAGAAATAATCCATGTGGTGTTTGAGTATAGGAAGGAGATAGTAGTCACTCGACTTTGTGGGAGAGAATGGAGGCTCCAATTAGCCAGGTCCCAAAATGTGCTCTAAAGCAGTAATGAGCTATTATTTCTATGTAAATGGCCAATTAAACAAAATTAAAGGCTGAAAGACCATACAACTTTCTTCAATCAAAATCAAATTACCTTTATGTTTTTAGACAAAACCCTACTTGTATTGTAACAGAAATCAGTCTTACTAATTTAAGAGTGGGGAAAAGGAGGTGGAATTTATTGTGAAACCCAGATGTCAACTGAAGTTCAGTATCTTTTGGGTATTCAAATAAAATTGGCTTGAACGCTGTTCCATGTGTGGTAGTGTCCCCACATCCCTGACAACCTGGGAATCCTAGGTAACAGGAGATGGGCTGTAAATGTGGTTTATGCTTTGCCTGGTTACCTCTAACTCTGAGTTCCTTAATCCACTGAATTACTTCAGTTTATGAATCAGCCAGGGAGGGAGAAAAAGCATGGGATTAAGAATGTGGATGATATAAATGAGGAAGAGGGAAAAACAAAACCTGACCATCTTAGATCCTGATGGGGAAGAAAAAAGGGGAGTATAGGCAGGTTGGGTTAAGGGTAATACAGCTGGGCTTGAGGCCTGTGAAGAAGACAAAGAAGCAGTTGCATCTCTGTCAGATAAATCATTCACCTGTAACTTCAAAGATGTCCAAGTGAAACTTTTTCCTAGAAAACTAATTAATCCATGGGTGAACCTGTTGATCAATGCTTAGTGATGATATTGGAATCACCTCCTGGCTTTATGTACAGGTTTGAGGTCATTTTTCTTAACATACTGTACTAGGATTCTCCAAACAAGCAGAACCCACAGGATATATATGGATAGATAGATATAAGAGGAGATTTATTATAGGAATTGGCTCATGCAGTTATGGAGGCTGAGATCCACAATCTGCCATCTGCAAGCTGGAGAACTAGGAAAGACAGTGCTGTAATTCAGTCTGAACAAAAGCCTAAAAACCAGGGGGCTATTGATGTAAGTTGTGGTGAGATTCTGAAGGCTCCAGAACCAAGAACAGCAATATCTGAGAGCAGGAGAAGATGGAGGTCCCAGTTCAAATAAAAACAGCAAAGTCACCCCTCCTTGGCCTTCTTGTTTTATTCAGGCCCTCAACCGACTGGGTGATGCCCACCCACATTGGTGAGGGTCATCTTCTTTATTCAGTCTACCAATTCAAATGCTAATCTCTTCTGGAAACCCCTCACAGACACACGGAGAAATGTTTTACAACTATCTGTGCATCCTTTTGTCCAGCCAAGTTGACACATAAAATTAACCATCACACATACTAAGGCTAGGGCAGGCTCCAGCTGGTCCCCTACCACCTCCGCAACACTCCATCTCAGACTCAGGAAGTTAGGAACTGCAGTCTTTTCATGAAAATAAGCCATTTGCTTAATGAGAAAGTTTTCTTTAAATAATAATTTCCCTTAGGGCCAAGGAGACGCAGAGGACCAGGAAACAGAGAAGGGGAGGTGCCAACCCCTCCTTCACTGCCCTGGTAAACTCAGACTCTGCTTCTTAACTTCACCAATTCCTGAGCACATGTTGCCAACAGCCCTAGGCAACCTAGTCACAGACTAAGAAGTGAACAGGTTCCCCAGAAATTGATAGGTGAGTAGCCTAAGAGGAATGGAGGGAAGACAAGGCAGAGGTGTGAGCGCAGGAGCAGCTGGTGACATGGCAACGTTTCCCCAGAGAGACAAGGCATCCAATTCCTTCAGCCCCCCACATACTGCCCTCTCCTCCCCTCTCCCTTCACCCAAAACCATCTGGCATAGAACCCAATAGGAGTCACTGGAATGTTGCTTGGAAATTAAGTCAAAGTGTTACCTCTCTCAAGAGCATTTGAATTAAATTTTTATTCACACATCTTTAGAGCACCCAGAGCCCAGCCAGTACCTGAAGATCTAGAACTTTCCATTGGGTGGAAGTGAAGCCAAAGATAGGGGCAGGTCAAGCCACAGGTGCTAAAAGGAAGACCAGTCTGTGGTCCCAGAGAGGCAGCCAAAGCACTGGGCTACAAGGGGCCACAGTCCAAGCAAGCAGTCAGTGTTGAATGAGTGTTTACTGTTACCAGTGACTGGCTCCATCACCTGAGAAAAATTGGTCAGCCTTGCTGGGCCTCAGGTCTGTCCTATGTAGAATAGAGATGATCCCTAAAATCTCCTGTTTACAGATGGAAAGGGGGATAAATCACTTTGAATCTCCTGGATGTTCATCTTGTTCTCAAGGGTCTCAAACTCATTTAAACTAACCTTAAAAGTCTTTGGGGGAGGGACATTGTAATGAAGTAGAGAGTCGGCCCTGGCACTGGGATCTTCAATGGAAAACTCAAGCTCTCCAGCGGCTGATAACGTCACTCACCAAGTGTGATGTCTCTCCAGACATCACTTCCAGGGACAACTTGGGGTAGGATGGAAGGAGCCAAAATTAGATAAGACAGGGGCCTTCCCTTGGAGAAAGAATCCCAGACAGTCTAAGGGCATCTCCAACTGGAGCTGGTCAGAGGCAACTAGTATTACAAGGAGAGGGAGATGGGCAGATATCCTTCAGAAGATTCATGGATCCCGCTAGGGTGTGGCCACCCTGCCTTCTCCACAGGATCCTGAATGCTGTCCACACCCCCCACCAGTGTGATAGACCCCGTTTCATCCTTACCCTCTCCGGGACCTCAGGGAAACTGGCCAGTCCCAAGAAGCTGAGTTAGATGGGAAGCAAGCCTGGCTCATAGGCAGTGTGTGGGTAAGCTCTGTAAAGATGAATTTGCCCCATGGAGGGGTACCAGTCAATCTCAGACCCCATTCTTCTACTCTAAGATGCTCATAAAGTATGATGTTTGATAATTTGAGAGACTGAAGTTTCAAGGCCAGCCCTCCAGAGTCATTATCACCCAGAAAACTCTATGCCCAATAAACACTGTATCTGAAGCAGGACCTCAGGGTCTGAACAGTGCAGCTTCCCTTGGGTGTTACTATTGCATCCAACAGACAGTTTGCTGTTCTACTCACATGCGCTTTGAAGCTCAAAACTGCAATTCTTCATAAAAATGACCCAATCACTCAATTTACAAAGTTGTCAGTAAACAAGTGATGTGAGCAAAATTGGCAGGCTCTCCAACTGTGCCCTAGAAGACCAAAGCAAGAAGGAAGACCAGAGACAGACTTGAGAACTTACGGGCAGGATGGGATGTTTAAAATTTCTTAGCGGTTCCTATCTGACATCGTTGCCTTCATGCCTCTCCCGCTTCTGACTTCCACAGTCACAAGAGTTGGGCTCAGACATGCAGCCCAAATGTGGGTCGCTGCCCTGGCAGCCCCAGCACTGAGTCTCCACATTGGAGCTCCTGGGGGAAGCCAGAGTTTTCACTCAGTGTGATCGTCACAACCCGTGGTTAAAGCCAACTCACTTGCCATGCTCACCCCTCATTTCCTCTTCCCCAGGTCCAGCTGTCACTGAGAAATCACACGCTCCTAAATACAACCCAGACCTATTGGGTAATTAATCTACCTCCTTAGCCACCCAATCGCTCTCCCAAATTTCTTTCTTTCTCTTTCCCTATGAACCAGAAATCCTGAGACAGAAGATTGTAGATTCATGAGAGCATAAGGTGAAACAGAAGTTACATGAGTCATGGAATCAGACAGGACTGGTGTCTGAATCTGGTTTTGCCATGTACAATCTAGCTTAATTTGTAAACAAGAAAGTTGTGTAAAGATTACATACTTATATGGCAAAAGGCTTAGCATATAGCATGGTTTATAGTAGACGATCACTTGATACCAGCTTCCCCACTTCTTCTAGGATTATTCATTCTGGGCATTAAAAGGGCATTGGCTGCTGGTATCAGTGATGTGGTCATGCAAAATGGCATCTTCATTTTGCTCTTCTGTGGCTCCAGCACCGTTAATCAGTACTTCTGCGACCTCTGCCTCTCTGCCTAACCTCCAACTTACCTGTGCTGACATTGCCAAGGCTGAGGCCATCCTCTTCCATTGTTCTGCTTACCCTCTCCATTGTCACTGTCTTCCTAGTCATGGTCAGAAGGATGCATCCCCTGAAAGCCCAAAGCAAAGCTCCCTCCATCCGTGACTTTCATCTTACTGTCATCTCCCTCCTCAATGACACCATCGTGTTCATATATGCTCAGCCAAGCTCTCGAAGTCTCAAGACAATGGGCTAAACCCTGTGGTTCTGTAGCAGGACAGAGCCAAGACAAGTAATCAGATCTTGCAGAGCAGAGTAACTCTAAACCAAGGATGAGTCAAAGGCCAAATACCAGGAGAAGAAGGATAAGATTTCAAAACCCAGGTCAAGATAAGAAAGGCAGCATCATGAGTGAAATCAGGGTCAGACACAAAGTTAGACCAACAGGTGGTACCCTTGGGGGCAAGACAAATATCAGATTCCTTGTCCTTAAGGCCATTGGAAGTCAAACCTAACTTGTGAGGAGCCAGACTCAGAAAGGGGTATTTCAGATCCCTCCAGACTCCTGCTTATGTACAAAATTTGTTTGGAGTTAAGCTTCTTTTAAACACCCATCCTCTCCTATTCTGGCACCTGACCTTGACCTCTCCTCCACATCTCTATTGCCCCTGATAAGAGACAGTGGCCAAAGACAGCACTTCAGAGGCTGCAGTGAAGCGTACTCTGTTCCAGCACCTGTTTCCTCACCAGCCTCTTTTTTTCATGAGCTCTCCACTCCCAGGACAGCATACAGACACAAGCACATTTGTCACTGGGACAGTGCTGAATTATTCCCGCAGAGTTACATTCCTACAAACTCTGCTCACCGTTGTTATCTGGCTGTGTATCTCGCTTCCCCAACTAAACTGCAGGCTCTCTGAAGCAGGAACCAAAGCTCATATTTCATTTCATCCCCCACTGAGCCTAGCACAGTGCTGGGTAGTTAATCAGGGCATATTAATTAAGGCATATGTATTTATATATATTTCACCTCTTCCTCTTTGGATTTTCGGCTTTTAGATGGCAGGAGATAAAAAGAATACCAGTTGTTGTTATTCTATAAGGCTCGGGACTTTATGAACCACTCTGCTCCCTGAAGGAGGCATTTGCCCAATAATGATCATTAATAGCTAATATTTATTGAACATATATTATGTGCCAAGAATTCTGGGAGGCACCACATACAGACTATTTCATTTAACCCTCATAACAATTCTATGAGTAGGTTATGCCTATTTCACATATGAGAAAACTGAGAGTCCAAGAAATCTAGGGTCAAATATAGTTCAATGGCAGATCCAGGTCCAGCTGATTCCAAAACCTATGCTCTACTCTAATGTCTAAAACCCCTTGGGTTTTTGCAGAAAATTATACAAGTTTACTTTTCTACTGCTTCCAAAAAATCCAGAGAACTTCTCCCTATTTCCCACCAAGGCCCAGCTTTTCTATTAATCCCATAAAATCTTGACTCCTACCAGGAGTTTTCAGTTCCTACAGAGCACCTGAAGAGCCACTTGGAAGAGGAAAAAAGAAATGGGATAGAAGGGGCAGGAAAAATTAGGAGATGAAAGGGCCCTTGGTGCCACTGCTCTGGCCCCACTCCTTTTGCCACGAAAGAAAGCCCCAATTTCCTAAGCCAGTTACCTCTCCATCATCCCCTTCCTGAGTTCCATCTTAATGCTAGTGTAGAGTTTCTTTGTGAGTCACAACAAATAATGAAGCCACTTTTTCTTCCAAGGCAAGTCCAGGCTGGTTTCAAGAGTAGACAAGCAGTGATTCACCGACTGAATCATAAATGGGGGGCTTGGAGAAGGAGTGACGTTGCTTAAAGTAGCGTCTCTCCCCTAAATCAGAGAAGGGTCTATTGAACCAGGACCTCAATTTTTCCTTGTGCAAAAGGAAGTATTTAGAAAATATGATCTAAGGAAGGTCACTTCCGGTCCTGATATTCACATGAAATCTGAACCCACTTGGCAGTACCAATGAACTTATGTATTGATAAAACATATACTGATGGGGTAACCTGCCTTACAGGTAATGTAACTCTGTTTTTCTTCTCAATTATCAGGTGGTCAAAACAGGAAGCAAAATGGCTCCCCCAAAAACAGGAAGCAAAATGCTCCCAAGTCACCCTGAGTAAAGAATGGATTGTCAATTGATAACTCTTTGAAACACCACCAGAAAACCTGTTCCTCGACCAAAGCTAAGTTTATTAGACTTACTATAATAAGAGAGAATACAGAATCTTAGTAGTTCTCAATAGGAGGAAATAAATGGAAAATGTTTATAGATTTTGGGGGTCTGGATTCAAGTGGTTTAAGGTAGATCACCCACATCAAGGAGCAGATCAGGACTGGACAAAGTCTGTGACATTATAGTTTAGGATTGACAGGTACAAGGGGGAAGGGCCTGAAAGCAAATCTTGGTAAGTAAACTACGGTTTGTTGAGAAAATTATTTACCCAAGTGAGTGATCTATTGTCTTAATAAGAGAGAGGTTTGCCTAGAGAAGCAAACTATTTGTTCAGATAAATTGGCCTGCAGGAATTTCATGAAGCAAACAGTGAAGTTATTTATTGGTTTACGATCATATCTTCCTAGGCCTGAATTTCTGGGAACAATTAGCTAAGTCATGTTACCAAATAGGAAGTCTCAGCTCTCAGTCCCAATAGTTAAACTATGTGGATATAGATGATCTCCAAGCTCAAGTTCAATTTATTTTTTTTAAACTACCATGAGACGCTATTCTGTTCCCATGGAAACTGAATGTCACCTCACTTCCTCCCACCAGTGACATTAAGCCTGGGCTATGATGCTGTGTGTTTCTCCCATCTCACCCCACAAAGTGAGCAGAGATAGTTAATAGAGAAACAGTTTCAGCTGAAGAAGTGCTCATATCACTTGTCAATCAGGCTTGAAAGAATGGGGTTGTATAGAACCTGCTACTAACAACTAGAACCTCCTCATGTTAAAAAAAATGAATTGTCATAAATGAGTCATGGGGACGTAATGCACAGCATGGTGACTACAGTTAATGATACTGTCTTGCATATTTGAAAGTTGCTAAGAGAGTAGATCTTAAACATTCTCACCACAAGAAAAAAAATTGTAACTACATATGGTGACAGATGTTAACTAGACTTATTGTGATCATTTCTCAGTATATGCAAATATCAAATCATTATGTTGTACACCTAAAACTCATAGAATGTTGATGTCAATTATATCTCAATAAAAAATGTTTTTAACTAAAAGTCAAAACAGTTTTAAAAAATTGCCTTAGGTCAATTAGCTAGATGCTGGCTCAGCAAGTGTGAAGAAAGGGCTTCTCAGAGGAAACAGGAAGGAGCCTGGCCCGAGAAGCATGGACCATCTGAATTAGGAGAGATGAGCTAGAACTGGGGTCACAGCCAAGAGAAGAAGTTTGCCCTGGAAGAAGATATCAGGCAGCTGAGGCTGCTGTATTAACAGACAATACCCAAATCTCTTTGGCTCACAGCAGCAGAAAGTGTATTTCTCACTAGTGTTCACGTCTATCATGAGTCAGTAGTGAGTCTTCTCCTTTTCATTCCAAGATTCAGGCTCATGTAAGAGAAGCCCCTATATCCTGGACATGGCTGGTGTCATAGCAGAGGGAAGAGAGGGGATATGGGAGACCACGGGTTGGCTCCTGAGGCATCTATGCTCAGAGAGGGCACAAATCACTTCCATTCACACTCACGGGGCCACACCTAGTGATGTGACCAAGCTTAATTTAAGTGAGGCAAGAGAATGGATAAGAATTCTTATCTGAGAGCTCCAGGGAGGAGCTCTGACTCTTAGGCATCATAATAAAATCTAGCACAATGAAGGAGACATTGCATTCATGAGTAGAGGACTGGCGGCATGAAGGGGGCATTTGCGGGGTAGATGCATCAGACACCTTGTGCCGGTTGGGATGCAGCACAAAGGTCAGAGGACCCAGCACTGTTGCACTTCTACTGGCAAGATTCAGCAGGTCTCTCCCAAGTGAATAAACCCCCTCTTACCTGCAGGAAACATGGGCAATCCAGTCGCTCATCTGCTGTGACTCCCTACCAGATCTGTAGTCTAGGGACTGAATTTCTTTTACCCAAACAAGTCATTTGCTGAACAAGGCCTCTTGCTTTATGAGGTGATTTCCCCTGGGATTGTGGAAACCCAAGGTGCCAGAGTCCCCAAGGAGTGAGCCAGTGTCTTCCTTCCTGGCCTGGGAAAAGCAGTCTTTCCATACCCTGTTCTCACTGGACTTGGCCCTCCAGGGCACATACCTGAGGGTGTCTGTCAAAGTTATTGATAACAGTGAAAAGTTGGAAATACCTTATTGTCAACCCAGGGGGACAAGTAAATGATGCCACACATACACAATAAAAAACATGCAGTGATTAAATACAATTATATAGACTATTACTTATTGATTGATACAGGGAAATGCCCATGGCATGAGTGAGAAAGTAAATGACAGAATATCTTGTGTAGTATAACTCTGTTTGATTCTGTTTATGGGAAATCATGGTCATGATTGCATTGAGAAATTTATAACACGAACACTCACCAATGTCCATTTTCTGTGGTGGCAGGATTTTAGATGATGTTCTGCTCTCTTCTTGGTTCTTTTCTGTGTTGTTTAAATTTTTTACAACTAGCATGTGTTATTTTTACAAAGACAATAGAGTTATTTTGTAGGTGGGAAGAATTATGGTTTTTTTTTTAGGTGGAGAGATGTATTTTCAATATTGTTAAGTGAATAAAGCAAATATGATATAATCCCATTATTGTATATTTATAGCAAATATACATGCTTGTTTCCCAGGGACATTCCGAGGATCAAAGGAAATAACAATTGGGGAAGTCACATCTAGACCATCAAAGAGGGCACATATGTTGATGTCATTATCACTTTCAGTCATTTCTTGTGAGACCTGGGGATTATGTGGACTTGTGTCCCTGTGCACATCTCGGCCTTTTGAGTCTCAGTAACCTGAAGACAGGCCCACCAGGGATGGACACTGTAAATGAAGGGCATCTGTCCTGGCATTTGATGGCGAATCCCTGCTCCTCAGGGGTTCCCAGACAACCCTCCCCAAGACCTCTCCAGCATACCTTGGAGACAACCTGCTGTTCTAGGACTGCTCCTGGGAGGACCAGTCACAAATTCCCACTGGCACATTTCTTAACTCTAGCGGTCATGATGAAAAAAACTAGATGAAACTTAAGACGGGAGTCTTCCCAGCTTTGTTACAACTGGTTGAGAAGTTCCCTTGAGAAAGCCGGTCAGAGGCAATTAATGAAAAGGGGAGAGGAACACCCCAAGAGGTCTGCAAAACCAAGGCTCATGGATAGATGGTCTCTGCTCAACCACAGGTAAGTGGGCTGAGAGGTGGAATCCTAATACCACTAGGGGCTTAGATTCCTTTATCCTCCCTTCCTCATGCACCATGCTCACACCATTCAGATCTGATCAGCCCCTGCACCGAGGTGACTGGGAAAAAATTGGAGCTCAGAAGCAGTGCACAGTAAGGTTGAAATTAATTTCCTTAGGGTTGGACCCAGGGACCTCTTGGCTTTTTTTAAAAATTAATTTGGTTGTATTTCTTTTTTTTTTTTTTAATTTATTTATTTATGGCTGTGTTGGGTCTTCGTTTCTGTGCGAGGGCTTTCTCTAGTTGCAGGCGAGCGTGGGCCACTCCTCATCGCGGTACGCAGGCCTCTCACTATCGCGGCCTCTCTTGTTGCGGAGCACAGGCTCCAGACGCGCAGGCTCAGTAATTGTGGCTCACGGGCCCAGTTGCTCCGCGGCATGTGGGATCTTCCCAGACCAGGGCTCGAACCCGTGTCCCCTGCATTGGCAGGCAGATTCTCAACCACTGCGCCACCAGGGAAGCCCTTTTTTTTTTTTTATATTTGGCTGCATCATGTCTTAGTTGCTGCACGTGGGATCTATGTTGAGGCATGCGGGGATCTTCCCTTGCGGCGGGCAGGCTTCTCTCTAGTTGTGGCACAAGGGTTCCAGAGCGCGTGGGCTCTGTAGTTTGCGGCGCGCGGGCTCTCTAGTTGAGGCACGCAAGCTCAGTAGGTGTGGCGCGCCGGCTTAGTTGCCCTGCGGCATGTGGGATCTTAGTTCCCTGACCAGGGATGGAACCTGCGTCCCCTGCATTGTAAGGCAGATTCTTTACCACTGGACCGCCAGGGAAGTCCCAGGGGCCTCTTGGCTTTTACTGCTCACATTCTATCCTCTGTTAGCTTCAACTACGAGCTTTACTTTGTACACCAGAGACCTTGGAGTTCTCCCTGACACTACTCTCCTCCTCACACTGGCATCTTCAGCCCATCACCAAATCCTGACATATTTACAGCCAAACATCACTTGAATCCATTTACCTCTGTCTGTCTCCACTATCCTCCACCCCTCTAGTTTAAGCTATGAATCCCCCCTGGATGATTTCAACATCCTCCCAACAAATCTCCCCCATCTATTGGCCCTCCTCCAATCATTTCCCCACAACTGAATTTAGAGTGATCTTATCAAAAAGCAAATATGGCCATATCATCTCCCTGGTTAAAATTTTTTTATGGCATCCCAGAAAAAAAAAAATCCTTAACATAGTCTCGGGTACTAGATAATAACAGTGTAGGCTCTAAACCTGACCACCTGAATTCAAACCCCAGTTCTGCCACTTATAGCTGAGCCTTTGGGCAAGTCCCTTAACTTCTTTGTGCCTTGGTTTCCTCATATGTAAAATAGAGATTTCAGTAGTACATCTCATAAGGTTGTTGAGAGGATTAAATGAAATTAATGGTGTTTAGAATAGTGCTTGATACACAGAAAGCACTCAATAAATGTTACAAAGCACTGCCTGCCTGCTGGCCTCAGCTTGCACACTCTCCCTCTTTGCCCTCTACCAGCACTGGCCCTTTATTCAGCTCTTATTCCTCTCTAGGCTTGCTCAGACCTCAGAGCCTTTGCATAGGCTGTCCCCACTCTTCTCTCCTATGAAAAACTCTTCCTGGGGAAAAACATCCTTGGTCTTCTGGTCAAAGTTTCAGGCTTATAGCACTAAGTACCTCCATGTTGGAGTTATTGCTCCAGTTGCAATTTTCAATAATTTGTGTGATTATTTCTAAATTCCACAAGAGTGGGCACTGTGTCTGTTCACTCCTTACCATTGGCTCCTTACTTCCCACTCTGTGCGTAGCACACAGTAGATGCACAATAAACATATTCTGAATGACTGAATATGTCCGTCAACTCTCAAGCCTCCATCTCCTACGCAGAACTTTCTGCTAAGCTTCAAAATGGTAGAGCAACCTGTCTCCTGGACCTGTGTATTGGGCTCTCCCAAATGCTATCAAAAATGGAACTTACCTATCCTGGAGAATGTTCCGTGTGCACTTGAGAAGAATGTGTAATCTGCTGTTTTTGGATGGAATGTCCTATATATATCAATTAAATCTATCTGGTCTATTGTGTCATTTAAAGCTTCTGTTTCCTTATTTATTTTCATTTTGGATGATCTGTCCATTGGTGTAAGTGAAGTGTTAAAGTCCCCCACTATTGTTGTGTTACTGTCGATTTCCTCTTTTATAGCTGTTAGCAGTTGCCTAGTGTATTGACATGCTCCTATGTTGGGTGCATTTATATTTATAATTGTTATATCTTCTCCTTGGATTGATCCCTTGATCATTATGTAGTGTCCTTCCTTGTATTTGTATGGAAATATGTTAATATAAATGTTTCAGACATTACATGAAATTTCTAAAAATCTTATATGTTCTGGTATAATGTTATAAGTAATAATCCTAGTTATTACTTTAAAATGTATATCTCAGAAATAACTAATTTTCTTGTCAACTGCATTATTATGAACTTTCATCAAATCTTTTACCGTGGTCATTTTTAAGTCTTTTGTCATTTACAGACAGTTCTGGGTGTACTCTGATGATTTTGCAAATATGTTCCTATAAAAGGGTTTCATCTTCAAGAAATTCATGGAAAAGACTCTGACAAGTACAGGTTGCTGGTAACTGACTGTACTGCTGAACTGAATGAATAAGCATTTTCAGAACTCTGATGAAAAACTGATGAACTCATAAAAGTGCTAACAAAAGATCAAGATGAAAAAAAACAATTAATTACATGGGACTGAGTGAACTGATGAGGATGAGTATAATTTTTGTGACTTTCTGTCTGAATTAAAAAAAAAAAAAAATCCCACAAGGACTCAGAGGCAAAGAATATACAAATCAATTTTCACTGCAAAGTAAAGGAGCTGTTACAGTGGAGGATTACTGGACTGAATGTCAATATTATGACATAGTATGAGTGTGTTTCATGTTTGGTAATTGCAATCATTGTTGCTTTTGTTGTGGTCATCCATGTACAATGCTTGGTGTCAGTCTATTTATCTCTTGTAAAAATAAAATACAGTGTGTGTGTGTGAAAAAAAAAAAAAAAAAAATGGAACTTACCACATTCCTCCTCGAACCTGTTACCTGTTAGAGTGAATGACACCATTGTTCACCCCATTACCCAAACGAGGACCCTGGGTGTCATCCTTGACTGCCCTTCAGCCCACATATCCAATTAATGAGCAAGTACTGATAAACCCATCTCCCAGCTATTTCTCTAATCTTTTCACTCTCTCTTTGAGCAAGGATCTCATCTACATTGGTCACCATTGTGTCTCCAGTCCTAATAATGGGACTTGATTATTTGTGAGTCAATAAATAACACTATCCCAGCCAAGGCCACTGTGGTCAGCTGCCTAATGTAGCTCCCTGCCTCCTGTCTAACTTCCCTTGAATTCATTTTAACACCTTAGGCTGACCATGTGACCATCCTGCTTAAACTCCTCCAGCAGCTCTCCACTTATAGGACTCTGCTCTCAAGGCCAGTCCTCCAGGAGCTGAGCAGTATTTCCTCATGCTTAACAGTGACCAGTACTGGTTAGTAAATGTTTATTGTATTTACTTATTTATTTATTTTGGCCATGCCCCATGGCATGCGGGGTCTTAATTCCCCAACCAGGGATCCAACCTGCGCCCCCTGCAGTGGATGCATGACGTTCTAACCACTGAACCACCAGGGAATTCCCAGTAAATGTTTATTTTTAAAAGGCAAGGAATAAATAGTACCTGGACTAACCCTGGGGGTCTGAAAACTCGTTTCTTCACCCATTCACTAAAGCTCTTTCTATCAAAAGAAATTTATTGGGAATTCCCTGGTGGTCCAGTGGTTAGGACTCCTCGTTTTCACTGCTGCGGGCACGGGTTCAATCCCTGGTCAGGGAACTAAGATCCCACAAGCCATGCAGCATGGCCAAAATTAAAGAAAAAAAAATTGTTTATGAAATTAGTTGAGACTCCAAACTACTGATCACTGTACTTTACACACAAATATCAAGCAATTAAAGTTATAGCCAAAAGTGGCAAGTTCCTGTACCCAAGGAAAGAGCAGAGGTGTCAGAGAGAGAAGTGGAACCCATCCTTGGCTCTGTAAGGTATCCATGGGAACAGGATATCTTCAGAAACTCTCAGGGACTTTCTCATCTTGAGATGACCTCCACCTTCATGAGCCGCCCCTCTTCTGACCTTGATAAGCCTTCTCTTTTCTTTCATGTCAGGACACTTCATTGTCATTTATGCACTCTCATTGCCATGGCAGCCCCTCATCAACATCTTAGCAGAGGAACTGGAGGAGGCTGTCCTGCTTTCTCATCCAGGAATTTATTACTGTCAATCCAGGTCCTCCAGGGTTCAATCACACCCATTGTTTCAGCCAACTCACCCCTTAACTCTATCAGTGTGCTAGAGATGAGTGAGCCCAGGTCATGGAATTATTGAAGAGACAGGCCAAGCAAAGCACCCCTGCCAGCTTCCTTCTGGTTTTCTCTGTGCTGAGGTCTTTAAGGACCACAATAACTAACATCTCTCCTCTCTATGCTAATTCTGAACCAATTAAGAGAGACGAGGTAGAAGCAAGGCAGACAGAGAGCAAAATACCACCTGCATCACTGATGCAACTTGGTACTGCAGAACATGACTCATCCTTGTAAATTGTCTTCTTAAAAATTAGACAGACAATGACCTAGTTTTAAGGTCTACATTACGGAGAAATAGAGCAGAGCAGAACCTGTGCTTCCAATGAGCAAAGAAGAGAGCAAAGCAGAACTACACACATTCAGTGCCTTAACCCAAACCCATTGATCACAAAAGGCATCCCTCCTCCAGGAGAAGAGGGGGTGAGGTGTATTACACAATGGATACCCCTCTTTAAGAAAGGAAACATCATGAGCAGAGAAGAAGCATCCCCACTGGTGTTCTCCATAGGTAAAATCTGTACATACTTCTTATATTTCAAGAGGCTGAGTTGCCAATAGGTACTCATAGCACAAAGCCATATTACCAGCTTTGACCAGACACCACCTATTTCTAGCTATCCTGAGATACTCTGAAGAGGCCCTGCCTTATTCCTCCTTTGTTCTCAGTCTCATCCAGACGATATAGAATTCCAAACGTTTAACAACCAGAACGCCATGGGCACCAATCAGAACAAATGCTCCAACAATCAGAACCTACACTCAACCAATCAGAACTGATGTCCAACCAATGATGTCCAACCAATGACAGCAGGCCCTGGCCAGTATCCCATACAAGGGCTTCCCCTCAGAACAGCAGCCTTGGTTATCTGAAAACCCAAAAAGCGAGGATGCTTAGAGGCAAATTCTTGGGAACATGACAACAGCTGAGAAAACGTATATAAACATGAGGGCCCCTCTGGGGAGGTTAGGGATGTAGGCGTGTGAACACTCTGACCTGTGCTCTCTGGTGAAAGAGCTCACCTCCAGTTCTGCCTTCAGAACCATGCCCTGCACTGGACCCCAATACCACAAATCTGGCATGTCCTACTGCCTTCAGTTATTTATAGCTAAAACACAAGACTTTGGTTCTTTGGTCATGGTTTTGTCGAACTGGAGTTTTCATATTTAATGTAGCTGCCTATTCTCCCATACAAATATTTTTCTTAGTTAGTGGTAAATAATAAATGACTTTGTTTTAATTTATTTCGTTTAATTTTCTCCCCTTGGATTATTAGCTCTGTCAATAGAGAGAGATCTGAAAGCCCAGGCTCAGGGATTTCCCTGGCAGTCCAGTGGTTAAGACTCTGCACTTCCACTGCTCCCTGGTCAAGGAAATAAGATCCCACATGCCATGTGGCACGGCCAAAAAAAAAAAGAAAACCCGGTCTCCTGACAACTGCTCAGGAGGCCTGTATCAATAGCCAGGAGTGTCCCCAGCGGGGTGTATTAGTGTCCTAGGGCTGCTGTAACAAAGTACCACAAATTGTGTGGCTTAAAACAAGAAAAATACACTCCCTCACAGTTCTGGAGGCTACAAGTTCAAAATTAAGGTGTTGGCAGAGATGTGCTCCCTCAGAAGCTTCAAGGGGTGGATGTTTCCTTGTCTCTTCTGGCTTCCAGAAGCCCCAGATATCCTTGGCTTGTGGCAGCATCACTCCAATCTCTGCTTCTGTCTTCACATGGCCACCTTGCATCTGTATCTGTGTCTTCACATGGCGTTCTCCCATACCTCCTGTATCTCCATTTTCTTTTCTTATAAGAACACCAGTCATATTGCATTGAGGGCTCACCCTAATCGAATATGATTCAACTTGATTACTTCTGCAAAGACCCTATTTACAAATAAGGTAACATTCACAGGTACCAGGGGTTAGGACTTCAACAAATCTTCCTGAGAGATACAATTCAACCTACAACACTGGGAGAAATCACTGCTCTACTGAGTCACCTTATATTAATGAGGACATTAGGCCTGATTTCCGTGTCCCTGGCCTTGGGGACTAGTACTGTTGGAGCCTTTGCCCCCAAATAAATTACAAATTAACACTTTCACGTATTCCCTCTCTGGACCAACATACCGGCCTCCAGCACTCACTAGTGATGCAGTTCTCCATGGAACAGGAAATTTGGGGAATAGAAAATTATTATAACTATATAATAGACATATGATTAGTACTTGGACTGAGTTCTAATCCCACGTTCTTTATGTACTAGCTCTCTTACCTTGGGCAAATTGATCCTCTCACTAAATATAAATGGACATAATGGGTTTTTTTTATGTTCTATACATTTTTACAATTTATTTTATTGAAGTATAGTTGATTTACAATGTTACATTAATTTCTGCTGTACAGCAAAGTGATTCAATTATACATATATATACATTCTTTTTCATACTCTTTTCCATTATAGTTTATCACAGGATATTGAATATAGTTCCCTGTGCTATACAGTAGGACCTTGTTGATTATTCATTGTTTGCATCTGCTAATCCCAAACTCCCAATCCATCCCTCCCCCTGTCCCATCCCCCTTGACAACCATAAGTCTGTTCTCTATGTCTGTGAGTCTGTTTCTGTTCCGTAGATAAGTTCATTGTCATATTTTAGATTCCACATGTAAGTGATATGCTATATTATCTATCTGTCTCTGTCTGATTTACTTCACCTAGTGTGACAATCTCTAGGTCCAACCATGTTGCTGCAAATGGCATTATTTCATTCTTTTTTATGGCTAACATTCCATTGGATATATGTACCACATCTTCTTTATCCATTCCTCTGTCGATGGACATTTAGGTTGTTTCCATGTCTTGGCTATTGTGAATAGCTAAATGGGCATAATATTTAAATGAGAAAGTATTATGAAGTTTCAATAGCTGTTTAGGAAATGAGTTAGCACATGACTCACAGTAGGTGATCAGTTCAGGCCAGTGTCCCCCCACCCAGTTCCTCTAGCACTGCGCATTCTGGGGGAATTAAAAGAGCTGCAGACACTGACCCCAGGGTCTGCCTCTAGGGTACAAGCATGTCTTACTTGGTGTCTCTGCAGTGACAGGGGCACCACAGGGAAGAACTGCACCCGCGTCACCTGGTTCCTCCTGCTGGGGCTCACAGAGCAGGCGGGGCTCAAGGGCATCCTCTTTGCACCCTTCCTGTTCATCTATTCAGTTACCCTCACAGGCAACCTGGCCATGATCACCCCGATCCACGCAGACCCGTGTACTTCTTGCTGAGTATCCTCTCCTTCATAGACTCCTCCTCCTCCACGTTAAACACCCCCAGGCTGCTGGAGAGCTTCCTCACCTCAAGCCAGTCCATCTCCTTTGCAGGCTGTGTGGTCCAGATGGCCCTCATGCCTCTTCACGGTACTGCTGACTGTCTGCTCCTGGCCATTATGGCATATGACCGATTTGCTGCCATCTACCGCCCTCTCCTCCACCACACCGTCATGTCCCAACGTCTGTGTGTCCAACTGGTGGCAGCCACCTGTATGGCTTCTGTTGCCAATTCAGCTTTACTGACTGGGTACATCTTCAAGCCGCTCTACTGTGGTCTCAATATCGTTAACCACTATGTCTGTGACGTTCCCCTTGTGCTCCAACTTGCCTGTGCAGACGTTGCCAAGGCTGAGGCCATTGTCTTCTCATCTTCTGCCTTGATTATCCTCTTTACCGTCACCGTTATCCTGGTCTCCTATGCCTACATCCTGGTGACTATCTGCAGGATGCGTTCCCTCAAGGCTCAGAGCAAAGCACTCTCCACCTGTGCCTCCCACCTCGCAGTCATCTGCCTTTTCTACGGCACCATCACCTCCATGTATGCCCAGCCAAGCTCTCACAGTTCCATGGAACCGAACAAGGTCGTGTCTGTCTTCTACACAGTGATCATCCCCATGCTGAACCCTCTGATCTACAGCCTGAGGAATAAAGATGTGAAGCCTGCTCTAAAGAGGAGATGCCTTGACATGCTGCCTTCCTAACAGAGAGGGGAACATTCTATCCTAAGCCATAACATGGTAGAGACAACATAAAACATGAATAATATTAACACTTGGATAGAAGGAATTATGTGCCAGCACTATTTCAAATACCTTTTACATATCAATCGATTTAATCTTCACAACAAGAGGTTGAAATAAATACTATTATTATCCCTTAGGAATCTGAGGCACAGAGAGGCTGAGTAACTGGCCCAAGGTCACACAGCTAATAAGAAGCATAGTCAGAATTTGAATCCAGGCAGTCTGGCTCCAGAGACCATGTTCTCAACCAATACATTATATTGCCTTTTTCTGATAAGTGCATCTTACAAACAGACAATGGGCACCGTTTTTCCTAAATTCCATATGTCATAAGGAGGGGCTAGATCATGGAATTATAAGGTGGTATGGGCAGAATATGGACTTTGGCACACCTGAGTAATGCTGCCTCTGAGTGATTCTCTCTTTAGGCAACTGTGTGATGTCAAGTCAAGGTATATAACCCCCTGACCCTCAGTTTTCTCAAGTGAAATGGGGCACTAACACCCATCTCAACTGGTTATCATAAGGTTCCCATGAAGATAAAATGGGCTTACATGGGGTCTGGCACAAACAGTTATTCAGACCATTGGGTTCTTTTCTTCCCTGGGGAAACCTCTCCATGAAACCAAATTTTTGTACATCAATGTTTTTTAAGTGTGAGACCATATCAGATAAACTAAAAGGTCCTACTGTATAGCACAGGGAACTATAATCAATATCTTATAATAAATCATAATGAAAAAGAATATGGAGAGGGCAGACAGCAGAACCAAGAAGAACTACAATCCTGTAGCCTGCAGAATGAAAACCACAATCACAGAACTATAGACAAAATGAAAAGGCAGAGGATAATGTCCCAGATGAAGGAACAAGATAAAATCCCAGAAAAACAACTAAATGAAGTGGAGATAGGCAACCTTCATGAAAAGAATTCAGAATAATGATAGTGAAGATGATCCAGGACCTCAGAAAAAGAATGGAGGCAAAGATCGAGAAGATGCAAGAAATGTTTAACAAAGACCTAGAAGAATTAAAGAACAAACAAACAGAGATGAACACAGATCAATAAGAAATCAAAGAGGAAATCAAAAAATACCTAGAGACAAATGAAAATGAAAACACGATGATCCAAAACCTATGGGATGCAGCAAAAGCAGTTCTAAGAGGGAAGTTTACAGCAATACAATCCTACCTCAAGAAACAAGAAAAATCTCAAGTAAACAATCTAACCTTACACCTAAAGGAACTAGAGAAAGAAGAACAAACAAAACCCAAAGTTAGTAGAAGGAAAGAAATTGTAAAGATCAGAGCAGAAGTAAATGAAATAGAAACAAAGAAAACAATAGCAAAGATAAATAAAACTAAAAGCTGGTTCCTTGAAAAGATAAACAAAATTGATAAACCTTTAGCCAGACTCATCAAGAAAAAGAGGGAGAGGACTCAAATCAATAAAATTAGAAATGAAAAAGGACAATGTTACAACAGACACTGCAGAAATACAAAGCATCCTAAGAGACTACTACAAGCAACTCTATGCCAATAAAATGGACAACCTGGAAGAAATGGACAAATTCTTAGAAGGGTATAACTTTCCAAGACTGAACGAGGAAGAAATAGGAAATATGAACAGACCAATCAGAAGTAATGAAATTGAAACTGTGATTAAAAATCTTCCAACAAACAGAAGTCCAGGACCAGATGGCTTCCCAGGTGAATTCTACCAAACATTTAGAGAAGAGCTAACACCCACCCTTCTCAAACTCTTCCAAAAAATTGCAGGGGAAGGAGCACTCCCAAACTCCTCCTACGAGGCCACCATCACCTTGATACCAAAACCAGACAGAGATACAATAAAAAAAAAAAAATTACAGACCAATATCACTGATGAATATAGATGCAAAAATCTGCAACAAAATACTACCAAACATTGTCCAACAACACATTAAAAGGACCATACACCATGATCAAGTGGGATTTATCACAGGGATGCAATGATTCTTCAATATATGCAAATCAATCAATGTGATACACCATATTAACAAATTGAAGGAGAAAAACCATATGATCATCTCAATAGATGCAGAAAAAGCTTTTGACAAAATTCAACACCCATTTATGATAAAAACTCTCCAGAAAGTGGACATAGAGTAAACCTACCTCAACATAATAAAGGCCATATACGACAAACCCACAGCAAACATCATTCTCAGTGGTGAAAAATTGGAAGTATTTCCTCTAAGATCAGGAACAAGACAGGGATGTCCACTCTCGCCACTATTATTCAACATAGTTTTGGAAGTCCTAGTCACAGCAGTCAGAGAAGAAAAAGATATAAAAGGAATACAGATTAGAAAGGAAGAAGTAAAACTGTCACTGTTTGCAGGTGACATGATACTATACATAGGAAATCCTAAAGATGTCACCAGAAAACTACTAGAGCTAATCAATGAATTTGGTAAAGTTTCAGGATACAAAATTAATGCACAGAAATCTCTTGCATTCCTATGCACTAACAATGAAAGATCAGAAAAAGAAAGTAAGGAAACAATCCCATTCACCAGTGCAACAAAAAGAATAAAATACCTAGGAATAAACCTACCTAAGGAGGTAAAAGACCTGTACTCAGAAAACTATAAGACACTGATGAAAGAAATCAAAGATGACAAAAACAGTTGGAGAGATACACCATGTTCTTGGATTGGAAGAATCAATGTTGTGAAAATGACTATACTACCCAAAGCAATCTACAGATTCAGTGCAATCCCTATCAAATTACCTGTGGCATTTCTCACAGAACTAGAACAAAAAATCTTAAAATTTTAATGGAGACACAAAAGATCCCTAAGAGCCAAAGCAATATTGAGAAAAAAAAACAGAGCTGGAGGAATCAGGCTCCCTGACTTCATACTATACTACAAAGCTACAGTAATCAGGACAATATGATATTGGCACAAAAACAGAAATATAGATCAATGGAACAAGATAGAAAGCCCAGAGATAAACCCATGCACCTATGGTCAACTAATCTATAACAAAGGAGGCAAGGATATACAATGGAGAAATGACAGTCTCTTCAATAAGTAGTGCTGGGAAAACTGGACAGGTACATGTAAAAGAATGAAATTAGAACACTCCCTAACACCATATACAAAAATAAACTCAAAATGGATTAAAGACCTAAATGTAAGACCAAACACTGTAAAACTCTTAGAGGAAAACATAGGAAGAACACCCTTTGACATAAATCACAGCAAGATCTTTCTTGACCCACCTCCTAGAGTAATGGAAATAAAAGCAGAACTAAACAAATGGGACCTAATGAAACTTAAAAGCTTTTGCACAGCAAAGGAAACTATAAACAAGACAAAAAGATAACCCTCAGAATGGGAGAAAATATTTGCAAATGAATCGACAGACAAAGGATTCATCTCCAAAATATACAAACAGCTCATGCAGCTCAATATCAAAAAAACAAACACAATCAAAAAATGGGCAGAAGATCTAAATAGACTTTTCTCCAAAGAAGGCATACAGATGGCCACAAGGCACATGAAAAGCTGCTCAACATCACTAATTATTAGAGAAATGCAAATCAAAACTACAATGAGGTATCACCTCGCACCAGTTAGAATGGGCATCATCAGAAAATCTACAAACAATAAATGCTGGAGAAAGTGTAGAGAAAAGGGAACCTTCTTGCACTGTTGGTAGGAACGTAATTTGATGCAGCCGGTATGGAGAACAGTATGGAGGTTCCTTAAAGAACTAAAAATAGAATTACCATATGACCCAGCAATCCCACTACTGGGCATATACCCAGAGAAAACCATAATTCAAAAAGACACATGCACTCGAATGTTCATTGCAGCACTATTTACAATAGCCAGGTCATGGTAGCAACCTAAATGTCCATCGACAGATGAATGGATATAGAAGATGTGGTACATACATACAATGGAATATTACTCAGCCATACAAAGGAATGAAACTGGGTCATTTGTAGATATGTGGATGGACCTAGAGACGGTCATACAGAGTGAAGTTAGAAAGAGAAAAACAAATTTCGTATATTACCACATATATGTGGAATCTAGAAAAATGGTACAGATGAATCGGTTTGCAAGGCAGAAACAAAGATATAGAGAACAAACGTATGGACACCAAGGGGGGAAAGCAGGGCAGGGGGTGTGGGATGAATTGGGAGGTTGGGACTGACATATATACACTAATATGTATAAAATAGATAACTAATAAGAACCTGCTGTTTAGCACAGGGAACTCCACTTCGCTGTACAGTAGAAACTAACACAACATTGTAAAACAACTACACCCCAATTAAAAAAAAGAAACAGGGCTTCCCTGGTGGTGCAGTGGTTGAGAATCCGCCTGCCAATGCAGGGGACGCGGGTTCGAGCCCTGGTCCGGGAAGATCCCACATGCCGCAGAACAACTAAGCCCATGCACCACAACTACTGAGCCTGTGCTCTAGAGCTCGGAGCCACAACTACTGAGCCCACGTGCCACAACTACTGAAGCCTGCATTCCTAGAGCCCATGCTCCACAACAAGAGAAGCCACCACAATGAGAAGCCCACGCACCACAATGAAGAGTAGCCACCATTAGCTGTAACTAGAGAAACCCTGCGTGCAGCAACAAAGACCCAATGCAGCAAAAAATAAATAAATAAATTTATTTAAAAAAAAAAAAAGGCTAGAAATTGTTCAGACTGATATGGACACTCCATGAAGATCCAGGTGCCAGCATCTTTCTGTCCCAGCATCTTTCATGCATAATTTGTGTTATGGGCCAAATTATCTCCCCACCCCAAAATTGAGGTGTTGAAACCTTAACCCCTGGTACCTCAGAACATAACTGTATTTGGAGACAGGGCCCTTAATACAATCAGACTGATGTCTTTATAAGAAGAGGAAATTTGGACACACAAAGAGATACCTGGGATGTGCACACACAGAGAAAAGACCATGTGAGGACACAGCAAGAAGGTGGTCACCTTCAAAACAAGGAAAGAGGCCTCTGAAGAAACCAAACCTTCCAACACCTTGATCTTGGACTTCTGGCCTCCATAACTCTGGAAAAAATTAGTATCTGTTGTCTAAGTTACACAGTCTTTGGTATTTTGTCAAGCACTAATATGGCTTCTATATTCAAGGCTGCCCCTTAGCCTAATATGACAACGAAGCTCTAGCCATCACTTTACTGTCTGAAGAAGAAAACTGGAGGAATGGGGGACATTACCAGCTGTCTATCCCCTTTTTGTAGCCTTTTCAATAACAACCAAGCACAACCATTGGCCTCTCATTGGCCAGAACTTAGTCACACGGGAGTCATATGACTTGACTAAGTAAGGGAGGCTGGGAAATATGGTTATTAGCTGGGCACATGGCCACCTTGACAATCTTGTGATCCTGTTTTTAAAAAAGAAGGGGAGAGGGCTTCCCTGGTGGCACAGTGATTGAGAATCTGTCTGCCAATGAAGGGCACACAGGTTCGAGCCCTGGTCTGGGAAGATCCCACATGCTGCGGAGCAACTGGGCCCGTGAGCCACAATTACTGAGCCTGTGCGTCTGGAGCCTGTGCTCCACAACAAGAGAAGCCACCACAATGAGAAGCCCACGCACCGCAACGAAGAGTAACCCCCACTCGCCGCAACTAGAGAAAGCCCACGCGCAGCAACGAAGACCCAGCGCAGCCAAATATTAATTAATTAATTAATTAATTAATTTAAAAAAAATTTCTGATACAATCACATTTTTAAATCCCTGTTGCCACTTTCTCTGGGAAGAAAAATTGAATTGGAGCACTCCACCAGTCTCATTCTCAGCATAGTTATAATCATCTGGTGCTGAGTCAGAGATGCCCTTTTAAACAGGACACAGATTCTCCAGTTCTCCCCACCCCATTCTTCCCCATCATTCTTCTTGGAGTGTCTGTTGCCTTTTTATCATGCCCTGAGTTTTTTCATAATAGTAGAGAAAATGTATTATATTCACATCTCTAGCAAAAGTAAGAAAAGAAAATAAAGGCTTAGAGATGTACATGTTTCAAGACAAGTGGCCAGTGCCTAGGACAATGCCTGGTGCACAGAAGAAGCTCGGTCAATACTCCTTGAATGAAGGAAGATAATATCTATTTTTTGGATGTGAAGAATGTCCCTATAGGTGTAAGATTAACCATCCCCCCCCCCAAAAAAGTGTGTCCATGTAGAAGAATACATTTTTCATTCATTTAAGGTGTCTGAGTGGTCCTTGTAGGTATTTGAGTTTGCAACCCTTGGTCATGGGGAAAATTCTCACCTCTTTAGTATTATCTTACAAGCTTGTGCCACCCTAACTTTCCAGGGAGCACCTCACAGTTCCCACCAAGCACCTACCCTGCGGCCCCGACCAGTGACCTGGCGTGGCCTGAATAGGTCATACATTTGCGCACCTCTTCCTTTGCTCACGTCCTCCCAGCCCCTGGAATGTGCTCCCTCATCGCTTTGTCAGCCTGACAGATCTTTTTGTTATCATTCCAGTCCCAGCCTAAATGCAACCTCTTCTCGGAACTTCTCTGACTCCTACACACAGGATTTATCATTCCTTCCTCTGTCCTCTGGTTTGCCTTTGTTAAAGAAAAATGTTTAAACTACCAGAAACCAAAGATTGAGTGCTGAATGGAAAAAAAAAAAGGAAGATTTACTTTCAAGCAGGAAGCCCAATCTAGCACAGCCTAGGAAAACGTCAGATCTGACGATGTGGGAGAAGAAAAGGAGTCATTTTCCAAAGCCAGAAGACTATGAACTGTCCCTTTCCCAGGTTAGGAAAGCAAAGTCCCTGGGTGTTCCTGAACGGTTGCTGACACCTGGGTTTTTATTTTTTATTTATTTGTTTGTTTGTTTGTTTTATTTTTGGCTGCACGCGAGCTTTCTCTAGTTGTGGCGAGCAGGGGCTACTCTTCATTGCGATGCGCAGGCTTCTCATTGTGGTGGCTTCTCTTGTTGCAGAGGATGGGCTCTAGGTGCATGGGCTTCAGTAGTTGTGGCACGCGGGCTTCAGTAGTTGCGGCTTGCGGGCTCTAGAGGGTAGGCTCAGTAGTTGTGGCGCACGGGCTTAGTTGCTCCGCAGCATGTGGGATCTCCCCGGACCAGGGCTCGAACCCGTGTCCCCTGCATTGGCAGGCGGATTCTTACCCACTGCGCCACCAGGGAAGTCCCTACACCTGGGTTTCTAATTAGAAAAGATCTGGCTTAGTTGGAGGTGGTCTTCTGGGTACACATGTGGTGCCTGGCTCGGGTTGGGGTTGTGACGTCCAGCTGCCTCTGCGTGTACGTGAGGTGCCTGAGTCGGGGGGAATCACCCTGTTAGCAGCTTACCTCGTCAGCAGCCAGGAGACCAAGTCAAGGCTCATGACCTCCACACCAGCACACTCACACACGGCACTGAAAATGTCATGTTTTCCTCCCCTATTCGAATTTTGTCTTTTTTTTTTTTTTTTTTTTTTTTTTTTTTGGCCACACCTTGTGGCTTGTGGGATCTTAGTTCCCCGACCGGGGATTGAACCCGGGCCCTCGGCAGTGAAAGCGCGGAGTCCTAACCACTGGACTGCCAGGGAGTTCCCTATTTTGTCTTTTTTTTTTTTTTTAACCTTATGTCCCAGTCACCCAGCCCCTGCCCCAGTGTTCAATACAGAGAGGATATTCAATTATTGCTTATTGCTTGACTTAAATAAGAGAATGCAGCAAAGTACCTACTTAGTGTCTGACACATAATAGATGCTCAGTAAATTATAGCTCCTGTGGGAAGGACACATGAGGCCAAATAACGGGCAGGAATCTTTCTCCCAAGAACAGGGAGGAAAGGATGCCTCAAGCTTCAGCCCAGCACAACTGCTACAAATTACAAGGCTGCATCTTTCTGTAAGGAGCTGATACTCCTCACCTCCACATCAGCAAGCTGCACATGTGAGCCATTTTCCCACAGAGAGGGCAATCTGGAAACCCCCAGCACTGCTCCCTGGGACAGGCTCTACCCAGCTGTGTGTGGAGAATGGGAGCAGAAAGCAGAATCTCATTTATACCTAGATTTTATTGGTGCCTTCATTTCGTGAAGAAGGTCATGTAGCTGGAAAATTTTAGCATCAGGATATAGCTAAAGCCAGTGGGGTCCAGAGCACAGGTTCTTTCCATAGTTCTGGGCAACCCTGTCATCACTCTGTCCCCTGACTCTCTGCTCCTTTAAAGCCTCTGTTACCACTGAGTTCCCTTTAATGCCATTTAAATCATTTTAAGTATGCAGGCTTTGTATCCACGGCTAGACTGTAAATTCCCTGAGGGCAGGGAGTGTGCCTTTCAGAGCTGGGGTTTGGAATTAGGGCTCCATGAAAGCTGGTGGGAGAGTTACAGAATGGACCTCTCCCAACACCAGCAGGGCTGCTCCCAGAGGCAGACCCTGGAGACCTGGGCTTCTGCAAGAAATCCGGAGGCAAATTCACAGTTTTTATTCTCTCTGAGGAAACCCTATCTGCTTCCATCAGCTTCCTTCTCAGCCCAACAACTCTGATAGCTATCTGCCCAACAATTCTGTAGAGTCAGATCTGACCAGGAGCTTCTTGTAAGCTCAGGGCAGCTGCAGAGGGAGTTGGAAACAGGAAAAAAAAAAAAAAAAAAAAGGACTGACAAGGTAAAGGAACAAGAGTGGCAACTAATCATGTACCCTCTGCACCAATCCCTTCCCTAGCCCTCTCTCCCAGAGGGCTTATCTCCTGCAGGGAGAGGTCTCCACCTGAGACTTGGGGCATGTGAGTCACACTTGAGGAGAGTTTCTTCTCTCTCCACCAGGATGAGTTCAGGCAGGTTCAGTGCAGGGCAAGGGCCATGAGTCACCGGTGATGAAGAAAGAGCCAGGGAATGGGAGAGGGTGGGGCAGGCCCTTCTACTGTGTCAGTGTCCACAGCCTCCCTTCCTGTCTTTGGCCACGGATATCAAAGGCGTTTCCTAGGCAGGTCAGGGTCTCTCGACCTTGACACTATGAACACTTGGGGCTGGATAATTCTTTGTTGTGGCCGTTGTCCTGTGTGTTGTAGAACGTTTCTCAGCATCCCTGGCCGCTACCCTAAGATGCCAGCAGCACCCCCACCTCACCCAGTGTGACAACCAAAGATGTCTCCAGATGTTTCCAAATGTCCCCAGGGGGTAGGAAGGAACGAGCCTGGTTTAGACCACTAGGCTTAGAGGGCTTCCTGCCTCTCCTTCCCTTCCTTCTACAGAAGGATGGGCTGGGGTCTCAGTCTGCCATATCTCCTCTCCCATGGCTGCCTCTTCCTAGCAATTCCTGAATATTATCCCCTTTTCTCGTCAAAGGACTTACGGCTGCTTCTTTCAGGGTTGTGGATGAAAAGGAATAAGTAATGATCATGGAGAAGTAATCAAGTTCCCTGAGCCTAAAGAGGGAAGGAAGAACCAGGACAGGACCCAGGAGTCCTCATCCTATGGTAACCAAAAGTCCTGATGGACTGAGGCAGCGTGGTCCAACAGAAATCTAATGCAAGAAATGGAGGTATTTGTAATGAGGTGGATGGAGTTAGAGTCTGTCATACAGAGTGAAGTAAGTCAGAAAGAGAAAAACAAATACAGTATGCTAACACATATATATGGAATCTAAGGGGAAAAAAAAAAAAAAAAAAAAAAAAAAAAAAAAAAGGCCATGAAGAACCTAGTGGCAAGACGGGAATAAAGACACAGACCTACTAGAGAATGGACTTGAGGATATGGGGAGGGGGTGGGGTGAGATGTGACAGGGTAAGAGAGTGTCATGGACATATATACACTACCAAATGTAAAATAGATAACTAGTGGGAAGCAGCCGCATAGCACAGGGAGATCAGCTCGGTGCTTTGTGACCATCTAGAGGGATGGGATGGGGAGGGTGGGAGGGAGGGAGATGCAAGAGGGAAGAGAAATGGGAACATATTGTATATGTATAACTGATTCACTTTGTTATAAAGCAGAAGCTAACACACCATTGTAAGGCAATTATACTTCAATAAAGATGTTAAAAAAAAAAAAAAAAAAAAGAAATCTAATGCAAGCCACAGATACAGGCCACATATGTAATTTAAATTTTCTAGTAGTTAGTTACATTTTTTTAATTAAAAGAAACAGGTAAAATTAATTTCAAAAATATGTTTTACTTAACCCAATATGTCAAAAATATAGTCACTTCAGCATGTAATCGATATTTTAAAATTAGTAATTAGCTGTATTCCACTCTTTTTTTCATAGTAAGTCTTCAACATCTGAAGTGTATCTTTCTCTTACGACACATCTCAGTTGGGACCAGCCACCTTTCAAGAGCTCAATAACCACATTGACTAGTGGCTACCATCCTGGCCATGGCAGGACCGAGTCTTCTTACAGAGGGTGAGGTTCACCCCTGCCCTTCTCCCAGCACCAGGGGGCTTCCAGAGGCCAAGATCTTAGGAACACAGTGAGGCAATCTAATCTCCAAGTAGATATTTGTAACTTAGGGAGCAAGATACCCATTTCAAGGGGCCCCTGCCCCATCCAAAACAATGCCCACTCCTGAACCCATAAACAAAGCAGCCTGCAGGTTGTCTGTTGGGTCCTTTTCAGAGACTTGGACCTCAAACATTCCACACCACACCCCATGTCAGAAGAAAGTTATAAATCCTCAGGGTGTATATTAGCCTAACCCCACCCTACACATAGACTTCCTCCCAGCAGTCAGGTACTTCCACCCAGGCTTCACACACCCTGCTTCTTCCCCTGGTACGCAATGTGCTCACTGCTTGCCTAATGCAAGACTGCAGACCCATGGGGCCCTCAGACCCTGCCCTGTGTGTCATGATCAGCTCACCAACCCTTCACCCACATCTGCTTCCTGGTAGACAGAGATCATGCTCCGTTGAGCCTAGAGCCTCTGTTCGATTGATAAATTCCCAAGCCTGATGGACACATTCCTAGTTAAGGTACCAGACCTAGGATTGGGGCCCCTGATGGAGACTTATAACCTCTCATTATGGGTGGGATTCTCCCCTGTCCTTGTTCTGCCAGGATGTACATCCTGAAATCCACTCGTCCCAGCTCAAACAAAGATCTTGCAGGGGCTTGGATAGGAAAAGATGGGAAAATGCTGAGGCTAAGACCAGCTAAGGGGAAGAAATTCCAAAATTTTCCAAATTTTTTTTCACTGGATATGTTCCCAGATAATCATTCAGCAGCTTTAAAGTTTGTTTGTTTGTTTAATCTTTAGACTCCTAGTACATGAGACCTGGCATACAGTAGGATCTCAATTAATACATGTATGAATTTGTTGTAGGTGGCAAATACAGCCCACACTCTGGGAGGGAAGGAGGGTCTCTGAGAGGTCTCCATGTTTGAAGCTTAGGAAGGAATGAGCCCTTATCTGCACAGTTTTCCAGTGTCCTGACCCTTTATCCACAGAGGATTCGGTGGACAGCTAGATTTATGACTCCTGAGGTCAGTTCCAGCATCCTACCGGTGCCAAGCCTGCGCTCCAGACTCACCTCCCTGCGTGGTCATTCAAGCCCCATCCCCAGCTGTAAAGACCCTTATCCAGTCCTCTTCCCCTTGGGGCCACTATTCAAGTTCCACTCACTTTCCTGGTTTTTAGGAGCCTCTCCACTTCTGGCTCTTGGGGATTTCCTTTCCTTAGATTTGCGTTCAATCATATCTTTCGAATTATTTTGTTAGTAGGGTTTTTTTTTTTTTCTGCATTTCTATGTTTGAGATAGAAAGAGCTTCCAGTTTCCTCTGTTAAAGTAACTGCATTAGACCCAAGATGGAGTCGTGCTAAGCCCCATGTCAGCAAACAAAAACTGAACTAAATTTCTTTGCTCTGACAGAAAAGGAAGCCCTAGGTCAACCCATCACTGCTTACCTGCTCAGCCCAAGTTACCTGACCAGGATCCAAGACTTCCCTTTTCTCCATATGAGGAAAGCAACCCTGCTTTACTCAATCAGCAAATGCCCAGTTTCACTTCCTTGTTCCTGCTCACGTGGGTCTGTAAAAATCTCTCGCCTTGTACAGCTCTTCAGAGTTCCTTTCTATCGGCTAGATTGGAGGCTGTCTGACTCATGAATCGCTAAATAAAAGCCTACTAGATCACTAAATTGCCTGTGGAAAATTTTCTTTTAACACAGCTAAGCCTCCCATACTGACTGAAAATGCCAGGCTGACGTACTAATGCAAATCTGATCATCTAAATTTCGGGCTGAAAACCCTTCATTGATTCCCATTTCCTTCAGCGAAGAGTCCAAAAAGCATACACAGCAAGGCATCTCATCATCTGACCTGGGTTGATTTCCTGGGCTGCTTCTCAGGCAACCCCATCCTCACACCCTTCATGCCAACATCCCTGACATATCTGCTGTGGCCCCAAGTCAGCCATGGTCTCTTACACCTCCTCCCTTTACATATGCTACGTAGCCGCCTGGGGCATTCTACCCCCCTCACTCCCACTCACCCAAATGTCATTTTCCACAGCAAGCATTCCCTCGCATCGACTCTGCAAGCCTGAGTCAATCCCCCACTTTCACGTTGGCGCTCTCTTAGTCTGCCCAATCTCTTCTCACAGTGTATTATAATTATCTGTCCTCATGGAATTATTTTCATTTTCTCAGGAAACACTGGGTTAAGCCTCCAGCCACCATTTTGTTCTATAAGACTCTACCCAGAGGCAAATTTTCCAGGAGGGTGACAAACGAAGGCTTCAGGGCTCCTTACCTACCAGGACTCTTCCAAGGCCCTGGGAAGGCCATAGCTATGTGTTCACGTCATCAGGTGTTTTTTGTCAAGTTTTAGAAGGAAGGTATTTTAGCCACAATTGGTTAAAACCACTGTATCTGGGCTTCCCTTGTGGCGCAGTGGTTAAGAATCTGCCTGCCAATGCAGGAGACACGGGTTCGAGCCCTGGTCCGGGAAGATCCCACATGCCGCGGGGCAACTGGGCCCGTGCGCCACAACTACTGAGCCTGCGCTCTAGGACCCACAACTACTGAGCCCGTGTGCTACAACTACTGAGGCCCACGCACCTTGAGCCCGTGCTCTGCAACAGGAGAGGCCAACGCAATGAGAGGCCCGCGCACCGCAACGAAGAGTAGCCCCCGCTCACTGCAACTAGAGAAAGCCCGCAAGCAGCAACGAAGACCCAATGCAGCCAAAAATAAACAAACAAACAAACAAAAAACACTGTATCTTTCCACCTTGATTTCCCCTCCATCCTCCCACCCTCCTGCAGCTTTAGAGTGGCTGCTGGCGTTATGAAGTCCAGCTAAGGGGTAGTTGAGGTGAGAATATACAATGCTTGGGTTTATTGAATATATTTATATGATTTGTAAATGGTTTGGCATTTAGTTCAGTTATTGGTAGTCATCCCAGGGGAGAATGGCTTCTAGGAACACTGATATCACCCGCTGTACCAACTCTCCCAGAATCATGCATGAAAGTGCAGAGCCAGAACTCAGGTCAGTACACTCATGTGACCTACAGCACTCAGATGCATGTGGGTTTGAAATGGGCAGAGGAGACAGTCTATGGAAACCTCTTTCAACCATGAGACTTAACTAATACAAATACCATGCAATTGTTTTATACTGTAATGTTTTGGTATGTGTCAGCTATAGAACATTTTTAATTTGTTGTGATTTATTTTCTCATCCATTCCAAGGAATCATTTTTTGTATGTAATCTTGTATTCTTTTTCTTAATGACACCCCTGTAAAGATAAAATCTCTAAGCCTCATGAAACTTGGACTTGTCCCTACAGCTAACCCTCTGCCACAGCTGACCCACATTCTCTCACTCAGAAATTTGGAATCTGGGGACTTCCAGTGGTTAGGACTCGGCACTTTCGCTGCAGTGGGCCTGGGTTCGATCCCCGGTCAGAGAACTAGGATCCTGCAAGCTGCAAGGCCAAAAAAAACAAAAGGAAATTTGGAATTGGGATTTCTGTATCCCTGGAACTGTAACATGTAAACACAAAAGCCGTGGGGTTATCACGTTTCTCTCTATGGATGAAGTACTGGAGAAGGCTAGTAGGCAGAGTAGCCAGAGGCAAAGAGTTGTGTCTACTTTCCTGCCTACTGGTTCCTGCCTTTTCCCTTCCTGTAGGGTCTGTTTTAGTTTTCTACCGCAGAAATGAAAATTACCCCAAAAGTTAGTAGCTTAAAATAACAAACATTCCTTATCTCACGGTTTCTGCAGGTCAAATATTCCAGAGCAGCCGAGCCAAATGTTTCTGCTCAGGGTTTCTCATGAGACTGCAGTCAAGATGTCAGCCAGAAACCTTGTACACCCCTGGTGGGAATGGAAATTGGTTCAGCCATATGGAAAGCAGTGTGGCGGTTCCTCAAAAAATTAAAAATAGAAATACCTTCGGATCCAGCAATCCCACTTCTGGATATATATCCAAAGGAAATAATGTCAGGATCTCAAAGAGATATCCATGATTATTGCAGCATTATTCACAATAGCCAAGATATGGAAACTACCTAAATGTCAACAAATGAATGGATAAAGAAAATGTTATATACATGGATATAAGTGTGTATGTATATGTACACACACACACACACACACACACACACAATGGAATATTATTCAGCCTTAAAAAATAAGGAAATCCTGCCATTTGCAATAACATGTATGAACCTGAAGCTAAGTGAGATAAGCCAGACCCAGAAAGACAAATACTGCATGGTCTCACTTATATGTGGAATCTAAGAAAGTCAAACACATAGCAGCAGAGAGTAGAATGCTCTACCAAGGGCTAGGGAGGCAGGAAGTGGGAGACATTGGTCAAGGGGCACAAAGTTTCATGTATGCAGGATGAATAATATCTGCAGATCCAATGCACAACACTGCGGCTAGAGTTAACAATACTGTATTGTATACTGAAATTTGCTAAGAGGGTAAACCTTAAGTGCTCTCACCACCAAAAAAATGTATATATATATAAATAAATTTTATAAATTCATTTAATAAATAAATAAATATTATATAATTAATATCTATAATTTATAAATATATATATATGGTAACTACGTGAGGTGATGATTATGTTAATTAGCTTGATTGTGGTGGTTATTTCACAGTGCATAAGTATATCAAATCATCAGTAATTCCTTGGTGGCCCAGGGGTTAGGACTTGGTGCTTTCACTGACAGGGTCCAGGTTCGATCCCTGGTTGGGGAACTAGGATCCTGCAAGCCGCGCGGTGCAGCCAAAAAAAACCAACAAATAATCAAGTTATACATCTTAAATATACGCAATTTTTAATTGTCAATTATACCTCAATAAAGCTGGAGGGGAAAGATGTCAGTGAGCGCTGCAGTCATCCTAAAGCTCAACTGGGGCTCATTCACCTGGTGGTTAGCAGGAGGCCCTGGTTCCCTGCCAGGTGGACCTTACCATAGCTCTTCTTGAGTGTTCTCACAACGTGGCAGCTAGATTCCTTCCGAGTCAGTGATGCAAGAGAGAGAGCAGGGAGGAAGCCACAGGCTTTTTATGACTGCTATGGTTTGAATTGTGCCCTTCCCAAAATTCATATGCTGAAGTCCTAACCCTCAATACCTCAGAATGTGACCTTACTTGGAGATAACGTCTTTACAGAAGTAATCACTTTAAAATGAGGTCATTACTAGGAATTCCCTGGCAGCCCAGTGGTTAGGACTCTGTGCCTTCACTGCCGAGGGCCTGGGTTCAATCCCTGGTCGGGGAACTAAGATTCTGCACACCTCGTGGCCAAAAAAAAAAAAAAAAATGAGATCATTACATGTACACACTGCTGTATTTAAAATAGTTAACCAGCAAGGACCTACTGCATAGCACAGGGGACTCTGTACAATACTCTGTAATAACCTAAATGGGAAAAGAATTTGAAAAAAAATAGATACATGTGTATGTATAACTGAATCACTTTGCTGCACACCTGAAACTAGCACAACACTGTTAATCACCTATGCCTCAATATAAAATAAAAATTTTAATTAATTAATCAAATTGAGGACATTAAGTGGGGCCTTATTCCAATGCAACTAATGTCCTTATAAAATGGGGAAATTTGGACACAAACAGACATGCAGAAAGGGAAAATGCTGGATTTCCCTCGTGGCGCAGTGGTTAAGAATCTACCTGCCAATGCAGGGGACACAGGTTCGATCTCCGGTCCAGGAAGATCCCACATGCTGCGGAGCAACTAAGCCCATGCGCCACAACTACTGAGTCTGCGCTCTAGAGCCCATGAGCCAAAACTACTGAGCCTGTGCTCTAGAACCCATGCGCCACAACCAGAGAAGCCACTGCAATGAGAAACCTGTGCACCACAAGGAAGAGTAGTCCCCACTCGCTGCAACTAGAGGAAGCCCACACGCAGCAACGAAGACCCAATGCAGCCATAAGTAAAAATAAATAATTTTTTTTAATGGAAAAATGCTGTGTGACAATGAAGGCAGAGATGGAGAGAACACCGAAAGATTGCCAGCAAACCATCAGAGGCAAGGCAAGAGGCCTGGGACAGAGTCTCTCTCACAGCCCTCAGAAGGAAACAACCCTGCTGACACCTTGATCTCAGACTTCTAGCCTCCAGACTGTGAGACAATACATTTCTGTTGTTTAAGTCACCCAGTTTCTGCTACCTCGTTACAGCAGCCCGGAAACTAATGCAATGACCGCATCTCAGAAGTCACGCATCATCACTTCTTCCACATTCCATTTATCAGGAGTGAGCCACTAAGTCCAGCCTATGCTCCAGGGGAGGGGAAGTAAGCTCCACCTCTTGACAGGAGGACTATCAGAGAATTTGTGGACATGCTTCAAAACCACCGCCAGTTCCATGAGATACCTCTGTAACCTTACGATAAATTTTCCTCTTTGACTTCAGTTGACTCAAATTGGATTCCTCAGGTCTGCCCTTAAATATCTTTGTTTTTTTATTTTTTATTAATTTTGTATTGCAGTATAGTTGATTTACAATGTTGTGTTAGTTTCTGCTGTACAGCAAAGTGAATCAGTTATACATATACATATATCCACTCTTTTTTTAGATTCTTTTCCCATATAGATCATTACAGAATATTGAATAGAGTTCCCCGTGCTTTACAGAGGGTCTTATAAGTTATTTATTTTATATACAGTAGTGTGTATATGCACTTAAATGTCTATTAAGAAGTTATTTATGTGTCACTCCTCTCATAAGTTCTTAATGATAAATTTTGTAACTCTGCCTCCCAGGAACCTAATCTAGGGCTGGGAATATTTGTTCCAAAAATTGATTAATCCATTAATTATGTCAAAAATAACAATAGATCGCACTTATATAACATGTAGGACTTCACATGGCACTTTCCTTTTAGATTCCTACTCCAGAAACCTGCGGCAGAGATCAAGTGAGAGAATGGCTGTGAAGATTCCGAAAGCATGAAAAGTTATGATTTTCTGTAGGTGAGATTTATTCAGTAGATAAGTAACTGATACCTGGCTTTTCTACCCTTACGTAAGTGTATAAAACATTTTATATAACTTCATGCATTCATGCATTCAACAAATATACATAGTCTACTCTGTACCTGATGGTGGACTAAGTCCTGGAGATAATGTGATGAATAAGAAAGTCCCTGTCCTCAAGGAATATATAGTCTTGCATTAAAATCCTTGTCAGACTATGTGTCCCAACTACCCCTGGGTGGCTCTGCCTGTAACCATCATCCTCTCCAACCTGCTCTCACTTACGGAGCATCCCCCATTTCTGGGTACTGGATGGAATATTGAGGCCAAGAGCCCCTGTCTGTGAGAAGTGGCTGTTTTAGAAGGGACCAGATGGTCAGAGCAACACAGTTGTCTGAAGTTTAATTTTAATGTTCTGTGAATACTTTTTCCCCTTGAACGCTGCAGGGGATCTGGACCAAAGACTGTGAGTGGGTGAAGAGGAATAGAGAAATGAAAAACTAAAAATGACAAAAAAGGGAGGCAATGATACGTTCTCACTTGAGAAATAACTGAGAAGAGACTGCAGGGGGTTGACGTGGGTGTATGCAAATGATATGTAAATGTGACATCCACGACAGCTCAAATTGTTACAGTCCTTTTATTTTACATAGTTGAATGTTGGTCATTGGGAATATTCTCCTGGGACCTATCGTGCAAATTTACGGACCACTAATCTCACTCACCCTCACTACCTATTTAATCAAGTGATTAAGGTGAGACATTTTTCCAATCTGACCCTTAGCATCTTTTTTTACATGACAGAGTTAGATACATAATCTTCAAATTTCTTCCATATTATATATGTTCTTAGAACAGAGAGTGATCAATTTCTTTGCCCTCAGTATTTCCAAAGAAACTACCTCAGGATTTTAACATTTCTTGAAAGGCTAAATCATGGTGAATAGGTAGGAGGAAAAAAAGGAGAGGATAGGAAAAGAAAGTTGTGGGAAAGAATTAAACATAAAAGGAAGTATAAGAGAAGATAGAAAAATAGAGGTGAACTTGACAAAAGGTTGTAGAAAACTTCCCACAACTCCCTAGGATCCACATAAAGGCAGAGTCATAGGTCATCTGTTCCTTCCCAGCACGAGCATTAGCCACAATGTTAGGTATATATTAAGTTCTCAAATATTTTAAATTGTTGAACTGAGCCAGATTGAATTCCATTTCATTGAATTTATTGTCTCTATGGCTAGCAAAGTCCCCAGTACTAGAGGGGTCAGAGTAGAGGTATAATGCCCACCTGGTGAGGATGTCGACAAGGTGAATCACACAACAGCCAACGCCTTTTGGAGTGAGCCCTGATGTCCCTTCCAGCTCTGTGAGTCTACATTTCTATGACAGTTTAGTCAGATTAGATTGAATTGAATTCCCTGAAACTCAAATTTTAAGCTCAGAAACACCTGAGTCTGTATTTGCAAATCCTGTTGTAGCCTGCTCTGCCCCAGATCTAATCAATTATTCCCATGTCCAATACCCAATGATCCTTTTGGGCTTAATTGTTGGGGAAAGTAACAACCTATCAGATTCTCTGGTCCTGCTGCCCTTCCTGAGATGCCATTAGTCAATTTTCAGTTCACTTTTCTGTTCCTTTCATTTCCCCCAAGTCATTTTCTTCTATTATTCAACCAATAAGTATTTATTGAGGACCACTGCAGATCCTGCCTATGTGTTTGGAACTATATAGAATACAGAACTTGCAAACATCTTGGTCCCTGCCCTCCAAGGTGCCTAGAGTTTGGCTGGAGAGGCAAAACTGCCACATGTTTAGTAATTTTCAAAATGAGCTTAAGGCAGTTTGTAACCAAGGACTAAGTGCACGTCCATGGTGAAAATGCTGTAGGATTTCAGAAAAAAGGAATATAGCTTTCAATTTGGGTGGTCTGGAGGAGGGGGTTTTTTAAAAATATTTTTTATTTGTTATATAAATTTTAAAAGTTACTTTCCATTTACAGTTATTACAAAATATTGGCTATATTCACCATGGAGTAGGAGAATTTTAAATTGGACATTTAAATATGGGATAGATGCATCTTAACTGTAGAAGAAAGAAGGCTATCTTAAGCTTGAAGAACAAGAAGAAGACAGTAATTAGAGCAGGGCATTACATGTAAAGGCCTGAGTGGATGGAGGACAGGGGCAGCGCACGCTGAGACACATGGGAATTGAAGCTGAAGGGTTCAGCACAGAATAACAGGCAGCTATAACCATGTTTCCGAAAGCTGTCATCCTCAACATCTTCAGTCCTTGAGGCTGAAATCCAGCCACATTAACACTGGGGGTTATTTATGACTGAGAGAGAAAGTGTTTTGTAGTCATCAGCTCTCAAAGGCTCATTCCAGCTACTTCCCACACTCAGCACCATCCCAGGAATGAAGCATGTGCTGGCAGCAATGAGCATTATTTGCAGGAAGGTTGGCAATCAGCTGGATAGAAGAGAAGATGGGGTGAGATGTGGAGGTCTGAGTGAGAAAGGTAGATGGAGGAGGAAAGTTGAAGTGACAGACTGTAAGAAAGGTGGAGAAGAGGAGGCGTGCCTGAGAGATGATCATTAGTAAGCAGAGACACATTCAGACAAAATTCCTCACAACTTGCTGTGTGCGGCCCTGGGTCATTCAGCACCCTTGTGACTGGACAGCACTCCCTCCAGGCTTGCTCTTCCTATTGGCCACTCAGAGTCTGTATGTGGTATCTCATTCCAATTCTACCTCAGATTCACCTTTTTCTTCTTCATTCTAATCACAATTTACCAATCACAGCCATTTAACAATCTTCAGCTGGCTGCTTCATGGATTTCTGACACCTCCTTGGAGATGCCAGCATTTACTACCCCAAGGAAAATCTAGTCCACCACAATGGAATCAAATAGGTTACCCTTTTTGTCTTTGTTTCCAGGCAGACAAAACTGTATTTGGAAATTAGTGAATCTAAATTGCAATCCATAGTCAATTAAGTTATCATTAACCAGAAGCACACTTTGTGCCAGGCACTACACCAATCTACACATTTTATGTGCTGCATTTCATTTGGTTCTCCCAGCATTCCTTGTGAGCAGGGATTTTCAACCTCTCTTTATAGATGAGGAACCTGGAAGTCATAGACACTATGTAATTTATACAAGGCTATACAACTAATAAATATCAGAACCAGGATTTAAGTCTGATTTAAGCGATTTCCAAGGCCACATTAGTGTGGACCACAGAATTTTAGGTGAAACACAAGTTAACAAATTTATCTTAACAGTTATATTTTTATTTTAGTTTGCATATGTTAATTTGGTGAGTTCCTAGAGTCCTTTGTATTCAGCTCCTACCAGGTACCTATTCCTGCTTCCTTTAGATATTGAAGACAAGGACTTACCTAAGACAAAGAAACAACAAGCAGTTTCTTGTAAATGGTAGGTATTCGACTGATAGCAATTAAATGAATTAATAAATGAATTCCTACACACATGCATGAATGAGTTAACAGTAGGCATTTATAAATAAGGATTTGAATGTGTAATAAAGAGAGAAGATAGTCAAAGTGGGATAAGAGGAAGTTTCCATTTTTCCTTCATAGAGAAAACAGTTCAAATATAGACACCAAATCCATCCAGGTCACACTTTTTGACCCTCCATTAATACAGTGGATTAAGTAGTCATTCCTGGCTCTCCTGCCAACCTAAGCCCAGTGTCACAGACCCAATAACCATTCCTACTACTTCACCCTTGCCTGCCTCAAAGTATAGAGGTTTCATAAGCCAGACACTCTCTTTCCCTCACCTTTGTGGTTAGAGATGAACATGTGATCTACTTCTGGCCAATGATCTTTCAGGAGAAATTAGCTAGCTGGCTTCTGAGGAAGATATTTGTTCATTGGTTAAAAGAAGTCTACCACCAAATTTATTATTAAATAAAGAATAAATATTCTTATCACTTAAGGTACCTTGCTTGAGTTTTCTGTTACTTATAACTGGGCAGATGTAATACAGTTGACCCTTGAACAACATGGCTTTGAATTGTGCAGATCCAGTTATACTCGGATTTTTTTTCAGTAAATACGTATTACTGTACTACATGGTCTGCAGTTGGTTGAATGCATGGATGAAGGACCACAGATATGGAAGACTGACTATAAAGCTACACTGGAATTTTCAGTTGTGTAGAGGGCAGGCACCCCTAACCCTTGCATTGTTCAAAAGTAAACTCTATATTCATCTAATAATTCCATTTAATTCAGTAGATTATGTTTTTAAGCCCCTACTAAGAACTAAGCCCTGTTCTCTTCAAACTTTCCACTAAATTTGCCATCCTCTGACATGTCCTTACTCTTCCTTCTGTCTTTACTTCCTGGGAAATAGTTGGTCTTTCCTCTCCTCTATTTTACATTCTAGAGGTCTATAAGAAAACATCTGCTTGATTGATTCTATTTCAAAATAGAGAAGGAAGGAGATTAGAGTTTATCCATGTTTTGCGAGCGTTGTCTTATGTGAATCTTTACCATCACACTTTGGGGTAAGTATTTTATCCCTATTTTGCAAAGGGAAAAACTCAGGGTAACTGACTCAAGGTTATACAATTTGTAAAAGTGATGAAGCCAGGTTGTCTTAACCTGTTTAATTGCAAAAGTCATACTCTTTATACTTCATTCTTTCCCACCTACTCTCACTTCCACGTAAATTGGTTCCTTTGGGCTTATGCTGTTTGAACAATCTAAACAACCCACACACGCACCTCCATTTCTCTATCTGTACTTGTATAATTTACAGTCAACACTTGGTTATCAACATCTGTGGGGAGAGAGCAGTTACACAGACATCTCAAACATAACTCGTGTTTGTCTCAGAAACCCACAAGGTAATTTGTTTTTAGAGCAGATTTTCCTTCTAATCATGTTTTCTTCAAGCTAACAAAAGATAAATTTGAACTTTCTAAATACCCAGTGATGGCAGAGTATAAAAGCTCAAGCTGAGAAAGGCAACCACCTGGTAGGATTAGAAATGACAGTAGATTGAAAAGCAATGCCCATGTTAAAAGTTGGCCACACAACCATGTCTTCCAATGCTGTATTAGTCTACTAGGGCTGCCATAACAAAACTCCACAGATGGAGTGGCTTAAACACTCAGTTTATTTTTTCACAGTTTTGGAGGCTAGATGTGTAAAACCCAGGTGTCATCAGAGTTGGTTTCTGGTGAGGCCTCTCTTCCTGACTTGCAGACAGCCACCTTCTTGCCGTGCCCTCACATGGCCTCTACTGTGTCTGCACGTGCACAGAGAGAGAAGCATCGAGAGAGAGATTTGGTGTCTCTTCCTCTTCCTATAAAAACACCATTCCTATCGGATTAGGGCCCTACCCTTATGATTTATTTTAACCTTATCTCCCTAACAACACTATCTCCAAATACAGTCACATCGAGGGTTAAGGCTTCAATATATGATTTGGGGGTGGGGGGGGCACACAATTCAGTCCGTACAGACCCTGAACTTGGAAATTAACACAAGTCAAAAGAAGGTGGAGAAGATAACAAAGGAAATGAGGGAGAAGAAGAGGAAGCAACAAGTAGCAGCTACATTTGACTGAGCATCTGCTATGTGCCCTAGGAGGTGCTTTCATAAGTAACATGTCATTTAATTCTCAGAGCAAGCATAGAAGTCAGATACCATTACCCTTCCATCTCGTTTTTTTTTATTTTTATGGTAAAATATATGTAACATAAAATTTACCATTGCAATAATGTTTAAGTGTACAATTCAGTGGCATTAAGTACATTCAGAATGTTGTACAACCATCACCACTGTCCATTTCCAGAACTTTTTCATCATCCCAAGGAGAAACTCTGTATTTCTGAAATGATAACTCCCATTCCCTCCTTTTCCAAGCCCATGGTAACTTCTGTTCTACTTTCCACATCTGTAAATTTGCCTATTCTAGGTACCTCACATAAGTGGGATTATATAATATTTGTCCTTTTGTTTCTAGCTTATTTCACTTAAGGTAAAACTTTCAAGGTTCATTTACATTGTAGTGTGTATCAGAATTTCACCCTTTTTTCTGGCTGAATAATATTCTACTCTATGTATGGCTGCATTTTGCTTACTCATTCATCTATTGGTGGACTTTTGAGTTGTTTCCACCTTTTACTTATTGTGAATAAGACTGCTAGGAACATTGGTATATAAGTATCTACTTGAGTCTCTGTGTTATGGAATGAACTATGTCCCCCTCAAAACTCATGTTGAAATTCTAACCTCCAGTATTTGAGACTATTACTCTATCTTGAGATAGGGTCTTTAAGGGGGTAATTAAGGTAAAATAGATTGTGTGGGTGGGCCCTAATCCAATATGGCTGATGTCCTTATAAGAAGAGGAGATTAATATACAGAAACACACAGAGGAAAGAACATGAGGACACAGAGAGAAGGCAGTCATCTACAAGCTAAGGAGAGACCTCAGAAGAAACCAACCCAAACCACACCTCGCTCTTGGATTCCAAGCCTCTAGAATCTGCTGGTTAAGCAACACAGGCTGTAGTATTGTTATGGCAGCCCTAGCAAATAAACACACTCTACTTTCAAATCTTTAAGGTATATAGCTAGACGTGGAATTACCACATGATCTGATTAATCATATGGTAATTCTATGTTTAACTTTTTGAGGAACCACCATACTGTTTTCCACAGCTGCTGCACCATTTTACATCCCCACCAGCAATGCACCAGGGTTCCAAGTTCTCTACATCCTCACCAACACTTGTTATTTTCTGGGGTCTTTTTGTTTGTTTGTTTGTTTTTAATATTTATTTATTTATTTGGCTGCACCCAGTCTTAGCTGCAGCATGCATGATCTTCCTTGCAGCATGTGAACTCTTTGTTGCAGGGTGTGGGATCTAGTTCCCTGACCAGGGATCAAACCCGAGCCCCCTGAATTGGGAGCATGGAGTCTTAACCACTAGACCACCAGAGAAGTCTTCTGGGGTCTTTTTTTTTTTAATTAATTTATTTATTTTTGGCTACATTGGGTCTTCGTTACTATGCACAGCCTTCTCATTGTGGTGGCTTCTCTTGTTGTGGAGCACGGGCTCTACGCGCATGGGCTTTAGTAGTTGCAGCACATGGGCTCAGTAGTTGTGGCTTGCAGGCTCTAGAGCACAGGCTCCATAGTTGTGGCACACAGGCTTAGTTGTTCCACGGCATGTGGGATCTTCTCAGACCAGGGATCGAACCTGTGTCCCCTGCACTGGCAGGCGGATTCTTAACCACTGCACCACGAGGGAAGTCCCTAGATAAACTCTTTGATGTGTGTTTCTTTTATATATGTATGAGTCACAGTTTGTTTTGTTGTGGTTTTCGTTTGTTTTTGTTTTGTTTTTTGTTTGTTTTGACCACTCCGAGCAGCTTGCAGGATCTTAGCTCCCTGACCAGGGATTGAACCTGGGCCACAGCAGTGAAAGCACCAAGTCCTAATCACGGGACCACCAGGGAATTTCCCACAGTTTTTTGGGTTTTTTTTAAATTATGCTTTCATAGACTAAAAGATACAAGCCAAATTTATGATAATGGTTGTCTCTAAGAAGGGAGGGGCTTGGGACTGGGGTAGAACACATGGGGATTTCAATGACCATTAATAATGTTATTTCTCTGATTAAAAAAAGATCTGAAGTATATATAGCAAAAACATTTACAGTTATTAACTCAAAGTGGTAGACATATGGTATGACATTTGTCTCTATTTTCAACTAAAAAAACTTTTTTCCCAAATAGTAGAGCAGTAAAGTACCAAACCATCTTTTTGGGGCAAGATAGAAAGTTCTATGCACTCATGAATCCCAAATTATTGACCATACACCATTTAAGAGGATGAAAGCCTTGTCTAAAGATTTGTACACTGGGACCCAGGAGACATGAGTTGAAGTTTTGAGTCCAAAACTAATTAGGTGCATGATCCTGGGTAGGAAATTTCCTTTCTTTGAATATCACTTTGGTTTCCTCCAAGATAAATACTGAAAAATTATGGTGCATACCACTCTACTTATGAATTTTGAACTATAAACTAAGTGAAAAGAATTGCAAGAAAGTTTGATTTTTCTGTGATGCTTCAGTGTTTTTTAAAACACTCTCATGTTTATTGCAGCATCATTCACAATAACCAAGGTATAGAAACAACCTGAATGCCCATCACCAGATGAATGCATAAAGAAGATATGGTGTGTGTGTGTGTAGTATATACCATATATATATGGTATATGGTAAATATAATGGAATCTTCTTCAGCCATGAGAAAGAAGGACATCCTTCCATTTGCAACAATATGGATGAACCTTGAAGACATTATGAAAATGAGATAAGTCAGACAGAGAGAGACAAATACCATGTGACATCACTTATATGTGGAACCTAAAAAAGTCAAATTCATAAAAACAGAGTAAAATGGTGGTTACGGGGGCTGGAGAATGGGAGGATAGGAGAGGTGTTAAGGGTACAAACTTGCATGAAATAGTAACTAAGTCCTAGAGATCTACTAATTCACAGTGTAGTGAATACAGACAACAATACTGTATTATAACCATCAACCTTGCTAAGAGACTAGATCTTAATTATTCCAACCACTAAAAAGAAATGATAATTACATGACATGATAGAGTGCTAATTATCACTACAATGGCAATCATATTACAATATATAAATGTATCAAATTAACGTCATACACCTTAAATTTACAAAATGTTATATGTCAAATATATTTCAATTTAAAAAATAAAAATATTCTTAAAAGGTTCAAACATGTACAAAGCAGAGAGTATGATAAATTAATACCCATTTACCTATCATTCAACTTCAACAATTAACAGTTCATAGCATCTCTAACATCACTACTCCTCCCACCCAGATTTTCTTACCTTTTATTAATATAATTTAAGTTATTTTATATTTATAATGTATTTTAATATACTTTTTAAAGTTGCAAGAATAATACAGGAACTCTATGTGGCTTTTATAGTCACCAATTGTTTATATTTTGCCCAATTATATGTATATGTACATAATATATAAAATATTCATATAACAATATATATAAAATTTTTCCAAACCATTTATCACTAAATAGTGAAGAGTTCCTAAGAATAGGTCACTCTCCTACATAGCCAGTAAAGTTATCAGAACGGGGACATTTTACAGTTATATAGTACTATTATTTAATGAACCTTCATGTTCATATCTTGTCAATACTCTCCAAAATATCCTTTATATTTTTCCCCATGCACCCACCCAGATGATTTTTTTTTTTAAATCCCAGTGTCCTACTATTTCCTGGTACTCTTTTTAAATGCCCAAATATGTCCCTTTTTTTCTTTTTTCATTTATTTATTTATTTTTGGCTGCGTTGGGTCTTCATTGCTGTGCATGGGCTTTCTCTAGTTGCGGTCAATGGGGGCTACTCTTTGTTGCGGTGCATGGGCTTCTCATTTCGGTGGCTTCTCTTGTTGCAGAGCATGGGCTCTAGGCACACGGGCTTCAGTAGTTGTGGCTCACAGGCTCTAGAGCACAGGCTCAGTAGCTGTGGCACACAGGCTTAGGTGCTCCTCAGCATGTGGGATCTTCCCGGACCAGGGATCAAACCCGTGTCCCCTGAATTGGCAGGTGGATTCTTAACCACTGCACCACCAGGGAAGTCCCTATGTCCCCTTTTTTAATGTTAATGCCTAGACTTTGCTGGTGCCCTAAGCATGTTCTTGCTCTTTCCATTGGGTAATCTCATCCTGACTCAGAGCACCGCTGTAACATCATATCTCAGCTGAGAGCGCACTGGGCTAGATGCTCTGTAATTCTCTTCACGATTCCAGAACCACAACCACCCCCGTTCCAGTAGCCTCAGCTGAGCCCAGCAAGGGACAGTCTCAAGGGAACAGTGTCAGCTGACCAATGGTTAGGGAGGAAGCCGTGTCCCCACCCCCAAAACACAGTCAGAGAGGGAAAAAGGAGGGAAAAAGCCACAACTGGGAGATGATCAATGTGTGTTTTTGCTCCTGGTTAACAATTCCCTTGGCTCCTCCTTTTGCCCATTGGCGTTTCCTATGCTCAGAAGTTAGCTTCATTTCTGAAAATATAATTCCTTTAATTGCTAATGTAAATAAACTACCCATTCCATTAACAAGGCCAGCAGCACCTCCTCAGACGATTCCCTGGTGGCTGAAGCCAGGAGAGCTTCCTAGAGAGGGTCAGGCCCCAGAATGCCTGCCCCTGTGCCCCCAACTCCCCTCTGTGCTCCACCACGGCTGGGACACAGAGACAACAAGAAAAGGAACTTAGCCCCAGCCTGATCTAGCCCTAGACTCCCACCCCATGGAGCTCATGTCACCAACTTTTTCAACCAGTATAAGAGCCCAGAATAGGTCCTCAGCATCCAGCAAAGGCCCCCTGGGTCCTTTAGTCAGAATAGCTGGGTAAACTGTCCTCCAGGTTCCTGCAAGCTCCCAACGGGGCAAGAAGACTTCTTTTCATCCAGACTTCAGAATCCAGGGAGGAAACAGAAGGGCTCTTACCTGCTCCTGCTGAGTCTTCCTGCTGGCAAGATGGAACCATAAGCTCCAACTCCTCAAGGAGACCCTAAGCTCCCTCTGCCTCAAGACCAAAACGAGTGACCAAAATCTGCAGGGCATAATCTCTTCTTCCCTGAGGCCTGAAGCTTCCAGGACCCCAGGAGAGGATATGGACCTGGGTGTGTTTCAAGGACCTTCCCAGAGCTCTGAGCCTCTGCACCTGGGATCATGAGGGCACGGAGCTAGCCTTATAGACTCTGGCAGGACCGGGATGCATCCACAGCTTCAGTCCTGGGTGCCATTGTCTCGTTTGCCTGAGCTGTGTGCCTTGTCATTGGATCTGGATGTGTGGCCACCTCAGAAACAGCTCTAGGAGGAGAACCTGAAAGACACAGGCTGGAACGAAAGTGACTCTCAGAATCACGCCACGTGCCTGGTGGGGATCTTGAGTCCCCAGTGGAGGTTCACCATTAAAGTTGATAATTGTCTATCAGAAATCCTACTGAGTTCCATCCAGCAGAGCTGATTCAGAGAGCTGAGTTTGCCTGTTCTCCTCTCCTTCCTGCCCCCCCAAATCTGCACCCACCCCATCCGCTACTCTGTCAGCCTTTCAGCATTTCCTGAGACCCCACTGCATTCAGGGGTCCCAGGCAATCTCTTCCAGCTCCCCACCCACTATGTGTTCATAATCTAACTTGTGGTGGGAAGAAAGTTAATGTGCATCAAGTGTCTGCCCTGTTTCCAGAAGTGTGCTAAGTGCACTGACACACGTTGTCTTCCAGTCCTCACAGAAACTGAGGAAACTGAAGCTCAAAGGGGTTGAGTAACTCTACCAGGTCTCCTGACTCTTTCCAATGCAATTTTGCCCAGTAAATGCTTACCAAGGAGATTAAGTCCCACTTCCAGGCTGTTGTGCGTCTCCTCCATCGAGCCCCACCTTCCTCATTTTTCAATGTCCAGCCCCGTCCCTCCTCTTTCTGAAGCCCTCACAGGTCACTCGAATGGTTCCCACTGCAGAGTGGGCACCACGCAACTTCACTCCTGTGTCACGGGAGCGAGTTTGTCTCAACAACATTTCAAGATCCTAAACAGCCAAGGCTATGCTTTATGCTATTTTGAACAGAAGTCGTTTAAATACTGTTGAACAACCTCAACTGTCAAATACTTTTGGGTAACAGTAATTGTTCAAATATTTGCTATTCACTTGATACAAAACTTAGAACAGGGACTTACCTAGTGGTCCAGTGGTTAAGACTCCAGGCTCCCAATGCAGAGGGCACGGGTTTGATTTCTGGTCGGGGAGCTAAGATCCCACATGCCACATGGCGTGGCCAAAAAAAAAAAAAAAAAAAAACTTAGAACAGCCTCTGCTTCCAGAAGTTACAGTGTGATAGGGAAACAAAACAACCCGGTCAGGGAAAGAAAGACTTGGAAACATGGACAAAGCCCTGCTAAAGAATTCTAAATATATCAGTGTGGGTCAAATTCAACTGCCAGGTTACACCAGTGCACAGAAAGAGAATTCAGCTGGGTAAGGGAAGGCTGGCTAGCAGTGATGAGGGATGGCTTTGCAGGCTTATGAAGGAAATCTGGAGGTACTTCACTAGCTGAGAACCTCAGGATACATCTGCAAGGCTGTTGGTCAAGGTCACCACAGTTGAGAGTTATTGATAGATGTCCCTCTGAAGGAATAAAATGGCCCTCTAGGAGTTGGGATGAGAGTAGTATGTTAGGCGGGAACACAGTCTGTCTGGACCAAGGGAAGAAGGGAGAAAGGGAAAGTTGGGGAGGAAGGCAAGAAACCTCATTTACTGGAAAGCAAGATCAAGAAGCTCAGCCTAAACCCAATGCTGAATATGACCTTGTGTGTGTGTGTGTGTGTGTGTGTGCGTGTGTGTGTGTGTGTGTGTATGTCTAGGGAAAGGGGCTGTCATCCTTCTGATGTAAATGTAAAACCTCTGAATGTCTGGAACACAGTAAAGAATCAATGAATGTGAGGTTACTTCCCCATTCTCTTGTGCCTGTATCTATAAATATAGGCCAAAATATGCAACACTGAAAGTCAGGGTCCTGGTGGTGTGGCAGAATCCTATCACATGATTCAGCCTTGAAGTTTAACCTGCAAGGTCAACTTTCTGACCTGTATTCCAGTTTCTCCACCCAGGTGACCCATGTATTTTTCGTATTCACTCTTCCTTTTCTAACTTTCTTGGTTTAGGGGTTTAATTTTGCCCAAATGGAAATGTCCATGAGTCTCTGGTCCACAATGAATATTAATGTTTTCCTTTTTCTATCATAGGATGACAGTTTCCTCATACAACTGTTTCCTAGCCAGAAGTAATGTACATGACTCATAATTCTCAAGAGGTGTGTGTGTGTGTGTGTGTGTTATTTAGGCAGCTACAGCCTTATATAAGATACTGTGCTTTAGGAGACTCATTCAAAAAACATTTGGCTTGGACATCTTTAAATATACATGTAATATGATGTATATGTGTTTTAGAGAATCACACAAAGCTGAACATGACCTAATTCAAGGTTGAATGCTGGGCTTGGAAGGCATGCTCTTAAACTAAGGCAAAGTCTTAACCTGGCCTGCATCGGCCTCACTCTGAGATTTTTGGATTATTAAAAAGGCTTTTCTCAGATCTATCTCAAGGATGTTATTGTAAATGTAGAAAATCTTACTATACAAACAGGCTTATCACTGCATCATTTTTGAAAACAAAAAGTTAGAAGAAACCGAAATGTTCAAAAAGGAAAAGGATTAAAAAATCCACCCCCTAAATGGATTATGATGTAACCACTAAATGTAATGCTTATGAAGACTACATAATAACATGGAAAACAGCAGGTCAGAACATCTAGAGTGTGATTGTAACAATGTGATAAAAACGAGTGGCATAAAACCTGGGAAGAACACACAAAAATGTAAGTGATGGTTATATTACAGTGGTAGCACAGTGGGAAAATGTTTTTCTATTTTTCTCAAAAATTTTACTAAACTTTTTTTTTGTCTTGAAAATCAATAGGTATTCTTTTTTTTTTTGTAAAGAGCATGTGCAATTTGATACTTTATTCTAAAAATGAATAATTTAAAAATCGCTGTCCAGCAAGCTAAGCGTGAAAATTTCTTACTTTTGTCTCCTTTCAGAAAGTATATGCTTACTAACTTCCTCCGATTCTCCACATTCCTTTAACTAATAAACCAAGCTTTTAGTACATGCCTGGAATTGAAGTCAGGACTGGAACATTATGGTGAAGAGACTTGGTAGAAATTAATCTAATTCACTCACCTGTAAAAATATATATGAGGCAATTAGGGACAGCACAGTGTGGTAGCCCCTACCTAGATTAATAGTCAGAACATGTATTGGTCAGATAGCTTACGCTACAAATAAACCCCACAGTGTCAGTAAGTTAACACCACAAAGGCTTTTACCTTTGCTAAACTTGAGACAGACCAGGTGACTCTCCAGGGCAACTTTATCCACCCATCAGTATTTGAACCCCTTTCATCTGACAATGCCACTATCTCAACCTTGGAGTGCCCTCCAAGACTTTAATGCTGGGGGAAGGTCATGTAGAGTGCTTTTTTTTTTTTTTTAATTTTGTAAACACTTATTTATTTATTTACTTATTTGTTTTTGGCTGCATTTGGTCTTTGTTGCGGTGCGCGGGCTTCTCACTGTGGTGGCTTTTCTTGTTGTGGAGCACGGGCTCTAGGCGCGTGGGTTTCAGTAGTTGTGTTACGTGGGCTCAGTAGTTGTGGCTAGGGGCTCTAGAACGCAGGCTCAGTAGTTGTGGCGCACGGGCTTAGTTGCTCCACGGCATGTGGGATCTTCCCGGATCAGGGCTCGAACCCGTGTCTCCTTCATTGGTAGGCGGACTCTTAACCACTGCGCTACCAGGGAAGCCCCTTATAGAGTGCTTTTAATTACCTGGCCTGAGGTTGCCTCACATCCCTTCAACCCCCACAGCATTAGCCTGAAGCTACTCATCTGGCTTCAACATAACTGCAAAGGAGACTGGGAAAATAGCCTCCTTTTTAATCCAGACATAGGAAAACTAAATGAGATTTCATAAACACATAGTTTTGCCTCTGTCACTGGCCAATTGGGCAGGTAATTACACCATCATCTGTATGGAGTTTGAAAACATCACCAGATTAAATCTGAAATAAGGTGCTGCTTAACTCACTTTTCTGCATAATTGAGATGGACTGTTTCTTTGGGTGGAAATTTTTAAACATCCTTTGCCTGTGCTAAACTACCTCTGTTGAGTATTTTTTGAATCTCAGACTAAGTTCATGGTGCCACTACAAGCAGTAAAACTAACTCTGAGACCTGTTAGTTGACAGTTGCCTGAAGCTGGAGGTCATAGTTCCCTTGAATTCTAAAACTAAATAATGCACAACACAGTAGTATTTACTAAGAGTGATCTCATCTAAGCTTAAACCCTGTAATGTATCACCCAAGAGTTGGTATGCACAAACATCTACCTTCCTGAAGAGAGAATAAGTAACTACAAAAAGGAATGCATTTTGAAAACATGAAAGTCAGAAAACAAAATAATACAAGTTAAATGTGCGTATGATGTGGCTCTACTGTACAATTTTAAATTGACTATCAGCTGCTATCCACCTCAACTATATAAATGTTGAACAAATATTTATACTTTCAATCTGAGGAGTGGCAAATTAGTGTCCTGTCCCATTCACTCTTGTATCCTCACTGTCTAGAACAATGCCTGACACATTATAGGCACTTGATAAATATGCTCAGTAAATGAATGCATGGGCATCTACATTCTTGTTTTCCTTGGACCAGTGGCATTGTCGTCACCTGAGAGCTTTTGAGAATTGTAGAATCTGGGACCCACCCCAGACCTACAAAATCAGAATCTGTGATGGCTCTGTGTAAACTGGACTGACCACTTTTGAGAACAATTTGGCATCAAATTAAAAAGTTGAACGTGTATATACAGTATGATTCAGCAATTCTATGAGTAGGCATATAATCAAGAGAAATTCTTGCATATTTTCATTATAAAACATGTACCAGAAATGCTTATATCAGGACTGTTTCTCATAGCAAAAAAAGTGGAAGCAACACAAGCATCTGTCATCAGTAGGAACAGATGAATAAAATAGAGCATATTATACAATTCAGAAACTAAACAGTAGCAGAAACAAATGAACTACAGGTCTATGCATCCAGATGAACATGCCTCTAAAACATAAGGTTGAGTGAAATAAGGAAGCAACAGAAGAATGCACACAGAATTATTCCATTTGTATAAAGTTCAAAAAGAGGTAAGGTAATGATCAAGCAATTCCACTCTTGGTAATGATCAAGCAATTCCACTCTTGGGTGTATATCCAAAAGAAACAAAAACACTAATTCAAAAAGATACATGCATCCAATATTCATAGCAGCATTATTTACAATTGCCAAGGTATGGAAACAATTGTACCATCACAGATGAATGGATAAAGAAGAGGTGGTATGTATATACAATGGAATACTACTCAGCCATAAAAAAGGAAAGTTTGCACCTTGTAGCAACATGGATGGACTTGGAGGACTTTATGCTAGGTGAAAAAAGTCAGACAGAGAAAAACAAATACTGTATGATATCACTTATATGTGGAATCTAAAAACTACTACAAAATAGTGAATATTAAAAAAAAGTAAAAAAAAAAAAAAAGTAGCAGACTCACAGATATAGAGAACAAACTAGTGGCTCCCAGTTGGGGTAGGAGAGCAAGGGGTACTGTAAGGTGGGGGAGTCAGAGGTACAAACTATTGGGTGTAAAATAGGCTCAAAGATGTATTGTACAACACAAGGAATATAGCCAATATTTTGTAAAAACTGTAAATGGAAAGTAAATTTTAAAACTGTATTAAAAAATTTGTTTTAATTTTAAACAGCCCCTCTCAGGGGGTGAGCAAGGGCACCTGCTACTTGGTTTCGCTCCCTCATGATACAGTAAGAGTCCTAGTAAAGCCTTGCCTGAATTTCTCATCTGGCCTATCATGAATTTCTATTGATTACAGAGTCCAAGGACCTTGGTTGGTAACAAAAGCTGGCTGACGCTAGGATGTGTGAGGATCCTGGGTTAGAGGGAGCCTGTCAGGAGCTTCTTGTTTCTGGAGCCACTGAACCCCAGTTGCAGGAGCCAGCTCACACTGAGGTGTTATAATACCTTACCTGGAATCCTTGCCTCTTATGAAGGTATTTTTGGGCTCAGATACTTGTTCAAATTGATGTTTCTGAGAGAGGACAAGCGCTAGAAATTGCTATACTTGTCATGTTGCTGACATCACTTCAACAATATATCTTGAAGCCGTGTGGCTGACAGGGTCTTGGTGCTCCAGCCGGGTGTCAGGCCTGTGTCTCTGAGGTGGGAGAGCTGAGTTCAAGACATTGGTCCACCAGAGACCTCCCAGCTCCATGTAATATCAAACAGCAAAAGCTCTCCCAGAGATCTCCATCTCAACATTAAGACCCAGCTCCACTCAACAACCAGCAAGCATCAGTGCTGGACACCCTATGCCAAACAACTAGCAAGACAGGAACACAGCCCCAGCCATTAGCAGAGAGGCTGCCTAAAATCGTAATAAGGTTAGACATTCCAAAACACACCACTGGACGCGGTCCTGCCCACCACCAATACAAGATCCAGCCTCATCCACCAGAACACAGGCACCAGTCCCCTCCACCAGGAAGCCTACACAACCCATTGAACCAACCATAGCCACTGGGGGCAGACACCAAAAACAATGGGAACTATGAACCTGCAGCCTGCAAAAAGGAGACCCCAAACACAGTAAGTTAAGCAAAATGAGAAGACAGAGAAACACACAGCAGATGAAGGAGCAAGGAAAAAACCCACCAGACCAAACAAATGGAGAGGAAATAGGCAGTCTACCCAAAAAAGAATTCAGAGTATAGATGATCCAAAATCTTGGAAATAAAATGGGGAAAATGCAAGAAACGTTTAACAAGGACCTAGAAGAAATAAAGAGCAAACAAACAATGATGAACAACACAATAAATGAAATTAAAAATTCTCTAGAAGAGGGCTTCCCTGGTGGCACAGTGGTTAAGATCCGCCTGCCAATGCATGGGACATGGGTTCGAGCCCTGGTCCAGGAAGATCCCACATGCCGTGGAGAAACTAAGCCTGTGGGCTACAACTACTGAGCCTGCACTCTAGAGCCCATGCACCACAACTACTAAAGCCACGTGCCACAACTACTGAAGCCTGCACACCTAGAGCCCATGCTCTGCAACAAGAGAAGCAACTGCAATGAGAAGCCTGGGCACCACAACGAAGAGTAGTCCCTGCTCGCTGCAACTAGAGAAAGCCCGCACACAACAACGAAGACCCAATGCAACCAAAAATAAAAATAAACAAAATAAATAAATTTATTTAAAAAAAATTCTCTAGAGGAATCAACAGCAGAATAACTGTGGCAGAAGAACAGATAAGTCACCTGGAAGATAAAATGTGGAAATAACTACCACAGAGCAGAATAAAGAAAAAAGAATGAAAAGAATTGAGGATCGTCTCAGAGACCTCTGGGACAACATTAAAGCACCAACATTCTAATTATAGGGGTCCCAGAACACGAAGACATAAAGAAAGGGACTGAGAAAATATTTGAAGAGATTATAGTTGAAAACTTCCCTAATATGGGAAAGGAAATAGTCAATCAACTCCAGGAAGAGCAGAGAGTCCCAGACAGGATAAATCCAAGAAGAAACATGCCAAGACACATATTAATCAAACTATCAAAAATTAAAAGCATCAAGGGAAAAGCAACAAATAACATACAAGGGAATCCTCATAAGGTTAACAGCTGATTTTTCAGCAGAAACTCTGCAAGCCAGAAGGAAGTGACAGGATATATTTAAAGTGATGAAAGGTAAAAGCCTACAACCAAGATTACTATATCCAGCAAGGATCTCCTTCAGATTTGATGGAGAAATTAAAAACTTTACAGACAAGCAAAAGCTAAGAGAATTCAGCACCACCAAACCACCTTTAAAACAAATGCTAAAGGAACTTCTCTAGGCAGGAAACACAACAGAAGGAAAAGACCTACAAAAACAAAACCCAAAACAATTAAGAAAATAGTAGTAGGAACATACATATCAATAATAACCTTAAATGTAAATGGATTAAATGCTCCAATCAAAAGACATAGACAGGCTGAATGGATACAAAAACAAGACCCGTATATATGCTGTCTACAAGAGACCCACTTCAGACCTAGGGACACATACAGACTGAAAGTGAGGGGATGGAAAAAGATATTCCATGCAAAAGGAAATCAAAAGAAAGCTGGAGTAGCAATTCTCATATCAGACAAAATACACTTTAAAATAAAGACTATTACAAGAGACAAAGAAGGACACTACATAATGATCAAGGGATCAATCCAAGAAGAAGATATAACAATTGTAAATATTTATGCACCCAACATAGGAGCACCTCAATACATAAGGCAAATGCTAACAGCCATAAAACGGGAAGTCAACAGTAACACAATCATAGTAGGGGACTTTAACACCCCACTTTCACCAATGGACAGATCATCCAAAATGAAAATAAATAATGAAAGACAAGCTTTAAATGATACATTAAACAAGATGGACTTAACTGATATTTATAGGACATTCCATCCAAAAACAACAGAATACACTTTCTTCTCAGGTGCTCATGGAATATTCTCCAGGATAGATCATATCTTGGGTCAAAAAACAAGCCTTGGTAAATTTAAGAAAATGGAAATCATATCAAGTATCTTTTCCGACCACAATGCTATGAGACTAGATATCAATTACAGGAAGAAATTTGTAAAAAATACAAACACATAGAGGCTAAACAATACACTACTTAATAACCAAGAGATCACTGAAGAAATCAAAGAGGAAATCAAAAAATACCTAGAAATAAATGACCATGAAAACACAATGACCCAAAACCTATGGGGTGCAGCAAAAACAGTTCTAAGAGGGAAGTTTATAGCAATACAATTCTACCTCAAGAAACAAGAAACATCTCAAATAAACAACTTAATCTTACACCTAAAGCAATTAGAGAAAGATGAACAAAAAAACCCCAAAGTTAACAGAAGGAAAGAAATCATAAAGATCAGATCAGAAATAAATGAAAAAGAAATGCAGGAAACAAGAGCAAAGATCAATAAAACTAAAAGCTGGTTCTTTGAGAAGATAAACAAAATTGATAAACCATTAGCCAGACTCATCAAGAAAAAAAGGGAGAAGACTCAAATCAATAGGATTAGAAATGAAAAAGGAAAAGTAACAACTGACACTGCAGAAATACAAAGGATCATGAGAGATTACTACAAGCAGCTATATGCCAATAAAATGGACAACCTGGAAGAAATGGACAAATTCTTTTTTTTTTTTTAAACATGCTTTCTTTTTATTTATTTATTTATTTTTTTTAACTTTGGGTTTATTTATCTATTTATTTATTTTTGGCTGTGTTGGGTCTTCGTTTCTGTGTGAGGGCTTTCTCTAGTTGCGGCAAGTGGGGGCCACTCTTCATCGCGGTGCGCAGGCCTCTCATTATCGCGGCCTCTCTTGTTGCGGAGCACAGGCTCCAGACGCGCAGGCTCAGTAATTGTGGCTCACGGGCCTAGTTGCTCCACGGCATGTGGGATCATCCCAGACCAGGGCTCGAACCCGTGTCCCCTGCATTGGCAGGCAGATTCTCAACCACTGCGCCACCAGGGAAGCCCCTGGACAAATTCTTAGAAAGCACAACCTTCCAAGACTGAACCAGAAAGAAATAGAAAATATAAACAGACCAATCACAAGCACTGAAATGGAAACTCTGATTAAAAATCTTCCAACAAACAAAAGTCCAGGACCAGATGGCTTCACAGGTGAATTCTATCAAACATTTAGAGAAGAGTTAACACCTATCCTTCTCAAACTCTCCCAAAATATAGCAGAGGAAGGAACATAACCAAACTCATTCTATAAGACCACCATCACCCTGATACCAAAACCAGACAAAGATGTCACAAAGAAAGAAAACTACAGGTCAATATGACTGATGAACATAGATGCAAAAATCCTCAACAAAATACTAGCCAACAGAATCCAACAGCACATTTAAAGGATCATACACCATGATCAAGTGGGGTTTATCCCAGGAATGCAAGGATTCTTCAATATACACAAACCAATCAATGTGATAAACCATATTAACAAACTGAAGGAGAAAAACCATATAATCATCTCAATAGATGCAGAAGAAGCTTTCGACAAAGTTCAACACCCATTTATGATAAAAACCCGCCAGAAAGTAGGCATAGAGGGAACTTACCTCAACATAATAAAGGCCATATATGACAAACCCACAGCCAACATCGTTCTCAAAGGTGAAAAACTGAAAGCATTTCTTCTAAGATCAGGAACAAGACAAGGCTGTCCACTCTCACCACCATTATTCAACATAGTTTTGGCAGTTTTAGCCACAGCAATCCGAGAAGAAAAAGAAATAAAAGGAATCCAAACTGGAAAAGAAGAGGTGAATCTGTCACTGTTTGCAGATGACATGATACTATACATAGAGAATCCTAAAGATGCTACCAGAAAACTACTAGAGCTAATCTATGAATTTGGTGAAGTAGTAGGATACAAAATTAATGCACAGAGATCTCTTGCATTCCTATACACTAATGATGAAAAATCTGAAAGAGAAATTAAGGAAACACTCCCATTTACCTTTGCAACAAAAAGAATAAAATACCTAGGAATAAACCTACCTAAGTAGACAAAAGACCTGCATGCAGAAAACTATAAGACACTGATGAAAGAAATTAAAGATGATACAAACAGATGGAGAGATATACCATGTTCTTGCACTGGAAGAATCAACACTGTGAAAATGACTACACTACCCAAAGCAATCTACATATTCAATGCAATCCTTATCCAACTACCAATGGCATTTTTTACAGAACTAGAACAAGAAATTTCACAATTTGTATGGAAACACAAAAGACCCCAAATAGCCAAAGCAATCTTGAGAAAGAAAAATGGAGCTGGAGGAATCAGGCTCCCGGACTTCAGACTATACTACAAACCTACAGT